>NW_011494947.1:4911464-4912420 GCF_000754665.1 Bison bison bison
AAAAGCCTCTTGATGAAAGTGAAAGAGGAGAGTGAAAAAGTTGGCTTAAAGCTCAACATTCAGAAAATGAAGATCATGGCATCTGGTCCCATCACTTCATGGGAAATAGATGGGGAAACAGTGGAAACAGTGTCAGACTTTATTTTTTGGGGCTCCAAAATCACTGTAGATGGTGACTGCAGCCATGAAATTAAAAGATGCTTACTCCTTGGAAGAAAAGTTATGACCAACCTAGATAGCATATTGAAAAACAGAGTCATTACTTTGCTAACAAAGGTCCGTCTAGTCAAACTATGGTTTTTCCAGTGGTCATGTATGGATGTGAGAGTTGGACTGTGAAGAATGCTGAGTGCCGACGAATTGATGGTTTTGAACTGTGGTGTTGGAGAAGACTCTTGCGAGTCCCTTGGACTGCAAGGAGATGCAACCAGTCCATTCTAAAGGAGATCAGCCCTGGGTGTTCTTTGGAAGGAATGATGCTAAAGCTGAAACTCCAGTACTTTGGCCACTTCATGCGAAGAGTTGACTCATTGGAAAAGACTCTGATGCTGGGAGGGATTGGGGGCAGGAGGAGAAGGGGACGACAGAGGATGAGATGGCTGGATGGCATCACTGACTCGATGGAAGTGAGTCTGAGTGAACTCCGGGAGTTGGTGATGGACAGGGAGGCCTGACGTGCTGCGATTCATGGGGTCGCAAAGAGTGGGACATGACTGAGTGACTGAACTGAACTGAACTGAACCAGCATATCAAAATTCCCTGGTGGTTCAGACGGTTAAGCATCTGTCTACACTGCGGGAGACCTGGGTTCGATCCCTGGGTCGGGAAGATCCCCTGGAGAAGGAAATGGCAATCTACTCCAGTACTATTGCCTGGAAAATCCCATGGACAGAGGAGCCTGGTAGGCTACAGTCCATGGAGTCACAAAGAGTCGGACATGACTGAGCGACTTCACT
>NW_011494947.1:4912590-4919655 GCF_000754665.1 Bison bison bison
GTTCAATCCCTGGGTCAGGAAGATCCCCTGGAGAAGGAAATGGCAACCCACTCCAGTATTCTTGCCTGGATAACCCCATGGACAGAGGAGCCTGGCGGCCTATGTTCCATGGGGTCCCAAAGAGTCCCACACAACTGAATGACTGAACACAAATGGAAACATTTTAAAGTTCTTTAAAAGGGGAGCAGGTCTAAATTAATGCACACCCACACAATGGAGCCCTAGGCAGCTTCAAAAAGAGGAAGGCAGGGACTTCCCTGGTGGTCCAGTGGTTAAGACTTCACCTTCCCGTGCAGGGGGTGTGGGTTCGATCCCTGGGCTAGGATCCCACATGCCTCACGGCCAAAAAGCCAAAACATAAAACAGAAGCAATATTGTAACAGATTCAATAAAGACTTTAAAAATGGTCTACATCAAACCACCCCCCCCCAAAAAAAAAAAGAGTACGGCAGCACTACATCTATGATTATGGAACGACTTGAAAATATCTTGTTAGATGAAAAGAGCAATGTGCAGAAGGAAGGGGATAGTATGCTGCTGCTTATTTCTATGTTTGTATACATGAAGAATCTCCCTGGAAGGACATACTAAAACTGAAGAGATGGTCTGGGCTGGGGATGGAGGGGACTTGGGAGGTTGAGGGGAGAAAGGTAGACGGGAGATTTATTTTCACCGAGTACGCTCTTATATCTTGTGAAACCAGATCATGAGCATGTATGACCAGGCACGCATGTGTGCATACATACAGCCGTTATTTAAAAATAAAACACGAGAAGCGAAAGCAAGACTGCCACGCTTGTTTGAGAGCTCAGGAGCCCACGTCAGTTGCCCTCTCGCTAGATACACAGAACAACTTTACCTAGAAGGAGTTTTGTGTGTTGATTTCATGTCTAGTCTTTGAAGCCAGACCCCAGGTTCAATCCTGGCTATCACTTACGGGCTGTGTGATCTGGGTCAAGTTACTTTACCTCTCTGTGTTTTAACAGCCTCATGAGCAAAATGGGGACAGTAACAGGACTGTACTTCATGGAGTTGGTTGAAGGCTACATTAAACAATACATGAAAGCTCTTAGTACATAATTAGCTATTTTAATCTAGAAAATGACTGTGAGTTCATAGAACTAAATAGTTTAACTACAAAAGAAGGGCCAGTCTACGGTAAAAATCCCTAAATAAAGATCCACTACTAAAAATTAATCCTTTTTTTTTTTTTTTTAAGGCACTGAAAATCTGGTGAATTGGGGCAGCTGGTGATCTTTTGGGCCCTCATCTACAAATAAAAGATAAATCCCTTATTGAGTAAGTAACTGGTTTTTCCTTTAATAGACTCCTCTGTACCACAGAACTGAGCTATGAACTCAGGGCAGGTTCCAGCCAAGACAGAGTAACAGGAACCAATTCACACTCCCGACTATAACAACTAATGTACAGACAAAATATGAGACGATGGTTTCCAAGACACTGGGCAACAAAGCACAGGAGGCCTTAGGTTTCCAAACAAGTGAGACCTGCAATCGCCCGGGCTTCCTGCCGAGTTTCCAGGCTCTCGTGCAGAGTGGACACGCAGCAGAGCCCAGCAGTCTCCCCACACTGAAGAGCAGGAGCTGGGAGGCCAGGACAGCTGGAGTTTGCAGGGCAGAGAAGACAGAGCTGCAGAGAGAGTGATGTCTGGAGCTCTTCTGAGGGGCTCTGGGAGTCAGAGCATGTGAGTATGAGGAAACTGCCTGTGGATGGGGAAAGAACTGGCCAAGGGCATCACAGGGCTAAGAGCAGTTCCTGTTCCCACCAGCTGGAGTGGAAAACCTCATAACATAGGTAAGTTCAGGAAGGGTACTCAGAAGGGTTTGCCTCCATAGCGGGGGCAAAACTGGCCCTAGACTAAAGGCTGTTCTTGTTGATCTAACAATATAGAAAGCTGGCCCAAGGGAGTCGAACTGTTTCCAAATAACTGCACCCTGGAATAAAGCTCAAGAATATTAATAGGAATACAAAAATATCCAAGATAAAAATCCCATAAAAAAATTAACAGCAATGCAAAGAAGCAAGAGAAGATGACCCACAATGAGAAATCAATCCATTGAAACTGACCCGGAAAGGACATGTATGATGGAAGAAGGACAGAAGGATATTACAGGTCATAACTGTATTCCACATGCTCAAGAAAGAAACAGCACGTTAGAGACACCACAGATACTCTAGATGAGAATTACAATGTCTGAGATGAAAATCACACCTGGATGGTTTTAACAGCAGATGAGGCAACGCAGAAGAAAAGATTAAGGAACTTGAAGACACAGCAATAGAAACTTTCCAAAAGGAAACACACGTAGAAAAAATAAAGCCATAAAAAAGAGAGAGAGAGAGAAATGCATTAGTGACCTGTGGGAGAACTGCTAATATACTAATATCTGAAACTCATGGAGGTGGGAACATAAAAGATATTTAAATAAATAATGGCCAGGTTTTATCCAAATTTATTAAAACCTACAGATCCAAGACCTCAACAAACCTCAAGCATAAGGAACGTCAAAACAAAACAAAACAAAATTACACTCAGGCACATCACAATTATTTCTGAAAACCAGTGATAAAGAGGAAAATCTAAAAAGCACCTTGAGAAAAACACCCATTACATTCAGAACAAAAACAAGAATGACAGGGGATTTCCATCAGAAACTGCTAACCCAGAATTTTATACCTAGAAAAATACCATCCAGAAGGAGGGCAAAACACTTTCCAGACGCACGAAAACTTAAAAGAATTTACTGACAGCAGAAGTGTATTACAAGAAATGTTAAAGAAGTCCTTCAGACAGAAGGAAAACGATACCAGATGAAGAATGGAATGAAAAGAATGAAAAGCACTAGAAATGGTAATTGTGTGGGTAGAAAGAAATTCTTCTTATTGTTTAAATCTCTTTCAAATATAAGTGACAATTTAAAGCAAAAATAAAACAACGTATTGTGGGTTTACAACATGCATCCTTCGCTTTAGTCGTGTCCAACTATTTGCGACTCTTTGGACTGTAGCCTGCCAGGCTCCTCTGTCCATGGGATTCTCCAGGCATGAATACTGGAGTGGGTTGCCATGCCCTCCTTCAGGGGACCTTTCAGACCCAGGGATCAAATCCACGTCCCTGTGTCTCCTGCATTGGTAGGCAGGTTCTTTACCACTAGCATCACCTGGGAAGCCCATAAAAAGACAAGCCACAGAGGCAGCCTGAGTGGTTTATAACATATGTAGAAGTAAAAATGTGTGAGAACCATTGCACAAAGGCTGGGGAGAAAGAAATGAAAGCATAATGTTTAATAGTCTTAAACTAGGACTTCCCTGGTGGTGGTACAGTGGATAAGAATCCTCCTGCCAACGCAGGGGACACAGGTTTGATCCCCGGTTTGGGAAGATTCCACATGCTGAAAGAAACAAAGATAGCGCTAAGTTGTGTCCGACTCTTGTGACCTATGGACTGTAGCCTGCCAGGCTCCTCTGTCCATGGGAATTTCCAAGCAAGAATACTGGAGTGGGTTGCCATTTCCTTCTCCAGGGGATCTTCCTGACTCAGGAACCGAACCCAGGTCTCCAGCATCGTAGGCAGATTCTTTACCGACCAAGCTAGGTGGGAAGCCCCACATGCAGAGGAGCAACTAAGCCTGTGTGCTGCTGCAACTACGAAGCCTGTGCTCTAGAGCCTGAGAGCCGCAACGACTGAGCCCACACACCGCAACTACTGAAGCCGGAGCTCCCAGAGCCTGTGCTCCGCAACGAGAGAAGCTGCAGCGGCGAGAGGCCCGTGCGCAACCACAGGGCAGCCCCCAGCTGACCTCAACCAGAGAAAGCCCGCGCCCAGTAACAAAGATCCAAGACAGCCAAACAAACAAATAAACAAATAAATAAAATGTAAAGCAGAATCTTAAACTGCTTATGAAGGGGTATAATATCAGTTGAGATAGGTTGTGATAAGTTAAAGATGTATACTATAATTCCAAAAGCTACCATTGAAGAGAGAGAGGTGGCGGGGAAAGAGAGACAGAAAGTTATAACTAGTAAGCTAACAAAAGAGATAAAGTGAAATTATAAATACTCTCTGACCCAAAAAAGAAGGCAGAAAGAGAAAGGAACATAGAATGGGTGGTACAAATAGAAAACAAACAGTGAGATGGCAGATTTATACTCAACCGTTATCAGCAACAACAGTAGATATAAATGGTTTAAACATCTCAGTGCAAAGGTAGAGATCGTCAGGCTGGTCAAAAAAGCAAGATCTAGCTAGATGTTGCCTATAAGAAACACACTTTAAATATAAAGATACACGTAGGTTAAAAGTAAAAGAATAGACATAACAATCCTAAATGTTTTAGTACCACATTGCTACTGCTGCTGCTAAGTCACTTCAGTCGTGTCCAACTCTGTGTGACTCCATAGACGTCAGCCCACCAGGCTCCCCCGTCCATGGGATTCTCCAGGCAAGAACACTGGAGTGGGTTGCCATTTCCTTCTCCAATGCATGAAAGTGAAAAGTGAAAGTGAAGTCGCTCAGTCGGGTCCGACTCTTAGCGACCCCATGGACTGCAGTCTACCAGGCTCCTCCATCCATGGGATTTTCCAGGCAAGAGTACTGGAGTGGAGTGTCATTGCCTTCTCCGAGGACCACAATACAGAGCTTCAAAAGACAGAAAGTAAAAACCCAACAGAACTGCAAGGAAAAGAGAGTCAAATCCACTATTATAGTCAGGTCTTAACACCCTCGTCTCAGTAAATGGTAGAGCAAGTAGACAGAAAATCAGCGAGCACACAGAAGACTTGAGCAACACTACAGCTTACCTACTGACCTGACCTAACGCCTATAAAACACTCTGCTGGACGAGACTAGCGTGCACATTCTTCTCCAGTACACACAGAACACATTCTGGCTCATAAAACAAGACTCATTAAATTAAATATAAGTGGATTCAATCTGTACAAAATGTTTTTTTGACCACAGTGGAATTAAGTTAGAAATCAATGATAGAAAGGTACCTGGGAAATATTTACATGTTTAGAAATGAAATTTGTTGTTGTTTAGTCGCCATGTCTGACTCTTTTGTGACCCCATGGACTGTAGCCCACCAGGCTCCTCTGTCCATGGGATTTCCCAGGCAAGAATACTGGAGTGGGTTGCCCTTTCCTTCTCCAGGGGATCTTCCTGACTCAGGGATTGAGCCTGTGTTTCCTGCATTGGCAGGTGGATTCTTTACCACAGAGCCACCAGGGAAACAGAAATGAAATGTAACTGTAAATAATCTGTGTCAAAGAACAAACCAAAGGAGAAATGAAAAGGTATTTTGAATGGTATGAAACCACAACACAGCAAAACTTGTGGGATGTAGCCAGAGTAGGACTCAGAAGGGAAAGCCTACATCCTATGGTCTTAAATCCATGAGGTGTTTCTACTTACCAGAAAAGAACAAATTACACCCAAAGTCAGCAGAAGAAAAGAAATAATAACTAGGCAAGGAGGAGACAGGCCTATTTATCCTAAAATCTCCTTTGACCAGCACTTGAGGCAGCAATCAATGAAAACATATTCAATTTGCATACTTTGCCAATATTTTGACTTTAAAGCAACCTTTCTAGTACCTTTGATTTCCTTGTGGGTTAATGCAGTACCTCTCTTTCTTATATGAGAGCATCACCAGTATCTGGTCGATCATTAGTTTCTTTCAGAGTCACTATAACACAACTCCACCTCACTTAACTTTCTTGGGGGAACCCCTGATATCCAGAGAAAGAACTGGAGAGTATAACCCTCCTGCAACTGTAGATTTATAAACATCAACAGAGCCTGGTTAAGCTGAGGGTAATCACCTGCAGAAGGAACCCATTCTTCCAAGAATCTAGAAAACAGACTTAGGGATAAAAGTGTGTCTCAGGATCTCCTATACTTTTCAGAGAAAACAACAAATTCTAATGGAAGGGATTCCCAATGGGAACCCATTCTAAAGTATCCTGATGAATTGCCCTGGGTATAGAAGCCCCTGGGACATCACACAGAAGGACAATTGGAGGCTCCTGAGGGAGTCTTATAACAGGGCGGAGAGCTCTCTGATGACTGACTCCAGGGTAATGCCCCTCGTCTGCTGGTTACCAGTTTCACTACCTACAAACCATCTATCTTAGAATTATAATTAGCATTAGGAAGAGATGTAGTCAAATCGACGACTACTAACACTTTTAACCAAAAAAAAAAAAAAAATGAAGCCAGATTTTATTTGAATGAAAGCAAAAATGATTTGATTTGAAAATGAGGACAGCCTTGGCCAATGGGTTATATGGAGGGTAACACATGAATGCTCAAACTACTGCACAATTGCACTCATCTCACACGCTAGTAAAGTAATGCTCAAAATTCTCCAAGCCAGGCTTCAGCAATATGTGAACCATGAACTTCCTGATGTTCAAGCTGGTTTTAGAAAAGGCAGAGGAACCAGAGACCAAATTGCCAACATCTGCTGGATCATTGAAAAAGCAAGAGAGTTCCAGAAAAACATCTATTTCTGCTTTATTGACTATGCCAAAGCCTTTGACTGTGTGGATCACAATCAACTGTGGAAAATTCTGAAACAGATGGGAATACCAGACCACCTGACCTACCTCTTGAGAAACCTGTATGCAGGTCAGGAAGCAACAGTTAGAACTGGACATGGAACAACAGACTGGTTCCAAATAGGAAAAGGAGTACGTCAAGGCCGTATATTGTCATCCTGCTTATTTAACTTCTATGCAGAGTACATCATGAGAAACCCTGGGCTGGAAGAAGCACAAGCTGGAATCAAGATTGCCAGGAGAAATATCAATAACCTCAGATATGCAGATGACACCACCCTTATGGCAGAAAGTGAAGAGGAACTAAAAAGCCTCTTGATGAAAGTGAAAGAGGAGAGTGAAAAAGTTGGCTTAAAGCTCAACATTCAGAAAATGAAGATCATGGCATCTGGTCCCATCACTTCATGGGAAATAGATGGGGAAACAGTGGAAACAGTGTCAGACTTTATTTTTTTGGGCTCCAAAATCACTGCAGATGGTGAC
>NW_011494947.1:4919788-4925324 GCF_000754665.1 Bison bison bison
GTTTTTCCAGTGGTCATGTATGGATGTGAGAGTTGGACTGTGAAGAAAGCTGAGCGCTGAAGAATTGATGGTTTTGAACTGTGGTGTTGGAGAAGACTCGAGAGTCCATTGGACTGCAAGGAGATCCAACCAGTCCATCCTAAAGGAGATCAGTCCTGGGTGTTCACTGGAAGGAATGATGCTAAAGCTGAAACTCCAGTACTTTGGCCACCTCATGCGAAGAGTTGACTCATTGGAAAAGACTCTGATGCTGGGAGGGATTGGGGGCAGGAGGAGAAGGGGACCACAGAGGATGGGATGGCTGGATGGCATCACCAACTCGATGAACGTGAGTTTGAGTGAACTCTGGGAGTTGGTGATGGACAGGGAGGCCTGGCGTGCTGCGATTCATGGGGTTGCAAAGAGTCAGACACGACCGAGCAACTGAACTAAACTGAACTGAAGACATGAATGGGTCAAATCTGTAAAAAACTCTAAGGTTTTGACCAAAACTGAAACCCACAAACTAAAACACTTAAACCAGATATACAGAAATTATATCCTCTGCAGCTACCAAACTTAGGACAAAAATTTTTAGATGCCAACTTAATATGCAATGAGGTACATCTTTTTTTATATATCCTTTTGAATGGTGCAGGAGCAAAAGACTGTGAAGGCTCTCTTTATACACTGGTAGTAACGATTTGCTGTTTCAAAGGCACCACTGTGGCAGGTGACTTATCCTTCTCTGACATGAGTTAACTGGAGAATTTAAATGCTTAGATCGCGGGTGTTGTCCCATGCCGTCCCATGGCAGAAGGGGTCTTAGGACGTCAGGCAGGACTGTTAAACAGCTTCCTGCCCTCGACTCAGCCCCCAATCAGATGACGAAGAGGAGCCGGGCACTGGCCTCCTTTGGCACCGAAGGTGACAAAACTACAGTAATGAAGAAGGTGAAACCCCCTCGTCTGTTTCCATCTTAGGAGGTAAAACCAGAAAATCTAGCTTTGGCCAAAACTCCCTGAAGGGGACTCCTGTGACTGTGGGAAAGACAACTGCCCCACAGAGGAAATAGTTTTTTGGACGCTTATTTACTCCTGGTGAAAAGCCAGTCTCCACTGAGGTCCTAAGTTCAAGGTCAATGCCTGGGAACAAAGATGTCTTTTTCTTTTCTCTAAAAGAAAGTCAGGGGTGTGCAACACGAACCTGATTTTAAGTGTAGGGTTTTGCGACATAGAATGTAAATTAAAGAGCTGGAGAAACAAGAGACAGAATAGAAACACAGCATAATTTTTTGTCTTTTTCTGCTCTGATAGGAGCCTGATTCTCCTTTCAGATTCCATAGATGTCAAGTATAAAGGGGGGTGGGATGGGGTGGTGGTGGTGGGGAGAATATAGTATTAAGGCTGGCCATATAAACACCCTAAGTCACCTAAAGTGATCAGAAATTTCTCCAAATTGACCAGCGGGAGCCAAACCACGGGCACATGTTCAGCTTACTCGTGGAAGCCACACTTTCCTAGTCCTTCTTCGCTCCCACGTGAAATGGCAAGTCAGCAGATTATTAAAGCAACAGTAGATGTTTGCAGTTTCTTAAAGCTGATTCCAGAATCGCCCTCTAAAACTGATATCATCTGAATGAGTGTGAATGCACGTGTGTTTGTGCTAAATCGCTTCAGTTGTGTCCAACTCTTTGCGACCCTTTGGACTCTTTGGAACCCACCAGGCTCCTCTGTCCATGGGATTCTCCAGGCAAGAATACTGGAGTAGGTTGCCATGCCCTCCTCCAGGGGGTCTTCCCGACACGGGGACTGAGCCTGCATCTCTTATGTCTCCTGCCTTGGTAGGTGGGTTCTTCACCACTAGCGCTACCTGGAAGTCCTGAGTGTGAATGTAGCTGTCACCAGTCTCTTCCTCAGTCCTGGGGGAGGACCTCAGAGAGAGGAGCTCACACAAAGGGTGTGAAACCCACCAGATGGACGGCTGCTTTCTTCAGCAAATACACATCAGAGATGCTCAGGGTGTGAAGGGCAGATGGGAGACCTCCATGTAAGAATGACTGGTTTATATCAAGTCAGCACTTTAGAAACAATTCAGAAAAGGAAGTTTTTAGCTACAGAACCATTTACCAGATCCTATTTTATATTGCTTATATAGGCTTAAAGAAAAGCCTCTAGCCAAAAAAAAAAAAAAAAAAACCACCCAAGATGTAAAGGAAGAAAGGAAAAAAGTTAACCATGTCCATAAATGTATCACTAAAGGCTTCTATGGGGATGTAATCTCTCCCATAGAAGAGGCCCTACATGACCGCATAAGGTGTTTCAGTAAGACCCTGGACAAACGTTATTTAACGTCTCTGACCTGGACAAACCTCAAAGCCTTTCCATTTCTAACATCCCAGGGGTTCAAACTCAATCCAAGGCCATCAACTAGAAGCAACAGGAGGGATGGTAAAAAGGCCAGGTGAGGATGGTGAAGGCGGGCAGGGTAGTGGGCTGGGTTAACAGCAGGACTCTTCAGCTGCATGGGACTAAAGACAAGGAGGCGACACTGTGCCCATTCTGGGTAATCCAAACCATCCCCTGCTCTTTATTTACCACTGGCATTTCCAAATTCTTTTCTTTTTCTTTTGCAAGTTTTCTCACACAATGGAGGTGGTTTTTCCTTGTATTTGGCAAGAAGACTCCAGCCCAGGAGGAGGGAGGGCTGCGAGAAAGGAGGCAGGAGGCCAGGCGTGGCTGGAGCGTGGGACCAGCAGCAGGAACAGGGAGAGCCACCGGGCAACCCCCCGCCCCCAACTCGGACTCTGAGAACGTAAGCCCGTAAGCCGTTAGTCACCTCCTTTTCAGGCTTCCGGGCCTGGAGTTTAAAGCAGATAAGCACCTTCCGTCCTACCTTTGTTATTCATTTACTTTAAAGGAAGGTGCATCTGAAGTGAATGGCTTCTTTTTTCAGATGCTCTGTTGAGTCTTTTAGAGTCCAGAACGGACCTATTGCTTCCTGAACACCCTGGGGGGAGGTCTTAAGACACTCTGCTGGTGTCAGGGCACAGATACGCGCCTGTCACAAACTGCAAAAATAAAGGCTGCAAAGTGTTAAGGGCTACTTAAGTACCGCCAGCCATGGAAGGACAGAGGCCGTATAAGCTGAGCTAAATTGGGCTGAGAACAAATATCCTGGGTTCTGCCACTGACTCTGCCTTCAACCAGCCCGACCTCGGAACCTCAGTCCCACTTCTACAAACTAATGAGGTTAGTGAGACCACCTCCAAAGGTGTTAAGCTCTACTCGTGAAAGCACAAGAGGCTGACAAGAGCGGTGCTCACAGGGGCCCACGTCCACCCTGGGAAACATCTGGGCCGAAGACATCATTGTGTGTAGAGTAACACGACCGCTTTTTGGAAATCTCCTGCTAACAGGGTTTCCTTCTCTTTCTCTTTTTTCTGTTTCAATCTTTGGAGAAGGCAATGGCACCCCACTCCAGTACTCTTGCCTGGAAAATCCCATGGACCGAGGAACCTGGTGGGCTGCAGTCCATGGGGTCGCTAAGAGTCGGACCCGACTGAGTGACTTCACTTTCACTTTTCACTTTCATGCACTGGAGAAGGAAATGGCAACCCACTCCAGTGTTCTTGCCTGGAGAATCCCATGGACGGGGGAGCCTGGTGGGCTGCCGTCTATGGGGTCGCACAGAGTCAGACACGACTGAAGGGATTTAGCAAAGGCTGTAGGGCCCAGGTTTTCTGCAGCCCCATCAGCTGGCAGGAGACTGTGCTGCACACCCTTTATTACCGACACCCTTTACAACCACATCCCCTAGGCTTTCTCCTTCTTTCGAGTTCACTTTTCACCTCAGTTACCTAAGAAAAAAATGTAGATGATTACCCCCAACTCTGGGCATCTTATTTTCAAAGACTCCCTGGGAAAAGGTCATTTTGGGTTGAACACTGTCGCAGGTTCTTTATGAACTTCTTTTAATTCAATCCCACAACAAGCCCACTGAACTAGGTATTCCTCCCACCAGGATAAGGAGACTGAACCTCCTACTCAGCCTGGAGAGGTCGAGTAACTTGCTCAAGGTCACAGAGCTCGAAAGCAGCTAGGACAATACCTGAACCCAGGTTTACACTGTAAAACCTGTGCTGGGTTATTCAAAAGTTTGATTGAGATATTATTTGCATACCAAGGAAATCACCCATTTGAGTGTATAGTTCAGTGGCTTTTAGTATATTCAGGGATATTTGCAATCATCATCAGTTTAAGGCCACTTTCATCACCTCACAAAGAACCCTAGCCACCCCACCCCTCAAAAGACATGCCAGACTTATTATTAGTTATCACCGTCCTAGCTCTCCATTGCCCTCCACTCCCCGGCCCAGGCAACCACTAGTCTATTTTCCGTCTCCACTGCTTTCCCTGTTTTGGACTTCCAAGGAAAATCTGTAGTCTTAATTCCAGGGCACACTGCCTCAGAGAAGGGTGCAGGGAAGTGTGGACACGTGAGAAGGGCAAAACTACCGAGCAGCAGCAGAGATTACAGGAAGACAGCTGCCTTCCGGTAAGACAGCTGTTTCCAAGGACCCTTAGATCCTGTTTCTAGGTTGTTCCTGAAGGTACACCTGGGGCAAATGGGTAATAGACTCAAGGAGACAGACTTCAGTCTGATCTGAGAATGAACTCAGACGGACCCCAACTCAGTCCACAAAGGAAAGGGCTGGATGGTCCTCTGCAAAGGAGGATGTCACAGGAGGAAATGCTGGGTGGGAGGCTGGCCTACGATGGCCAGTGACCGTCGAAGACTAAATTCTTTGGCTCTGCCAAATTCACATTAGTGAAAGAAGAAACGGTTAAAAATGAAAAGTCAGCTCAGATTTAATGAGACTAGTCCCCTGGGAGTGCAGTTTTATTCACTGAATTCATCCTGCGGCTATGTACTCAGCTGGACTAGAAACGAATACTAGCAAAATATTTGTTTCCCTCATTCCCCTGTGGTTTCTGTGAGGCTTCAACAATTGATGGCTCTTTGAACATCAAAGGAATTTACCCACTGAAGCTCCAGGTCAGGCCCACTCTGGTATGTTCTTATTTAATACTTGGTCTAAGGATCAGGGTACTGGGCTCCACCTTTCCATATATCAACTAATTAAAAACAAAAATCTTCTAGCCGAGTTGATGATAATTCCTCCAACCCAGGAACCAATTTTACAATATAACATAATCAGTTAAATATGTAAAGTCAATCTAGTCTGCGAATGGCATTTTTCTAATGTGTCATTCTATTATACCAAGTTATGTCTCCGCCCTTTCCAGGGAAAAGGGTCTTTGTTCTGTAGAGTTTCTTACCTAAGTGTGACTATTTAGGCAAATACCTGTCCCACAAATGGCCAGACACTGAAAAGGCATAGAGTCCAACAGTAGCATATGATCAAGCATGCCAACTTGACATTATTCCAGGTCAACAGAGATTGCTTCCTATACACTGCTCAGGTCAAGGAGAGAATTAGGACAGGGTAAGCTCTCATGTTTGATAGGATAATCTCTGAATAATCCTGAAACCT
>NW_011494947.1:4925424-4934717 GCF_000754665.1 Bison bison bison
AAACCTATTTTGGGGATAAAAGATGTGGTTCTAAAAAGATGGGGACTCCCCTGGTGATCCAGTGGTTCAGAATCTGCCTTGCAATGCAGGGGATGAGGGTTCGATTCCTGGTCGGGGAACTAAGATCCCAGGTGCCAAATAAAGATCCTGTAAGCCAAATAAAAGGATCATTCTTCAAGTTCTCCCCCAAGTCCAGCTTGTGAGGTTCAAACTAGATGGAGCACACGCAAGTCTCTTGAGTCAGCAAACTTGACCATACCATCATCCAGAATCCTCACTTGTATCAAACACCAGCTGCTGAGGAGAGTCTCTCAAGCCTCAGCTAGAGGAACAACAGCTGACACGTCACCCAGCTTGGGTTCTTTCCCTAATTGGCTGCCTGAGTTCCAGCCTATGTTTTAAATTTGTTTTCAGACAGAGATTTTGTTTGGTCACATGAAAATGCCTTAAATAGGCAATGCTATAATTAGCTCTCGCCAGAGCCTCATCTCCCAAAGCTGCTACTGTGGTCGTCATCTTCTTTCTGTCTTTAATAAACTCTTCCCTTCTTTTGTCCCAGGACAGGCTTCCTGCTCACATGCCCTTTACAAAGAAAATTTCTCTAGATGGCTGTCACTGGTGTCTCTGGCCCACTGCCATTTTAAGTAAATTTTCCTCGACTGTTCCAATTTCTTCTGAAACCAAGGGAGATGCCAAAAACTGCTGGCTCATTTCTAAAGAAAGCTCAATCCAGTGGTGGTAAGCTAGTGGGAGGCTCTGTGTAGTCACAAGGCCTGGGTTCACCGGCCGCCCACTGATAAACCCTCACGGCTGAGTCCTGTGCAAACCCATGCCACCTCAGACTGGTCCTGTGGGTTATATGGGGCAGCTGCCAGAGTTGGATGTTGTGTTTGTCAGTGCCTATTCCCGCGGCAGGCAACCCATTTTGAACTGAAGGGTATCCCCCCTGCCACCACCAATTCTCTCTTGCCTTTGCTACTTCTGCAAAACTGCAGCACCACTTTTTCTCTCTGTAGCTAATACTGATAACTATTGCAGCAGGAAGTGGTAAGAGGATTCGTGAGGCAGGGTGTCTTCCTGTGGCCCAGCTATTCACAAGAAGGCAGGTTCTCTCTCTCCTACTTAAAACCATTCGCTTGCAGGACTAGCCCGTGCTCTTCCACAGGTAATAAACGAGTAAAATGAATCATTCCCAGTCTCGCAAAGCTGTATAATTTCACATTCATCAGCTGAAAGAGTTGGTAGAAGTAGTCAGTCCATACGAAAAGCCATACACTGAAAGGAAACTTACTCCCTAAGTTAGAGATTGTAGAGCCAGTGTGACTCCAATGGGTTAGGCTCCTTTTGGTTAATCAAAAAAGTTTTCAACACTGGAAAGAAAATGATCACTTTCTCCTTGTTTGCCCTTAAAATTTACATTTACTACCCAAAAAAAAAAAAAAGATTTGGATCCATGTCAGATGTGCCATGAATCATAAAAACACTGACTCCAGTTGAGGTGTAAACATTGAATACACTCCTGCAGCCCAAGGCCCTCCATGTAACCTGGTGGCTAGGTTCACAGAAGCAGAAAGGCTCACCTAGGCCCACACCTCCCTGAGCCCATAAGTCATAGACCCTCTGAGTTCAGCCATCTCATCTTTCCAAGTGATTTATTCATCAGTTATGGATTAGAAAATATTCAGCTCAGTTCTGTGTAACACTCCACTTGAAAAGACTTTAAAAAAATTCTTGCTTCTAAGCCTGTTGGACTTAACCCAATGATTCTATCTTGCACAGTGTTACCCTTGGTCTCCCTAGGCTGATCCTAAGTAGGTGAAACAGCTTGGATGTTGAGCCAAGATACTCTGGACATGAGTTTAAAACTTTATGTACACCTACCTGAAAAACAAATTGCTTAAATTCACTGGCGTTTTACCAAAAACTTTTTTCACACTTAGCTATGAGATTCTCTAATTGCGGTATGTACAAATGGATCAAAGGAACTAACTTACAAGAGAAACAGGTTGCTAGGTAAAGTGGTCTTCCTCCAGGTTATAAATCAGGCTAAGCCACAATAAACAAAACACTTGGAAAAGGGCAGCTACAGCTACAAAGTCAGATAGGAAAACATACCATGAGAGACAGAAGAGGAAGAAACAGCCTCTGCTTGAGGGTTTCATACAGAAAGGACAGCACATCTCTGTCCCTCCTTCCCCCTTGGCCAGGCGGCCACTCCAGAACAAGAGTAACAAAGTCTCCTCCTAGGTGGGCCAGGCTTTCACTTTTAGGAAAAAAATTTCTCCTGGATTCTTTCACTCTAATCTGCAAGCTTGTAAGAGATCTTGGTCCCATTTTCTGGATAAGCATGTCAACTGGGATTGAGCCTCACCCAGAACTGTCAGTTCTTACCACCCACATGGCAGGATCTGCCTGAAACCCCAGTTCCCATTTTTTCCAACTCCCACATGTTTCTGAGAGGAACCCGATCAGGGTCCACCGCTGGCATGGAAACGTGGGGCCACTGGAAGAGGATGGATAAAACCATTAATGATGGGTAGAAGGGAACATCAAAGCTTAAGTCTTGAGGTCAGAAGGTGACATACAGCAGACTCTGGAGACCTGACCTTCTACTTTGGGGAAAGCCCCGGCAGAAAGGGGATTTTCGGCCATCAGAATATCCAAAGGGTACCCACCTGGCCTATCCCCCGCACCCCCGTCCCCAGCCCAAGCGCCTACGGAGGCCAAGAAGGAGCTCTACTCCCACTAGGGCATAAATGGGGGTGTCCAAGTCTGTCATCCAGGGGGTCTCAGCCAGCCCGAGAGGCCTCCACCAAGCCTGCCAAGCTCCAAAGGGCTGCCAGAGAAGCCGGTCGCACCTGGCTTCTGTCACCTGGACCTCCCGGAGGTGCTGGGGCGCGAAGAGGGGTCCCTACCCCGCCCGCGCGGAGGGCTGCGCGTTGCCTACCCGAAGCTCGCCCTCGGTGCGGTGTAGTCCCAGGCGCCGAAGTCCCACGGCCAAGTCGTTGACACACAGCCCGCCGTCGCGGTTGACGTCAAGAGTCTGGAAGAGGCTCCAGAGGCGCAGCCGGTGGTCCGGGCCCCCGCAGACGGCGCCGCCGCACGGGTCCACAGACGCCGGCGATGAGGCGGACGACGAGGCGGAGGCGGCGGGGTCTGGCGGCGGGGAGGCCACGCAGCGGCACAACACACTGCTCACCATCGGGCGTGAGGCTGGGGCGGCGGGCCGGCGGGGAGAGCGCGGACGACACGCCGGGGTTCTCGGTCGTCTAGCGCGGGCTCTGAGTTGCCGGCAAGCAGGCGGGATGGGCAGCTTCCGGGAGCTACGCCCCGCTGCGCGCCGCCTGGATGGCCACGCCCCCGGGCACGACGCCTGCCAATCACAGGCCAGAACGGCCACCGGGGGGGCGGAGCCACCCCGAGGACTGCCCACGCAGCCCTAGGCTACCCGGATCAATGGAGAGGGCGGGGCAATCCCGGCTCAACCTGAGGCCGATTCAAATGGAGGGAGGCGGGGATTGGCTGAGTCGGGCCGGCGAGAAGAAATCACGCTGCGATAGGCAGGAGTCCTGTGATTGGCAGGCGGAAAGCCCCGTGTCCTACTTCCATTGAGCAACGCTGTTTATCCGCGGAATCTTAAAGACGCGAGGAGCCGTCGTGTACGGAGAGATCATCATCTCCAATGGGAAATAGGATTTGCTTGAGGAGCGATTGTGATCTGCGGTTGCCAAGGCAAAGTTTGCGCCCTGGGTAGAATAAAAAGTTAACTGGTCAACGGCTTAAGGCCGAAAGCACTAAGGATCCTCAAGGAAACCGGGTTTTGGTCATCTAACTCCCTAACTCACCAATAAAATAGCTGAATTTAACGGCGTAAAAGTCGTAATCATGTGATTGAACGACAGGACGACTTTCCAATAGGGGTGAGTAAAGGCTAGATTGGGTGGGGCGCTCTGTAGCGACAGACACACCTTTAGACCAATGATCAGGCGAATTCCAGTAAGTAGGCGTGCCCTTTAGCTGAGCGACAGGTAGAAAGAACCAGTGATCGATGTGATGTCTGAACCGCGACCAACCGGGAGGGCAGGTCTCCCTAGAGAAGCTCTGGAAGGCGGGAAGAGGGGAAGTGGGCGGATCTCCGCACACCCCGGCGGAAGAGGCAGATTCAGGAAGCCATTACGCAGCTGGCTGGCAGCGGCTGGGCAGGTCGGGGCTGGGCCCTACGCACTTTGCGTAGCGAGGGGGGTTACCAAAGGCCTGGTACTTGGCCTTGGACCAGCCCAGCCTATCCCCTGTAGGGGGAGTGGGTGAGTAGCGAGGCTAAGGAAGACAGAAGGCGAATTGGGGCAGTTTAGGGGATTATAGTTTCTTTAAAAAGCCGGGTGGGGAGAGGCCATGGCCGTTCCCGCCAAGAAAAGGAAGATGAACTTCTCTGAGCGTGAGGTGGAGATCATCGTGGAGGAGCTGGAACTGAAGAAGCACCTGCTGGTGAACCACTTCAACGCCGGCGTCCCTCTGGCTGCCAAGAGTGCGGCGTGGCACGGCATTCTGAGAAGGGTCAATGCCGTGGCCACCTGCCGCCGGGAGCTGCCCGAGGTCAAGAAGAAGTGGTCCGACCTCAAGACCGAGGTCCGTCGCAAGGTTGCCCAGGTCCGGGCGGCCGTAGAGGGTGGCGAGGCCCCAGGGCCCACTGAGGAAGATGGAGCAGGTGGGCCCGGGACAGGCGGTGGCAGTGGCGCCGGTGGCCCCGCTGTGGCCCCTGTACTGCTCACCCCCATGCAACAACGCATCTGCAACCTGCTGGGTGAGGCCACCATTATCAGCTTGCCCAGTACCGCAGAGATCCACCCCGTGGCCCTTGGACCCACAGCCACTGCAGCCGCCGCCACAGTCACCCTGACACAGAGTGAGTGACCTCTCCCACCCAGTCCGGCGTTCCTAAATGGGAAGGGCCAGCAAGAGCTAGGGCAGCCCAGGGAAGGTTGGCTGCCAAGGGTCAAAGGTCAGATGGGAGTCTTGGACAACCAGGAGGCCTTCCAAGGGCTCCCCAGACAGAAGTGATCTTGTTTTCTCTCTGAGACTTCCTCAGCACGCAGTCTGGACTTCGGAGGGGCTGGCTTGCCCTCCACTGTTTTGCCACCATTTGCATCCGTGACTGAACTGTTTGGTCCTTGAAGACAGAGACCATGTTTATATCCCCACAGGACTTATCCCAGAGCCTGGCGCCTAGTAGGCAGTCAGGAGGTATTTACTGAATGAATAGGCAGGTGGACATTGACTCTGGACAAAGACATTGTGGTTTTCAGTGTGAACATTCATCAGGCACTGCTGAGGAACCTCCCAGTTCCTGGTGTTAACCTACCCCTCCATTCACTCATCAACCATTAGTGCAATTCTGGGCCAAACCCTGGGCTCAGCGCTGGGACTCCCAAGGTGTCTTAAGAGATAGGCCGGTTATGTTCTCCGAGGACAGATAGAGGGACACATATATGAATAACTCCACTGTCAGTCGGGATCACCTAAGGACTCAGAAGAGAAAGGGGACTTCCTGGCGGGGGTGGGACACAGTTGATTTGGGCATTAAAGGGTGGGGAAGAACTGATCTTTCCGACATGCTTGGAGGCCCAAACAGCCCAGCCAGAGTGCCTTCAAACGTTCTCAAGCTAGGAATGACAATGAAACTAGTTGGTTGGACTTTTTAGTTCAGATAAGGTTTGCACCAATGACTGTTAAGTGGTCTTTGTGATGGGCTGGGAACAGAATCAATCAGTGGTTTCTCAACCGGACTTCGGAGAATTGGGTGTGTGTGTGTGTGCGTGTGTGTGTGTGTGCGTGCCATACCCCAGCAGTGTCATATTTCTCAAGGATATGGAGATGGGAAACACTGGTCTAAATCAGCTGCTGTTCTGTAAGAGGAAGGACCTTTAGGCACTCCATTGATTAAGGTGATCAAGGAGACAGGGAGGCACTTATTGGGCACTTTAACTGCTGCCTTCCCACTCCTGCCTCCTTTTCTGCTTGGCCATAAAAGACATGGAAATCAAGAAAGCACTGAAGGAGACAGGACCAGTGGAGTTGCAAACCCTCACCCAGGATGCCTTCTGTGTGCTGGTACTTCCAGGAGCATGTAGCCCTGCTTTTATTTGCCAGAAGCAGCCCAGTGGGGTGACTGTGAACACCTTGGGCACTAGTACTGGGGGACACCTGGCTTCCTATACCTGCTGAATAAGCTGTGTGACCTCAGGCAAGTCATACCATGGTGTCTGCGTCTGTCTTATCATCTCTGAAAATGAAGGTGACAATATCTGCCTCTTGGTGTCATTATGAGGGTTCATGGAGCTAAGGAGGGCAAAGGGTTAGCACCATCCGTGCCTAGCACATAGTAGGTGCTGGTCTTAACTGTTAGCATCTTTGCTTTTGCCTGATCAGGGGCTGACCCTTTGGTTATTAAGTAGATTAAGATTCTAAATCCTTTAGAGTCTAGATTTATACATGTGTGCTAAGTCGCTTCAGTCATGGCTGACTCTGTGCAACCCATAGACTGTAGCCCACCAGGCTTCTCTGTCCATGGGATTCTCCAGGCAAGAATACTGCAGTGGGTTGCTATGCCCTTCTCCAGGGGATCTTCCTGACCCAGGATCGAGCCCGCGTCTCTTACACCTCCTGCATTGGTGGGCAGGTTCTTTACCACTAGCGCCACCCAGGAAGCCCCAGATTTATAAATAAAAGGCTATAAAGCCAGGGGAGGCTGAATTCTCCAGAACAAGGCTTACTGGCCTCCCCCCTACCCCATACGGCCAGCCTCGCTCTTTCTAGAAAGTGACCTGCCACTGATTTGCTCTTTCTTCCCCACAGTCCCCACAGAGACCACCTATCACACGCTGGAGGAGGGAGTGGTAGAGTACTGCACAGCTGAGGCCCCCCCGCCCCTGCCGGCCGAGGCCCCTGTGGAGATGATGGCCCAGCACGCTGATACCTCGGTCAAGCCGCAGGCGCTCAAGAGCCGCATAGCCCTCAACTCAGCCAAGCTGATCCAGGAGCAGCGGGTCACCAACCTGCATGTGAAGGAGATCGCCCAGCACCTGGAGCAGCAGAACGACCTGCTACAGATGATCCGTCGCTCCCAGGAGGTGCAGGCTTGTGCCCAGGAGCGCCAGGCTCAGGCCATGGAGGGCACCCAGGCGGCCCTGAGCGTCCTCATCCAGGTCCTCCGGCCCATGATCAAAGATTTCCGCCGCTACCTCCAGAGCAACATGCCCAACCCCGCCACCGCCTCGGAGCCTGGACAGGTGGCCCAGAACGGGCAGCCAGACAGCATCATCCAATGAGAGCAGGGGTCAGGCCAGCCTTCTGCTGTGAACGGATGACACCGTGGAGGTCTTGTAAGCGGCTTGTGTGGTTGGCCTTAGGCTAGGCCCGACCACCTGAACGGCTCCCAGTTTGACAGACATTTAGGGGTCCACAGTTTCTGGGAGGTGAAGGAGACTGGGAAGAAGGATTTGTTGGGTTCCTGGGACCCAAAACTCTTGTTACCCACCCCACCCCTTGAGCTGTCCTGCTAAGAACCTGAAGACTGGATTGGGTGGGGGTCAGATGCTGGTGAGGGGACCCATGTTGTCATAAGCCAGGGCTTATGACATGACCCAGATTCAGACTAGGACCACCATGAGGAGGGCTCTCACTGCAGGGGGGTGGGGGTGGGTGGGTACATGTCACAGCTGGGGGCCGGCGCTGAAATACCCACCCCCCACAGAGGTGCCATCCTTTGGAGTAAAATAACGTCAGTGGTGCTGGCAGTAGCACAATATCTTCTTCCTCCCTTGGGAGGCAGAGTGACCCAGTGGGCTTGAGGAGGAAGCCCCGCCCTTTTCTCCTGCTCACTGTGTCTCAGTTCTCAGGGGACTCTGGTTAGGGCCGTGCACTCCCCTCTACCCCCACTGCACCCGGGCACACCGTGTTAGTGCTCTGGACTGCCCCTGCAGTATACCCAGGCTGCAACCGGCCTGGCTCAGGAATGCTGTGTGTGGTGGGGACCAGCCTGACTTCCATCTGGTCTTCCACTGCGTTCCCCGGGCAGCCCTTTGGTGGTTTGTCCCGACGCTTTTGACTCAGGTCAAGCATCAGGCTTTGGGTGCTGTAAATGTTACTCGTTGCCCCCACTTGCAGTGGCCACTGAGGCCACGGCTTCTGTAAAGAGGGCTTTGCTGCGAGCCAGTGGTATTTATGGTACACGAACCCCTCTGGGAAGGCCTCCGGGGCCTCCGAGGGCAGCTCTGGCCACGCCCTTCCTCCTTTCCCCTCTATTGATCGCGCAGTTCCAAAACTCGGTGCAGAAAACAGCCTCCATCGCATCACGCCCTGGACTGCCTTCTCACAGTTCTCTGTGCCACGTGTTCTCACGAGAGCCTCACTGACTGGTTGGGTGAATCCGAAGGCCTAATTGGCCCTGAACGTCTGCGGTGGGAGAACTGAAACTGACCCAAGAAGTGGGACCTCGGATGTCTGTGCTCGAAGGAGAGCCAACCGACCTCGGAGTGCTGGAGGAGGTGGTATTCCCTGTTCTGTCTTGACGCTTTCTCCCCATTTGTAAGGACTTTACCCAGCTGGCATCTGTCTTGTTTCATTTACAGAATCGCCATCAGTTACTGAGACCCTTGCACCTTCCTCGGTCCTCTCCCAAGTTGGCCATTTTGCTGCCGAGGAGGCCTTGGCCACACATTGACCGCTGGTTACAACTCAAGGCTCCAGATCTCAGCTAAACAAAGAAGGTGCTGCCCTTCTGGTACGTCCAGAATCACCCAGCTCCACTGTGGCAGTTACGGGAAGATGCCTCCGAGGATGGTTGGGAGGTGACTCTTTTAGCATCATCCTCACAATGGGGGACGAGGGAGGTGCCAGCTACAGAGCGAAGGAAAACTCTTCTCAGTGACTGAAAAGCAGCAGCCTCTGGCCACTTGGGCGTCCTCCATTCGTGGAGCCTGATGGCCCCTGAACTTAGGAAGTTCGGGAAATTCCTGAGGGGTTTGCAGCGTGGTTTGGTTTTTCTCTGGGGTTGGCAATCTGAGCCAATATTGTGTCTGTTCCAATTGGGTATAAAGAGGAAGTTTGGATCGCTTTGAGTGACTGGGTCTTTCCAGGTCATAATTTTAAATTAAAGAAATATCACTTAAAAAAAAAGACATATCTGTGTCTTCATTAGTTATATGTAGAGGAGATAGGGGCTGGCAGAGAGCAGGGGCTCACGGGTCAAATCTGGCCCCCCACGTGCCTTTGTAAATCAGGTTTTACTGGAACAC
>NW_011494947.1:4934817-4938962 GCF_000754665.1 Bison bison bison
AACACAGCCACATCCCTTCATTTCCTTAATGTCTGGCTGTTTTGCTGCTATAACAGCAGAGTTGAGTGGTTGTGACAGATATCTGGCCCACAAGCCAAAGATATTTACTCTCTGGCTCTTTCCAGAAAAGCCTGCCTGCCTATCCCTGGTTTACAGCAATGTCTCAGACTCTGGATGAGAATTACTTGGGAGTGTTTGTTAAATATAACCAATCCCTGGCCCCACGTCAAACCTAGACGAGACTCCTGGAGGGAGAGCTCTAAGAATACGCATTATAAACAAGTTCTTTGGGTATTCTCATCTTTTCTGAAGAACTGTGGCTCATGCATAGACTGGAAGAATTCAGTCTATGAATTCTAAATTCAGCTGGAATCAAGATAATGTCCCAGGAAGGACTGGTTCTCAGGAGTTTCTGCTGAACAGTTGAGAAGTCCTGCTAAGCAGTAATTCTCACTTGAGAGTGGCCCTCATTCTGGAGGGAGCCCAGCCTTTCTGAGCACAGTTAACACTCTCTCCAGTATTTAGTGAGAATAAAACCTGGCAAGTTATGGAGCCCAGGTCTTGTAAGCATTACTTTATAGACTTCTTGCAACAGCCCCATGAACTAGGTAGTAATGCTGTTTTCAGTTTACAGATGAGGCCACTGAGTATCAGAGAGGTTAAACAATTTGCCTAAAGCCACACAGCTGCCTTATACACTGGGGTAGCCTATAATCTTTAACTGCTGTTCTTTAACTTTTACTGCTCTGATCTGGCTGCTGGTGAGATGTGATATCACTTAGAGATGATTTGAGCCTGATCTTGAGTTTTTAGGTCAGGTGAGAGGCCCAGGGGGCAACTTGTGTTGTTCTTCCTGGCACTTGAAAGGAACACAGTGACTTCTATTCTTTGTAGGCTTTGAACTTATTCTTGTAATAGGAAAAAGGGTGGTTTTAACAGAATTAAATCCACTGCACCTTGGGACTCCCCTGGTGGTCCAGTGGTTTAAGACCCCACGCTCCCAGTGCAGGGGGCCCGGGTTTATTCCCTGGCTGGGGAACTAAGATCCTGCGTGTTACATGGCATGGCCTAAAAATGAAATAAAAAAAAAACCCACTGCACCTTGATGGTGCTGGTGAAGAATGGTCACATATATGAGGGTGATTCATTTGGAAACCTTCCCTGAAACATGGAGTTTTGTGAAAGTGACATCTTCCAAGCCACTGAAGCTTACTTACTACTTCAAGTATTGAAACTTTTAACTTTTTTTTTTTTTGACCCTGCCACATGCCGGATCTTAGTTCCCCAACCAGGGATTGAACCCACACTCCCTGCCATGCAAGCTGGAAGTCTTAACCACTGAAGCACAAGGAAGTCCCAAAACCTTTTACATTTTAAATCATTCTGATAGAAGTCTCTCATAAAGATTCTCTTTGTGAGCTATATCTTACCCTGATGTTTCCGGTTCAATAGAAATTGCACAGCAGATCCGGAGAGGCAGTGCTTCCATGTGGAAAGGCCCTGGGACTTGGCAGGTTTGGGCTTGAGATCACCTCCACCCCTTATTCACTGGGTCTCTCAAGTTTTCTGAGCCTCAGTCTTCTCAGTTCTAAAATGATTATGATGAATAATAATCCCTACTTGACTGGGGTGTTACCAGATATTGTACATTTATTGAGCACTGACCATATCTAGACCCTGTTCTAAGCCCTGTGCGTATTAACTCATTTCATGAGATCATGTATGTACACGTCCCTGGCGTGTGCCTGGGACGGACATAGCGTGTGCCAGTAAATACTGGCTGCTGCCATTATTAGTATCACAAGTCTGATATTCCAGCTAACTTGTGCATCTTTTCTTGAGATCACAATGGGAGCTTGATGGCTTGATGGACTTCTGGACCTTCCCAGGTGGCTCAGTGGTAAAGAGTCCACCTACCAATGCAGGAGATGTGGGTTCCATCTCTGGGTCAGGAAGATCCCCTGAAGGAGGGCATGGCAACCCACTCCAGTATTCTTGCCTGTAAAATCCCATGGACAGAGGAGCCTGGTGAGCTACAGTCCATAGGGTCCCAAAGAGTCAGACATGACTGAGTAACTGAGCTCAACAACTCAAGGACTTCGCACACGGTCCAGGGGTCAAGACTGCGCCTTCAACAGACCCTGATGCTAGGAAAGATTGAAGGTAGGAGAGGGGGCGACAGAGGATGAGATGGTTGAATGGCATCACCGATTCAATGGACCTGAGTTTGAGCAAGCTCTGGGAGATGGTGAAGGATAGGGAAGCCTGGCGTGCTGCCCTCCATGGGGTCACAGAGAGTTGGACATGACGTAGTGACTGAACTGAGGTTTAGCCTGGTTGGGGTGCTAAGATCCCGTGTGCCTCACAGCCAAAACACCAAAACATAGAAGCAATACTGTAACATGTTCAGTAAACATAAAAACAAAATTATCTACATCAAAAAAGTAAAAAAAGTGGCTTGAGTAAGATCAGAAAAGATGTACAAGGAGCAAAGAGTAGGAAGGATTGAGGGGAGAGTGGGGGATGGAAACCAAGGCCAGGGTGGGGAAGAGCTGCATACAGTGCTTTGATCGAGGTGTGGGAATCCCCTGGCGGTCTAGTGCTTAGGACTCTGTGCTTTCACAGCCAAGGACTCAGGTTCAATCCCTGGTTGGAGAACTAAGATCCCACAAGCCATACAGTGCAGCCAAAACAAACAAACAAACAAACAAACCCAAAACACACACAAAAAAGAGCTGAAATGCCATGAGTCACAGTAGACAACCCGCCCAAATGAGAGGAACAGACACGGCTTTGATCACTGGCCGTGATGACGTAAGCAAGAAGGGAAAGTGACAGCTCTTCCAGGGTCACGTTTTTGCCACAGCACAGGGCCGGGCAGGGGCAGATGAGGTGCAGGTGGGAATCATTTCACTGTTGAGAGAAGCCCCTGCTTCACGGACTTGTGTGTATGTTGCGGGAACAAGAGCAGAAAGGCCAGGAGTGCGAAAGCGCTGAGTCAGAGCAAAACGTCTCCCCACTCCTCCTGCTAAGAAGGCGACGATTGGCAGAAGCATCGGAGGCCTCTGAATGGAAGCACCTAGGCTGGGAATGCAACTTTGCCTAAGAGCATGTAAGGTCTGCCATACAAAGCTTTCGAAATGGCCTACAGTTCTGCCTGGAAGATCACACGTTGGTTTGTGGCCAGGAGCTGGACTCCTCTTAAGTTTGTCTCAGGTCTTTGGAGTCAGCCTGCGTCTTACTGGCTGTGAGCCCTGGCATGAGGTCATTTACTTTCTCCAAGCCTTGGCTTCCTCATCTAAAAATCCTCGGGACTTCCCTGGTGATAAAGTGGTTAGGACTCCATGCTTCCAATGCAGGAGCTCAGGGTTCCATCCCTGGGTGGGGAACTAAGATCCCACACACTGGGGGTGGCCGGGAAGTTCAAGAGGGAGGGGATATATGTATACATGTAGCTGATTCGCTTTGTTGTACAGCAGAAACTAACACAACACTGTAAAGCAATTATATTCCAATAAAAAAATTAAAAAGTTCCCAGGTAAAACAAAAACAAACTGAGTTTCCAAAAACTTAGAAAAAAGTTCTCATTCTTGTGTATTTGAATCTGTGGAATGAAATTTTTTATCAATGGCAATTATATAAAGGTATATGTATATTGGGGTATTAATTATGTTATCAAATTAATAAATGTAAGCTATCAAATTAAAAGTCCCACATGCTTCATGGTACAGCCAAATAAAAAAAAATCCTTCTCTAATGAGATTGGTATCAAAAGTTAACAAGCTAATGATCATATTTGACATATATGCAGAGTACATCACGCAAAATGACAGGCTGGATGAAGCACAAGTTGGAATCAAGATGCCGGGAGAAATACCAGTAACCTCAGGTACACAGATGATACCACCCTTATGGCAGAAAGTGGAGAACTAAAGAGTCTCTTGATGAAAGTGAAGGAGAGTGAAGAAGTTGGCTTCAAAGTCAATGTTCAGAAAACTAAGATCATGACATCTGGTCCCATTCAGTTCAGTTCAGTTCAGTCGCTCAGTCGTGTCTGACTCTTTGCGACCCCATGAATCGCAGCACACCAGGCCTCCCTGTCCATCACCAACTCCCGGAGTTCACTCAAACTCACATCCATTGAG
>NW_011494947.1:4939082-4939312 GCF_000754665.1 Bison bison bison
CCTCCCAGCATCAGAGTCTTCTCCAATGAGTCAACTCTTCGCATGAGGTGGCCAAAGTACTGGAGTTTCAGCTTTAGCATCATTCCTTCCAAAGAACACCCAGAACACCCCAAAAAATAAAGTCTGACACTGTTTCCCCATCTATTTCCCATGAAGTGATGGGACCAGATGCCATGATCTTTGTTTTCTGAATGTTGAGCTTCAAGCCAACCTTCTCACTTTCCACTTTC
>NW_011494947.1:4939412-4942183 GCF_000754665.1 Bison bison bison
TCTGGTCCCATTACTTCATGGCAAATAGATGGGGAAACAATAGAAACAGTGACAGACTTTATTTTCTTGGGCTCCAAAATCACTGCAGATGGTGATTGTAGCCATGAAATTAAAAGTCACTTGCTCATTGGAAGAAAAACTATCACCAACCTAGACAGCATACTAAAAAGCAGAGACAGTACTTTGCTGACAAAGGTCCATCTAGTCAAAGCTATGGTTTTTCCAGTGGTCATTTATGGATGTGAGAGTTGGACTATCAAGAAAGCTGAGCACCAAAGAATTGATGGTTTTGAACTGTGGTGTTGGAGAAGACTCTTGAGAGTCCCTTGGACTGCAAGGAGATGCAACCAGTCCATTCTAAAGGAGATCAGTCCTGAATATTCATTGGAAGGACTGATGCTGAAGCTGAAACTCCAATACTTGGGCCACCTGATGGAAGAACTGACTCCTTAGAAAAGACCTGATGCTGGGAAAGATTGAAGACAGGAGGAGAAGGGGATGACAGAGGGTGAGATGGTTGGATGGCATCACTGACTCGATGGACATGAGTTTGAGCAAGCTCCTGGAGTTGATGGACAGGGAAGCCTGGCGAGCTGCAGTCCATGGGGTCACAGAGTCGACACGACTGTGCAACTGAACAGCAACATCTCTCTCTCCTGTCAACCAACCCCACCTTCTCTCTCACCTGGATTACCCAAAGCAGCCTCTTCACTGGCCTCCCTGCCTCCAGACCCTTCAGGGGATGGTATTTTGCAGTAAATCTAGCCAGGCTCCTCCCTGTTCCACCCCTTCAATGACTTTCCTTAACTCTTAAAGTGAAGTTTAAGCTTCTGAATGTAACCTACAGACCTGAGCTGATGCTGCTTCCTACCCTGTACTACATTCCAGCCACACTGAACGTTTACTTCCTGGTCATTTATATCTCAATAAAACCAGGGGTCAGGGAGAGAAAGTTAACTTCCTTAAAAATTCCAGGCTCTTTCAGCCCTCCAAACCTTTATCTTCGCTGTTCTTTTGCTCAGAACAACTTTCTTGCTCATCCCTTTCCCAATTCCTAGTCATCCTTCACATTCAGCTTGGGTGTCACTTCCTCCAGGGAGCCTTCTTTGGTCACGCCCTGTGTTTCTTCCCTCAAACTGTGCTATGATTGCACTTTTTTTTAAATTTTATTTTTAAAATGAATTTTTATTGTGGTATAGTGGAAGGAGTGGTGCTAAAGCTGAAACTCCAGTACTTTGGCCATCTCATGCGAAGAGTTGACTCATTGGAAAAGACTCTGATGCTGGGACGGATGGGGAGCAGGAGGAGAAGGGGACGACAGAGGATAAGATGGCTGGATGGCATCACCGACTCATGGTGATGGACAGGGAGGCCTGGCATGCTGCGATTCATGGGGTTACAAAGAGTCGGACACGACTGAGCGACTGAACTGAACTGATAGTTGATTTACAATGTTATGTTAGTTTCTGCTGTACAACAAAATGGATCAGCTATACATATACATATAATCAGTCTTTAGATTCTTTCTCCATGTAGATCATTACTGGTAGCTCAGTTGATAAAGAATCTTCCTGTAGTGACAATATACAGCCTTGACGTACCCCTTTTCCTATTTGGAACCAGTCTGTTGTTCCATGTCCAGTTCTAACTGTTGCTTCCTGACCTGCATACAAATTTCTCAAGAGGCAGATCAGGTGGTCTGGTATTCCCACCTCTTTCAGAATTTTCCACAGTTGATTGTGATCCACACAGTCAAAGGCTTTGGCATAGTCAATAAAGCAGAAGTAGATGTTTTTCTGGAACTCTCTTGCTTTTCAGTTATCCAGTGGATGTTGGCAATTTGATCTTTGGTTCCTCTGCCTTTTCTATAGTAGAGTGTATATATATGGGCTTCCCAGGTGGCTCAGCAGTAAAGAATTCGCCTGCCAATGCAAGAGATGTGGGCTTGATCCCTGGGTTGGGAAGATCCCGTGGAGAAGGAAATGGCAACCCACTTCAGTATTCTTGCCTGGAAAATCCTATGGACAGAGGAGCCTGGCAGGCTACAGTCCATTGGGTGGCAGGAGTCAGACCCGATTTAGAGACTAAACCACCGCCACCACTCTTCCTTAGATTCTTTCCCCATGTAGGTCATTGCAGAGCAGTGAGTAGAGTTCCCTGTGCTGTACAATAGGCTCTTATTAGTCACCTATTGTACACAGAGCAGTGTCTATATGTCAGTCCCAATCTCCCAATTCATTCCTCCCCTCTTTTGAAAAAAAATTTTTTTTCAATTTTTCATTTGAAAGCTTCATATGAAAATTTCAGTTTTCATAGTTCGGGTCCTGCTAGAAATAGAGACACAGATGTAAAGAAGAAACGTATGGATCCTGAGGTGGGGAAGGAGGGTAAGGTGAGTTAGGAGGTCGGGACTGACACATCCACACTGTGTGCTCAGTCTTTGTGACCCCGTGGACTGCAGCCCTCCAGGCTCCTCTCTCCACGGAGTTTTCCAGGCAAGAACACTGGCGTGGGCTGCCATTTCCTCCTCCAAGGGAATCTTCCCAGCCCAGGGATCAAGCCCACATCTCTTGCATTGGCAGGCGAATTCTTTACTGCTGAGCCACCTGGGAAGCCCATATATATACACTCTACTATAGAAAAGGCAGAGGAACCAGAGATCAAATTGCCAACATCCACTGGATCCTGGAAAAAGCAAGAGAGTTCCAGAAAACATCTACTTCTGCTTTATTGACTATGCCAAAGCCTTTGACTGTGTGGATCACAATCAA
>NW_011494947.1:4942508-4950200 GCF_000754665.1 Bison bison bison
ACTGTGAAGAAGGCTGAGTGCTGAAGAATTGATGGTTTTGAACTGTGGTGTTGGAGAAGACTCTTGCGAGTCCCTTGGACTGCAAGGAGATCCAACCAGTCCATTCTGAAGGAGATCAGCCCTGGGTGCTCATTGGAAGGACTGATGCTAAAGCTGAAACTCCAATACTTTGGCCACCTCATGCGAAGAGTTGACTCATTGGAAAAGACTCTGATGCTGGGAGGGATTGGGGGCAGGAGGAGAAGGGGACGACAGAGGATGAGATGGCTGGATGGCATCACTGACTCATGGACGTGAGTTTGAGTGAACTCTGGGAGTTGGTGATGGACAGGGAGGCCTGGCGTGCTGCGATTCATGGAGTCGCAAAGAGTCAGACACGACTGAGTGACTGATCTGATCTAATCTGATGTATGAAATAGACAACTGGGACTTCCCTGGTGGTCCAGTAGCTGAGACTCTGCGTTCCCAATGCAGGGGGCCTGGGTTAGTTTCCTGGTCAGGGAACTAGATCCCACATGCCACAACTAAGACCCGTTGTGGCCAAATAAATAAATTAAAATAGACAACTAATGAGAAACTACTGTATAGTTCAGGGACCTCTATTCAGTGCTCTGTGGTGACCTACATGGGAAGGAAATCTAAAGGGGAGATATATATATGTGATTCACTTTGCTGAATAGCAGAAATCAACATGACATTGTAAAGCAACTGTACCCCAGTAAAAATTAACAACATAAATAAATGTTTGGGTCCAGCTATAGAAGGGTTTCTCAACCTCAACACAATTGTCATTTTAGACTGGATCTTTCCATGTTATGGAGGGCTGTCCCATGTACTGTAAGATGTTTAGTAGCATCTTCATCTCTGAACACTGGATACCAGCAGCATATCCGCCTCCAGTTGTGACAATCAGAAATGTATCCAGATATCACCAGTGTCCCTGGGGTGGGAGGTGTTCTTAAAACCTCTGGTTAAGGACCACTGTCCTGGGAATTCCCTGGTGGTCCAGTGATCATGTTAAGGGAAGCATACTGACTGAAACCACCCAACCTGACCACGCACCATAGTAACCATTGGTGTGAGTTATTTTATGACATGAGGTCCTAGTAAGGAACATGGAACTAATAAGCCACCGCCAACCAGAAGAATTCAGGAAAGGTCAAAAGGAGACACCGCGTGTCCAACTGCCTCCCAGAATCCTTCTCACTGGCATCCATCTTGGCTGAGCAATGTGTGCGCCCCTAGGAAGGACTCTGCGTCAGAATGATGGGCCAAAGACAACCCAGAAACGAATCTCATCACCATGATACCCGAGACTGTGAGCCACGTGGCAGAGCAGTTCTCCTGGTTCCCTTACCCGGCTGCTGTCCGCCCAGGTGCTCTCCCAACAGTCTCCTGCTTTGTCGGCATGTGTATCTCCTCAGATAATTCATTTCCGAGTGTTAGACAGGAGCCCTCTCTTGGGCCCTTAAGGGGTTCCCCTTTCTGCAACAGTCAGGACTTGACACTTTCACTGCTGTGGCCCCAGTTCACTCCCTGTTCTGGGAACTAAGATTCCGCAAGCCACTGGGTGTGGCCAAAGAATGAAAATAAAAAAGAACAACGGTCCTCCAGCAATACCATCTGTCTTATACTTCCTTGTCTAGAGCATAGCACAATCCCTGGATGTCTATTTAATCCACTTTTCATTTCGGTCTCGGTTGCCTGAACGTCAACGTCATTCCTGTCAGATGTCTTGCGTTTCCCCCACTCAGGAGATAAAAGCATTAACGCCAGGACTCTCCTGGTGGCACATCGTTTGTAAGTGGTGGAGCTGGGAGTCTATCCCAGGCGAGTCTGGCTACACAGTCTCCTCCTTATGAGTCAGCCTCCCGTGAGAGGCTGAGCATGAGTCACCTTCTGGACCTGTGGCCTGGACCCTGGACCTGTGACAGGTGAGTCAGGAATCCCACCTGGAGTGGCCCTGCCCCACCTGAGTGCTATGATGTTGGGGCAGGTCACACTCCCCACTGGGCTGCAGGGTTTCCTCTGCTATGCCACCCCTCTTGCTGAGAGCTGATGGAAGATACACAGAGTAGGTGAGTGATGGGAGGGCTGTCTGGGCACGGGGGCTCTGCACAGGACCTGGCCTGTAAAAGGTAAGGGGTATGAAGAGAGGAGGGGGCCCACCTGAGGCCCCCACCCCCGCCCCCTGACAGCACATTCTCCAAGGATTCTGCTGATGCTGAGGTCTACAGCCACTCAGTTAAGAAGCCCTTGGGTCAGATAACAAGTTCCTGCCTGCATCTGCAGGAGGTCAGATAGAGGCCGAACTGTAGGCTTCAGGCAATCCTGACAGGCAGGAATGTGGGCCCACCTGCCCAATAGTCCTTTTTTTTTTTTTTTTTTACAAAAGCAGCCAGAAATCTGGGGCTTTTAATAAAAATTTCCTAGTTGAAATATTTCGAGTACTAAATATTTGTAAACTCTGTGCAAGGCAAACCAAATGCACCCATTGCCTAGAGTCATGGAAGTCAGCTTGCAAGCTGTATGTCACCCTCTAGGGGCCAGTCTGTACCACTCAGGAGGAGCCAGAGGAAGGCAGAGGTTGGTAGGTAGGAGGCCTGGGCCCCAGATCCCTCATTCTCTGTGCCTCAGTCTCGCCATCCCTATGATGGGTGTTGGCTGGCCTAACTGGAATGGTTCCTAGGAAGGGGCCCCTCCTGGACACCCTTCCTTTGCCCAGGCTGGGCCTGACTCACTGGGAGGATCTGGGCTGGGCTCTTCATTTGGCTCCAAGGTGAGTCAGTCTGGACATATGTGGTAATGGTACTCGCATGCCCCCTGCCTGTTAGGAACCTAGCACAAGCAGGGACAGGCCACAGAAGGGGATACCCACTGGGGTTGAGGCTGGCAACACCATGGTCTTCAGGCAACCCTCCAACATGGTCCTGTCCAGGTGGGAGGTTGGGCCAAAAGACCTCCATGATCTCCTCTGGATGGTTTGTTATTTATTTATTTGGCTGCATTGGGTCACAGTTGCAGCACGTGGGATCTTTTGTTGCGGGACATGGACTCTCCAGTTGTGGCGTGTGGGCTATCTAGTTGTGGGCTATCAGTAGTTCCTGCACACAGACTTAGTTGCTCCATGGCATGTGGGATCTTAGTTCCCCAACCAGGGATGGAACTCGCATCCCCTGTATTGCAGGGCGGATTCTTAACCCCTGGATCACCAGGGAAGTCCCACCTCTGGCTGTTTTTAGGTTCTGCTCAGCACCCAGGGCTCCTCCTGGCTGTGGCACTCTGGTTTTCCTTTGAGGAACCATTCCTCCACTCTCAGTCCTTGCAGTTTGAGGCAGAGATCCCAATTCTGGCTGTACTGGTAAGGATGTGGCCCAGGGCTGGTCCTTGAGGAGTACAACATTCCTCTCTCCATAGTAACTGGTTAAGGGTGAGCATGTGACTCAACTGGACCAATGAGAGTCTGCCCTGGGACTTTTGCTCTTGCCATTGATATGTCTAAGCTGGCGGGATGAAAACTTACCTGAGGCTCTGAGAAGGTCACCTGCTGCTGCTGCTGCTGCTGCTAAATCACTTCAGTCTGCCTAATAATGAAACCAATGCAGGAAAGTCTAAGCAGAGGGTGGAGAAAGATTTCAGCTGGGGTCTGGGCTTCCCTAGTGGCTCAGACAGTAAAAAATCTGCCTGCAGTGGAAGAGACCCGGGTTCGATCCGTGGTTTGGGAAAGTCCCCTGGAGAAACGAATGGCTACCCACTCCAGTTTTCTTGCCTGGGGAATCCCATGGACAGAGGAGCCTGGCAGGCTACAATCCATGGGATCCCAAAGAGTTGGACACGACTGAGCGACTAACACTTTGAGTACTTGAATCCAGCAATTTCCTTCTTTTTAATGGTTTTTTAAAAATTATTTATTCATTTGGCTGCATCGGGTCTTAGTTGCAGTAGGTGGGCTGACCAAGGACTGAATGAACTGCATCCCCTGCTTTACAGAGCAGGTTCTTAACTGCTGAACCAACAGGGAAGTCCAAATCCAGCAATTTCTGAAGCTAGATCCACCCTCCTGGATGAACCAGCTGCAACATCTGCAAATCTGCAGTTTTGCGTCTGTCATTTTAAGCAGGTGTTTGCCATCAGTGTGACTTTCCTGGTGGCTCAGTTGGTAAAGAATCTTCCTGGAAGGTGGGAGACCCAGGTTCAATCCCTGGGTCGGGAAAGTCCCCTGGAGAAGGGACTGGCAACCCACTCCAGTATTCTTGCCTGGAGAATCCCATGGACAGAGGAGCCTGGCAGGCTACAGTCCATGGGGTCACAAAGAATCAGACTCGACTGAGCAACTAATACTTCCACTTTTACTTTGCCATTAGCAGCTGGAAGAGTCCAAATACTGTTTCCAACCAACCCTAAGGGTCTACTGTTCAGATTCCAGGTCAAAGTATCTTCAGCGTGCTGGCCTAGACTAGCTGTTTCTCATGCTGTTCTCTGAGAAGATTTAGCTTTAGCGGTTAATGTACATTTTTGAGCCCCGCCTCAGAGCAACTGAAACAGATACTGGCGATGTTGGGCTGTGGGTGTGGGTTTTCTACAAGCTCCCATGTGATTCTGACTAAACCTCAAGGCAGAGAACACGGGTGGCCTCTGCCCCTCGCCACTTCCCACCCTTTTCCCTGTACGTTCCAACCACATGAGTCTGCCCATCTGGCCACAGCTGATGGGCCAGGAGGGCAAACCTGGTCCAAACTGAGTCACTTTCCCCAAAATATGGAATTGGGATCCAGGGACCTGCTCTGTCTTCGTGGCTGTGTGAACCTTCTTCCACCTCACATTCCAGGAAGTAGGAAAGTTTGTTCAGAGACGTCCCTGGCTGGCCAGGGGTTAGGGCTCCGAGCTTCTGTTGCAGGGGCCATGGGCTTAATTCCTGGGCAGGGAAGTAAGATCCAGCATGCTGCATGGTATAGCCAAAAAAATTAAAGGAAAAACAAACAAACAAATGAAAAAAGATTGCTCAAAAGAGGAAGGAGGGAACACGGGAGGGGAGGCAGGGCTGAGAGAGTCCAGTGGAAATGACCACGTTTCCATAAGGTTCCCAGCCTGACCACCCAACATAGTTCCCCTTCCCCACTACCTATAGAACCCCATAGTTTCACAGCCCCTCCACTTTCTGACATAACTAACTTGGGTGATTTCTGCTGCTTGTAACCAGGAGACCTTGATCTAAGATGTCATTTGTTTCTCAAGGTGTCAGTCTCCTTATCTGTAAAATGGCCAGTGCAGCGAGTCGTGATGCCCTCCCCGGTATGCCACAACTCCTCAGATAGGAGGCCCTGCTTAAACCACTCCTTCTATCAGGAGAGGTCTTGGTGACATGGGGTATAGGGAGCTGAAGGATTTTACTACAACAGTGCTTCTCAAAGTCTGATGTGCATTGAAATTGCGTGTGTTGTGCTTAGTTGATCAGTCGTGTCCGACTCTTTGCAAACCCATGGACTATAGCCCGCAAGGCTCCTCTGTCCACGGGGATTCTCCAGGCAAGAATACTGGAGTTGGTTGCCACACTCTCCTCCAAGGGACCTTCCAAACCCAGGGATCAAACCCAGGTCTTCCACATTGCAGGCGCATTCTTTACCATCTGAGCCACCAGGGAAGTCCAAGAATACTGGAGTGGGTAGCCTATCCTTTCTCCAGGGAAACTTCCAGACCCAGAAATCGAACCGCAGTCTCCTGCATTGCAGGCGGATTCTTTACCAGCTGAGGTACCCAGGAAGCCCTGAAATTGTCTGAGATCTGTTTAAAATGTAGGTTCGTGGACCCTACATGGGGAAGTTATGATCATTAGGTGGGTGTACGGGGGCCCAATTGTCTGTATAGCGTACAGCTTTATTGATGTATAGTCGACTATAATAACTCCATATATTTAACAATTTGACGAGTACACATGTATATCTGTGAAACCATCACCACAATTAAGATGGGGAAGATTGTCTTGAAAATCTCCACTTAGTTTCTTGGTGCCTCTTTATAATCATCCCTCCCTCCCTCTCCCCAGGCAATCACAGGTCTCTTTTTTCTCACTATAGATGAGTTTGCATTTTCCAGAATTTAATCTGAATGAAATCATACAGCATGTAAGCTTCCTTGGTCTGGCTTTTTTTTTTCACTCAGCCCAATTATTTTGAGACGCACCCATGTTGATGTGTTTATCAGTGGTTCACTTTTTATTGCTAAGTAGGATACATTATAATTTGTTTATCTGTTCGTTCTTTTTCACCCATGCCCTGCAGCATGCGGGATCTTAGTTCCCTGATCAGGGATCGCGTCCAAGCCCCCTGCACTGGAAGTGCAGAATCTTAACGACTGGACCACCAGGGAAGTTCCTGTTTATTTAATCACACGATGATGGATACTTCTGTTGTTTCAATATTTAGCTTTGACAGATCTAGCTGCTGTGAACCTTGTGTTGTCCTGGTGTATCAGTCTTGGTGGTTATCAAAGTTTGTGCTGTGCTTTGTCACTCAGTCATGTCTGATTCTTTGCAACCTTGTGGACTGTAGCCCGCCAGGCACCTCTGTCCATGGGGATTCTCCGGGCAATAATACTGGAGTGGATTGCCATGCCCTGCTCCAGGGGATCTTCCCAAACCAGGGATTGAACCCAGGTCTCCCTCATTGAGGGTGGATTCTTTACCATCTGAGCTACAGGGGAAGCCCAAGAATATTGGAGTGGGTAGCCTATCCCTTCTCCAGGGGATCTTCCCGACCCGAGAATCAAACCGGGGTCTCCTGCATTGCAGGTGGATTCTTTACCAGCTGAGCTACCAGGGAAGCTTACATTCAATAAATATCTAGGAGTGGATGACTAGATTATATGGCTGGTGTATGCTCAACATTTTAAGAACCTGCCAAACTGTTTTTCAAAGTGATTGCACCATTTTACATTACCACGAACGGTGCATGAGATCTCTGGTGGCTCCACAGTCTTGTCAATATTTGGTGGGGTTTTCATTTTAAGCATTCTAATAGGTGGGAAGTAGGACCTCACTGTGGTTTTAATTTGCATTTCCCTAAGACTAATCGTGTGGTTATTTGTCATCTGTAGATTTTCTTTGATGAGGTGTCTATTCTACTTAAATTGTCTTCTTATCAATAAATTCTACATATATCTAAGTACAAGTCCTTTGTCAGCTATATTTTTAAAGCATAAATTTATTCACTTATTTTTGGCTGTGCTGGGTCTCTGTTGCTGTGTGGTTTTATCTCTGATTGTGGCAGGCATGGGCTGCTCTCTAGTTGCGGTGCATGGGCTTCTCATGGCCGTGGCTTCTCTTCTTGCAGAGCACAGCTCTCTAGGGTGCACTGGCTTCAGTGGTTGTGGTTCCCAGACCCTGGAGCACAGGCTCAATTGCTGTGGTACATGGGTTTAGTTGCTCTGAGGCGTGTGGGATCTTCCTGGACCAGGGATCAAACCTGTGTGTCCTGCATTGGCAGGCAGATTCTTTACCACTGAGCCATCAGGGAAGCCCTCAGCTGTATTTTTGTAATTATTTTCTCCAAGTCTGTGCATGCCTTTTCATTTTTGTAACAAATGCCTTGGATGACTTGCATACACTTGGAGTCTGAGAACCTCTCCTTAATGACCAACAGTGCAAATTCAAACAGCAGAAAGCAATGCTGGCCCATCTGACTGACAAAAATGAAA
>NW_011494947.1:4950300-4953933 GCF_000754665.1 Bison bison bison
GATGGGGAATCAGGGGGACACTCCAGATACTCTTAGATGGAGGAGAGATTGGGGCAAAATCCTAGGAGGACGATTTTGCTGATCGTTCATCAAAATCTTTAAAGGCGGATTCCTTTGACTCAGCGAGTTCTCTTCTAGGATTTTTTTTTTTCCTGAAAAAGGAATAAGCAATAGCAGTAAGTTGTCTGTCCTGGGATCTTTGGTCCCGGGGTTGTGCTGACAGGAGTGAGTTGCAGACATGCCTGGCTGGCTGAGCTGGGATCTTGGTACTCTGCTGTGTGCTCAGACCCCCAAGTGAAAGGCTCAGAGGGGCCGGGAGGTCAGTGAGGCTGATTTGACCGGCCCCCAGCAGGGAGGCTGGAGGAAAGTCCTATGCAGGTCTCACCCGACTGCGTCAGGAGTCTGGGTCCACCCTGAGCCTGGCCTGGCCAGGTTCTAACAAGCCACCACCAGTTCAGACCGGGAACAAGGGACATTTGGCTGACACAGCTACCTGGGACCTAAGAAAAGACAACCCTTTGCTCCAAATACCAGTAGCTTCCCCGGGACACAAGGAGGTGGGGCTTTGGCCAAGGCCAGCCAGGACCTGCTGGAGCCGGGCAGAAGGGAGTTGGCAGCCTGAAGACCTGGGCGGTAGATCAGCCCCTGTCCTTCTGTGTCACTTGGCCCAAGCCTGTTCCCCTACTGAGGCCCCAGTCTCCTGAGTTGGGCAGTGAACGCGTGGATCAGGTACTCAGTCCCATTCTGGCCCCACCAGAGAGGGCTGAAAGCGTGGGTATTGGAATCTTCCAAGCTTGAGTTCCATCTCTCTCTCCATCACTTTCTGTGACTTGGCGTGTTATTTAGCCTCTCTATACCTCAATTTCTTCTTAAACATTTTTATTGACATATAGTTGATCTACAGTGTTGTGTTTCAGGTGTGCAGCAAAGTGATTCCTGTATATATAGATAGTATTACTTCCCATATAGGTCATTCCGAGATATCGAGTAGAGCTCCCTGTGCTGTATAGTAGGTCTCTGTTGGTTATATGTTTTGTATATAGTAGTGAGTATATTTTAATTCCAAACTCCTGATTTATCCCTTTCCCCTCTTCTCCTTTGGTTCCATTAGTTTATTTTCTGCATCTGTGAGTCTCCTTCTACTTGGAAATAAGTTCCTTTGGAACATTTCTTAAGATTCCGCGTATAAGCACTATCATCTGGTGTTTGCCGTGGTCTGGCTTCCTTCACTTGGGATGATCATCTCTAGGTCCGTCTGTGCTGCCGCATTGTTCATTCACATACCTCAGTTTCTGTTTCCAAGTAGAACCCTGCAGTGGCTCCTCGATTTGCTTTCGAAAAGGGCCCTCATGATCTGCCCCTTCCCTCTTCTCCAGGTCCTGCCTCTCCCGCCTCGTCATCACACTGCAGTTACACTGTAGCCCCCACACTCCTACCGCCCACCCCAGGGCCTTTACACACGCTCTTGCCTTGTAAGTCTGTGCCTGTCTCCCCAGCTCAGTCCTACTCATTCATCAGGGCTCAGATGCCATTTTTTCAGGGTCAGACTGCCCTGATCCCAGACACAATCACTCCTGCTACTGACCCTGTCACACAGCCGTGGTCATTAAACAATGCTATCTGTGATGATTTGTTTGATGTCTGCCTCCACTTGTTTGGTGTCTCTCCCTGAGAGCAGGGACAAGGCAGTCTTGTTGGGGACTGTGTCTCCTGCCCTTTACACAGGCTTGGCAGGGACTAGGCACCCCCAGCAGCTTTGTTGAACAAGTAGTGTTAACACCCTATGCCATCCATTCTAAGATGTGTTTGCACCTCACATTTTAACATCTCTGAAGTCAGGACATATATTATAACTGCAGTGACTGGACAGCAGCTGTGACATATTCCCCAGTACCTGCCGGTTTGCATTAAAACTTCCAGCTTGGAGGGACACCCCCAAGACAGCAGGGGCATTGTTGTTGCCTAGTCACTATGTGGTGTCCGGCTCTTTGCAACCTAATGGACTGCAGCCCGCCAGGCTCCTGTGTCCATGGGATTTCCCAGGCAAGAATATTGGAGTGGGCTGCCCTTTCCTTCTCCAGGAGATCTGCCTGACCCAGGGACTGAACCCACGTCTTCTGCATTGGCAGGCAGATTCATTACCACTGAGCCAGCAGAGAAGCCTCAGGACTGGCATACTCTGAAGAAAAGCTACTTTACCCAAGCTCTTGATGATATAGGACAATATTACCTGGGACAGCACAGACCTCAGTGACTCCCAGTGAAAAAGCGACATAGAAAAGTCAGATTCCAAGACTTTCCTAGGGATCCAGTGGTTAAAACTTTGCACTCCTGATGCAGAGCACCTGGGTTCTATCCCTGGTCAGGGAACTAGGTCCCACATACTGCAACTAAAGATCCCACGTGCTGCAACTAAGACCTAACAGGGCCAAATATATTAAAAAAAAAAAACAAAACAAAAGCAAGAATCAGAGTCTAAATCAGCTATACTCCTCCAGGGAATCTTCCCAACCCAGGGATTGAACTCGTGTCTCATGTGTCCTGCATCGGCAGGCGGATTCTCCTCGCCACCTGGGAAGCCCATACTTCAAAGAAAAAGAAATAAATAACATGAAGTTTAAAAAAAAAAAGATTCTGCATGTGAAAACGTTTCAGGAATATCTTTACGAAATTATTGTGATCATAGTTTCCTTTTTATGTGTGCACGTAGTGGTATACGATTAAAATGTCTGTTTAAAAGAGTGCGCTCAATAAGCATAACAATAATACAATTTCTAAGTGTTAAGGATGCTTATATCTTTCCTTTGCTCCTTTGCTTTTCACTTCTCCTTTTCACAGCTATTTGTAAGGCCTCCCCAGACAGCCATTTTGCATTTCTTTTCCGTGGGGATGGTCTTGATCCCTGTTGCCTGTACAATGTCACGAACCTCGTTCCATAGTTCAACAGGCACTCTATCTATCAGATCTAGGCCCTTAAATCTATTTCTCGCTTCCACTGTATAATCATAAGGGATTTGAGTTAGGTCATACCTGAATGGTCTAGTGATTTCCCCTACTTTCTTTAATTTAAGTCTGAATTTGGTAATAAGGAGTTCATGATCTGAGCCACAGTCAGCTCCTGGTCTTGTTTTTGCTGACTGTAATAGAGCTTCTCCATCTTTGGCTGCAAAGAACATAATCAATCTGATTTCGGTGTTGACCATCTGGTGATGTCCATGTGTAGTCTTCTCTTGTGTTGTTGAAAGAGGGTGTTTGCTATGACCAGTGCATTTTCTTGGCAAAACTCTATTAGTCTTTGCCCTGCTTCATTCCGTATTCCATTACGTATTCCATTCCGTATTCATTACGTATTCATTCCGTATTGCCTGTTACTCCAGGTGTTTCTTGACTTCCTACTTTTGCATTCCAGGAAAAATATAAGCATCTGAATGCAGAGTTCCAAAGAATGGCAAGAAGAGATAGGAAAGCCTTCCTCAGTGATCAATGCAAAGAAATAGAGGAAGACAACAGAATGGGAAAGACTAGAGATCTCTTCAAGAAAATTAGAGATACCAAGAGAACATTTCATGCAAAGATGGGCTCAATAAAGGACAGAAATGGTATGGACCTAACAGAAGCAGAAGATATTAAGAC
>NW_011494947.1:4954033-4954891 GCF_000754665.1 Bison bison bison
GTACAAAAAAAGAGCTTCACGACCCAGATAATCACGATGGTGTGATCACTGACCTAGAGCCAGACATCCTGGAATGTGAAGTCCAGTGGGCCTTAGAAAGCATCACTACGAACAAAACTAGTGGAGGTGATGGAATCCCAGTTGAGTGGTTTCAAGTCCTGAAAGATGATGCTGTGAAAGTGCTGCACTCAATATGCCAGCAAATTTGGAAAACTCAGCAGTGACCACAGGACTGGAAAAGGTCAGTTTTCATTTCAAATCCCAAAGAAAGGCAATGCCAAAGAATGCTCAAACTACCGCACAATTACACTCATCTCACATGCTAGTAAAGTAATGCTCAAAATTCTCCAAGCCAGGCTTCAGCAATACATGAACCATGAACTTCCAGATGTTCAAACCTGGTTTTAGAAAAGCCAGAGGAACCAGAGATCAAATTGCCAACATCCACTGGATCATGGAAAAAGCAAGAGAGTTCCAGAAAAACATCTATTTCTGCTTTATTGACTATGCCAAAGCCTTTGACTGTGTGGATCACAATCAACTGTGGAAAATTCTGAAAGAGATGGGAATAGCAGACCACCTGATCTGCCTCTTGAGAAATCTGTATGCAGGTCAGGAAGCAACAGTTAGAACTGGACATGGAACAACAGACTGGTTCCAAATAGGAAAAGGAGTTCGTCAAGGCTGTATATTGTCAACCTGCTTATTTAACTTATATGCAGAGTACATCATGAGAAACGCTGGACTGGAAGAAACACAAGCTGGATTCAAGATTGCTGGGAGAAATCTCAATAACCTCAGATATGCAGATGACACCACCCTTATGGCAGAAAGTGAAGAGGAACTAAAAAGCCTGTC
>NW_011494947.1:4954991-4978691 GCF_000754665.1 Bison bison bison
GAAAGTGAAAGTGGAAAGTGAAAAAGTTGGCTTAAAGCTCAACATTCAGAAAACGAAGATCATGGCATCTGGTCCCATCACTTCATGGGAAATAGATGGGGAAACAGTGGAAACAGTGTCAGACTTTTATTTTTCTGGGCTCCAAAATCACTGCAGATGGTGACTGCAGCCATGAAATTAAAAGACGTTTACTCCTTGGAAGGAAAGTTATGACCAACCTAGATAGCATATGAAAAGCAGAGACATTACTTTGCCAACAAAGGTCCATCTAGTCAAGGCTATGGTTTTTCCTGCGGTCATGTATGGATGCGAGAGTTGGACTGTGAAGAAGGCTGAGCGCCAAAGAATTGATGCTTTTGAACTGTGGTGTTGGAGAAGGCTCTTGAGAGTCCCTTGGACTGCAAGGAGATCCAACCAGTCCATTCTGAAGGAGATCAGCCCTGGGTGCTCATTGGAAGGACTGATGCTAAAGCTGAAACTCCAATATTTTGGCCACCTCATGCGAAGAGTTGACTCATTGGAAAAGACTCTGATGCTGGGAGGGATTGGGGGCAGGAGGAGAAGGGGACGACAGAGGATGAGATGGCTGGATGGCATCACTGACTCGATGGACTTGAGTCTGGGTGAACTCTGGGAGTTGGTGATGGACAGGGAGGCCTGGCGTGCTGCAATTCATGGGGTCGCAAAGAGTCGGACACGACTGAGCGACTGAACTGAACTGAAGTGTTAAGGAAGTGTGTGTGTGTGTCCTGTTTTACTTGGTAGTGCTGGAGACCCGCGTAGGGCGCAGAGCTCTAGGAGGCCACAAGGGGGCGCGCTGTCCACCTGCGCCTTCCCAGCCCAGAGTTTCGGGAATCGGGGCTGGGTGACTTGTGGCATGTCGTTCTCTGTGTGTCCTGTAGGTGGCGCTATAAACCCACAGTCAGGCCTAGCCCTGGGAGTCCCAGGCTGGAGGGGTGGGGATGGTGAGATAGGAGCGAGGCCTCAGGAGTGTCCTGTCCTGGAGGGGAGCAGTCTCTTCCACTACCCCAGGGAGAAGCCGTGGCCAGTTCTACCAGCGTGGCTATCCCAGAGGCAGCTCGGGGTGTGGACCGAGCTTAGGAACCAAAGTCGGCAGCGCTAACCCCACCTGGGCCGGCTGTGTGATTCTGGCTCCCCTTGCTTTTCTGGCGCCAGTCTCCCTCCCACTGCAGTGAGGGTGTGAGAGCCTCATCTGACCCCTGACAAAAGGCCCGAGGTGGCCAAAAGTCCGCCACCAGCTGCCCAGGGGGCCACTCACAGGCTCACCTGCAGAGCCGCAAGTCCCGTGACAGCTTGTCTGACCTTGCCCCCTGCCCCTGAGGTCAAGATGTTGCCCTGACTTCCCAGGTTTGGAAAGAGGGGCCCAAGGAAATTGAATGACTTCCCTAAGGCTGCAGGCCTGTGAGCGGTTGGAGCCAGGTGTGTGTGAAAAGGAACTCTGTTTGCCCCTTCCACCATGCCTGTCTGACCTCTTGTGGCGAAAGTGGATGCAGAGCAGGGTGGGAGGGAATTTCCCATTGAAGAAAAGGAGCTAATCCATCCTTGGTAAAGTGATGGATTAGTCATACATGTCTGGGACTTCCCTCGAAGTCTGGTGGTTAAGATTCTGCCCTTCCAGTGCAGGGGTGTGTGTCCTGCCCCTGGTTGGGGAACTAAGATCCCACATGTCACACAGTGAAGAAGAAGAAGAAAAAAAAAAAGCCCCCAATTTATCTCCCTCCTAAAACTAGAGTAAAGAGACTTTTTAAGCCATTGTTTTTTTTGGAAAAGATATGAAAGGCACAAATTATATGAGAAAAACTTTATGAATTAGAGTCAAATGTTTAAATCTTTGCCCTTCAAAATTGTCACTAAGAGAATCAAGAAGCAAGCCGCAGATTACGATAAAAATATTTGCAATACATACCCCTGAAAAGGACTTGTATCCAGAATGTACAATGTCTACAGCTCAATAATAAGACAATCAGCTCAACTTAAAAGTGGGCAAAATATTTGAAAAATTACTTCAGTAAAGAATATACGTGCATAGCCAATAAACATATAAAAAGATACTCAGCATCATTATTTGTAAGGAAAGTACAAATTAAAACCACAATGAGATACCCCTGCCTGCCCACTGGAATGGCTAAATTTAAAAAAGTCCAATAATCCCAAGGGTTGGTGAGGGAATGACTGGAACTCTCCTATCCTGCTGGTAGAATTGTAAAATGGAAAAACCACTTTAGAAAAGAATTTTTAAGCTCTCATAAAATTAAACCTATATTTACTGCTTCTGCTGCTGCTAAGTCGCTTCAGTCGTGTCTGACTCTGTGCGACCCCATAGACAGCAGCACCCGCAAATCCACTCTTAGATATTTACCCCAAAGGAATGAAAACTTCGGTTCAGTCACTCAGTCGTGTCCGACTCATTGCGACACTATGGAGCACGCCTGGCCTCCCTGTCCAACACCAATTCCCGGAGTTTACTCAAACTCATGTCCACTGAGTCAGTGATGCCATCCAACCGTCTCATCCTCTGTCGTCCCCTTCTCCTCCTGCCCTCAATCTTTCCCAGCATCAGGGTCTTTTCAAACGAGTCAGCTCTTCACATCAGGTGGCCAAAGTATTGGAGCTTCAGCTTCATCAGTCCTTCCAATGAACCCGCAGGACTGATCTCCTTCAGGATGGACTGGTTGGATCTCCTTGCAGTCCAAGGGACCCTCAAGAGTCTTCTCCACGCCACAGTTCAAAAGCATCACACTTATGTCCTCCTAAAGTCTTGGGCTTCCCAGGTGACACTATGGTAAAGAACCTGCCTGCTGATGCAGGAGACCTAAGAGACCCAGGTTCGATCCCTGGGTTAAGAAGATCCCCTGGAGAAGGAGATGGTAACCCACTCCAGTATTCTTGCCTGGAGAATCTCATGGGCAGAGGAGCCTGGCGGGCTACAGACCATGGGGTCTCAAAGAGTTGGACACGACTGAAGTGACTTAGCACCAAAGTCTCTTGCAGGATGTTCACAGCAGCTTTACTCACAATAGGCAAAAACGGCTCAAGTGACCGTGTGGTCATCCATACCACAATACTTGGCAATAAAAAGGAGTGAATCGGGGACTTCCCTGGTGGTCCAGGGGTTAAGAATCTTCCTTCCAATGCAGGGGTCACAAGTTGGCTCCCTGGTCAGAGAACTGAGATCCTATGTGCCATGGGGCAACTGAGCCCACGAATGAAGAGTCTGCTCAGCCAAAAAAAAAAGGAGTGACTCACTGACATTCACAGCAACAATATGGATGAATCTCAAAATAATAATGCTGAGTGACAGAAGCCAGACAAAAAGCGTCCACACTGCGTGAATCTGTTTAAGTCCCAGAAAATGCAGACTACAGTGACAGAAGAGGGGTGGGTGTCAGGGAGGATAGGGAGATCAGGATTACAAAGGGACGTGAGGGACTCATGGAGTAACGGATCTGGGCACTATCTGGATTGTGGTGATGAAATCACTGGTGGTCACATACTGAAACGTGTACTTTTTACGCCTTTTGTGTATGTGTGTGTGGCCACAGGGCATGTGGAATCTCAGTTCCCTGACCAGGGATCGAACCCACACCCTCTGCACTGGAAACGTGTAGTCTTAGCCATTGGATCGCCAGGGAAGTCTGGTACTTGTACCTTTTAAATATGTGCATTTTATTGTTCATCAATTATAGCTCAATAAAAAGTAAGTATTAGCTTCAGGAAAACAGAAAAAAAACAATGCTTAGCTATGAATAATATTTGCAGAAGAAAAATCACGTGAACAGTGATTTTTAAATTGAAGTATTAAATATATTCAGTGAGTTGCACAAAAAAGTGTGTAAATCTTAAGCGTGACTAGTGATTTAACACCAAACCGCGACGGTACTTCCGCAGTAGAAGATGGAGTACAGGAAATGGGGGTGGGGTGATGCAGGAAAGCAAAATCCTCCCTTCTCACAACAGGTAGAGAGCATACAGAAGACAGGTAAGCAGAGCAGGGAGGAAAGAATGGCTGGAAGGTATGTATCAAAAGATGGCAGTATGTGCTTATTGCTTAGAAGCATGAAACGCGTAAGTGCTAGAAAAAAAATAAACCCAAAGACTCAAAAGTGGTTGCTTCTGGGGGAGGGGGGTGGCATGGGGAGACGGGGAGGGACAGACAGGAAACCAGCGTATGTTGTTATCTTCCTTTTCGTGTTGAGTTGGTTTTGTTTCCCATACCTGCACTGTATTGCATCAATTCTAAGACGCCCATTTATTCACATGCTTAAAAACTGAAGTATAGCTGATTTTCAATATTGTGTTCATTGGGTGTACAGCACAGTGATTCATATGATGCTGGGAAAGACTGAGGACAGGAGGAGAAGGGGACGACAGAGGATGAGATGGTTGGATGGCATTACCGACTTAATGGACATGAGTTTGAGCAAGCTCCAGGAAATAGTGAAGGGGAGGGAAATCTAGCGTGCTGCTGTCCATGGGATTGCAACGAGTCGAACATGACTTAGTGATTGAACAATATATATATCTTGTATTGATCACTTCCTGGCTGGGTGACATTAAGGAAGTCACTTAGCCTCTCTGAGCCCTGAATTCTTCATCTAACAAATTTGGTAATATTCCGGAATTGTAATACTAAGTCAGCACGTGGGCAGGAAGCCCAGTGCTTAATCTACAGTAGGAGTGCAATAAACAGCAGCTGCTCCAATTAGCTCTTTTTTAATTTAAAATAATTGTTATTTTGTCAAAATAATGCCACACTTCAGTGAATCTAAGACATCACCAACTATAACACGCACCATTACTTATGCACCGTGGGGAAATAAGCACTGCCAGTTATACCCGCCAGGTGCACTGCTGACTGTAAAAATACGCATCTTGATTTTAAAGATGTTAAAATGTGAATCGATGCCTAGAGACGATCATGCTGAGTGAAGTAAGCCAGCCAGACACAGAAAGATAAATATGATATCGCTTATATGTGGAATCTGAAAAAAAAAAATAAAGAGATACAAATGAACTTATTTCCAAAACAGAAAGAGACTCACAGATATAGAAAACAAACTTATGGTTACCAAAGGGGAAAGGAGGGGAGAGGGGGGATAAATTACGAGTTTGGGATTAATACATACACACTAAAATAGACAAACAAGGAGGACCTATTGTACAGCACAGGGAATTACATTCAATATCTTGTAATAACCTATAATGGAAAAGAATCTGAAAAAGTATATATATATGTATATTATAAAACTGAATCACTTTACATCTGAAACTAACACAACGCTGTAAATCGACTATACGTCAATTAAAAAAAAACTAGGGGTGACTGGCTCCTGAGTATTACCTCTATTTTGATTAGTTGGAAAGAGAGAGGGACCATCTACGGTCCCTTCAGTTGTAAGGCCCAGAGAGAAACAGAGATTTGCTCAAAATTACACAGCCTGACAAAAGGTCAAGTTGGGCCTAGCCTGGGCCTTTAGCTGCCAGTCCAGTGTCCTTCTCCAGAAACTTGTCTCTCCCTTACTGTTACCCGGAAATCAGGACACCACTGAGAGCTTGGATTGCAGTTCCCAAGTGGAGGCAACATTTCTGGGGCCCAGGTGGGGCCCTAGGAGGTGGACTCTGGGAAGGCAGGGCCAGGCCCGGTACCTGGAGGGGCTCAACAGACTTGTCACAGGAACACAGCAGGGAGTTCTGGGTCAGCAGCAGGGCGACCTCAGGACTGGGCAACCCCACAGGAGGAGCCTGGGGGCACCAGTGTGGCGGGGCCCAGGGGCTTGTCTGGAAGCTGTACTTGTGCAGCGAGCTCACTGTTTTTAGGCAAAAGTGTCCATGGACAGAGGAGCCCGGTGCTCTACAGTCCATGGGTTGCAAAGAGTCGGACGTGACTGAAGCAACTTAGCATGTATGAAAGGGCTTGTTCAAGGTCCCTGGGGCACTGGGCGGTGGTTAGCACAATGGGGAGGGGGATAACAACGGCCAAGCAGTCCTTCAGCTTTGCTTCCTCTTTTGGCAAAAAATTGCTCCCACCTCCCAACACTGAAAAGAGCCCTTGGCACTATTTACTGAGTGTCCCACCGGTCCTCTGAACAAAGGCCCAGAGAGGTCAAGCCAGGCATCTGCAGTCACACAGCCAGCAGGGAGCCCGTCTGACTCTAGAACCTGCACTCTAACGCTCAGCAGCACTCCTCTCACATGGCGTTTCTGTGTATCTGATGGTACACGGCCATTTGGGGCACCTGCCCCCTAAAGGGAAATCTACATCCTGTTTCCGGTTCCGCCTCAAAGATATGAATTGTCAATAGCAATGACTCAGGAGCTAATCGCTCAGGTGAAGCCCTGCCTCCTCTTCCTCTCTCCTCTGGCCCTCTGCAGAGCTCCCAGCAGCCCCCAGTCTGCATGTGACCATGGCCTGCCTGTGGCCTTTGCAGCATTTTCACACCTTGTGTCTCAGAGCCACGTTCTCCTCTTCTGCCAAATGGGAGGGAGAGTAAAACTGACCTCGTGGGTCTCCTTTGGAGACTGCAGGAGTTAATGCACCTTCTGTGCGGTGCACTCCACCTGGTTGGGGATCTGGGAGGAGGGTTGAGGAGTCAGGGGACACGGGTGTGACCCTTGAGCCTGTCACTGACCAGCTGTGCAGCCGGAGGCAAGTCTCCGCCTCTCTGAGCATCGGTTTCCTCATCTGTATGATGGGGAGGGGTGGCAGCCTTGCCCCACCTGTCACTTACCTACAGCAGGTTGAGGGGTGAGACTGATGTTACTGTGGTTCTCAGTCATCTTCACTGCTCCGCTCCCTTGACCCTCTTTTCCCATCAAAAGAGCCCATCTAGGGACTGCCCTGGTAGTCCAATGGCTAAGACTCTTTGCTCACAATGCAGGGGGCCTGTGTTTGATCCCCAGTCAGGGAACTAGATCCTATATGCCGCAACTAAGAGTTTGTATGCCACAACAAAGATCAAACATCCCTAATGCCACAACTAAGATCCGGCACAGACAAAAGAAAAGCCCACCTAGGAACCTTATCCCAAGACTCCTCTGTTCCCTAGGGTGCTGGGAATCCTCACAGGACTGAACTGAGGGACCACCAGGATCATCGAATCCTTCATCTGTGAAGTGGGCACAAGGACTGTGTCTGCCTCACTGCAGTGTGGGGAGAACCACGTGAGTTGATGCATGTAAATCGCCCAGGGGATCGTCTCTGATGGAGGGAAACAAGCAAGGAGGCTCACGGCAGCAGGATTTGGGATAAAGAGAAGGGCAAATCTCCACGATCCGTCTCCCACGTAGCCCCAGTGTGCCTGGATCCCTGGGATTCCTCCTTGGGAAGCCCCCCCCCCAACATGTACGAGAGATGCTCTGCGTGACAGTGACAGAGTGGCCCACCCTTGCAGTATGATAACCACTTCTTTATTTTTTTTGAAGTTTTGTGTGTGTGTGTGTGTACCATTGTAAAGCATTTATTGAATTTGTTACAATATTTCTTCTGTTTCATGTTTTTTGTTTTTTTTTTTTGGTCGTGAGGCCTGTGGGGTCTCAGCTCCCTAACCAGGGATCAGACTCTCACCCCTTCCATTGGGAAGCAAAGTCTAAACCGCTAGACCACTAGGGAAGTCCCCATATAACCACTTGTGAGGTGAGGTTGTGAAAGACTGTGGCCTCCACCCGGGGCTGTCTCCGGGACAAGCAACTGTCACATCCTGGGGACACTGAGACAGCCTATGGGGAGGCCAAGGAACTGAAATGTCCGGTCAAAGCCAGCAAGGAACGGATGCCAGCAGCAATCACAGAAGTGAACCTGGAAACCAATTCTCCAGCCGCTGCAGCCTGACTGCTGAGTGACCCAGAGCCAGAACAATCCAGTTGAGCCACTCCCAGATTCCTGACCCCCAGGACCTCTAAGATAGTTGGTGTTTGTCTTTTCTTTGGCTGCACGCAAGCACGCAATGCATGTAAGATCCTAGTTCCCCTGACCAGGGATGGAACTCGCACCTCCTGCAGTCAATGTGCAGATTCTTAACCCCTGGACTGCCAAGGAAGTCTCTAAATGTTTATTTCTCTAAGCTGCTGAGTTTTGGGGTAGCTTGTTTTACAGCAGCAGTTACTGTTATACAGCAGTAAATAACTGATACTATTAAATCCGTTTTCATGTACACTTGTTATGGAATGCTATGGTTGTTTGGTCATTAAGTCCTGTCCGACTCTTTTACGACTCCATAGACTGCAGCCCGCCAGGCTGCTCTGTCCATGGGATTCTCCAAGCAAGAATAATGGAGGGGGTTGCTATTTCCTTCTCCAGGGGATCTTCTGGACCCCAGGATCCAACCTGAGTCTCCTATTTCCAGGTGGATTCTTTGCTACTGAGCCACCAGGGAAGCCTATGGAATGCTGTGTGCGCAGTCTCTCAGTAGTATCTGACTCTTTGTGACCCCGTGGACTGTTTAGCCTGCCAGGTTCCTCTGTCCGTGGAATTTTCCAGGCAGGAATACCAGAGAAGGTTGCCATTTCTTACTCCAGGGGATCTTCCCGACCCAAGGATCGAATCAGAGTCTCCTGCATCTCCTGCATTGGCAGGCAGATTCTTTATCACTGCACCGCTGTGGAATACTAGAAAGTGAAGTCATTCAGTCGTGTCCGACTCTTTGTGACGCCATGGACTGTAGCCTACCAGGCTCCACAGTCCGTGGAATTTTCCAGGCAAGAGTACTAGAGTGGGTTGCCATTTCCTTCTCCAGGGGATCTTCCCAACCCAGGGATTGAACCCAGGTCTCCCGCACTGCAGGCAGATGCTTTACCATCTGAGCGACCAGGGAAGCCACCATGAAATACTAGACCAATGTTTAAAAAATGAAATGGATTCCTGTGTCCAAACATGGAAAGATATCCACGGTATGCTGCTAAATGAAAAGAAATCTTGCAGAACAATGTGTATGGTGTGATACTTTTTGTCTAAAAATATGCTGTCATGGCCTAGCCAAAAAATCTAGGGGAATTTATCCAAACTATTAATAGTGGTTTTCTCTTTCATTGCAAAAGCAGGGAGGGTGCACGGAAGACCATCACTCATTATTTCTGTCCTGTTTGAACATTTTACGACATAACTGTCTTAGTTTGGTAAACTGGTTGGGGAAAAAAAGATAAAAATTTTAAACAGATTTGCCTAAAATGAGCCTGGTAGAAAAACAAAGTACACCGGTTTCAATAGCCAACAACACTTGAAATCTCAGTGTTGAACAGATTGGGAGTTAATTTTTTCGTCTTGTGAAGTTCAGTCCCCAGCAGGGAGGGGTGGGTCAGAAGGGCTTTGTTTCACAGAGCTCTCCTGGGATCCGGCTGCATGAGGGGGCTCTGCGTGTTCACACGTGGCTTCTCAGGTGGCCCTGGGCACAGACTCCCAGCTGGCAGATGGGGAAAGAGAGGGCAGAGGATGAAGGGCGAGATTTTTTCATGGGTCAGGTCAGGAAATGATGCTAGGTCACTTCTGCCCACGTTCTTCTTAGCCAGGACTCAGTCCTCCTCTGGCTATGGCTCTGAGTGCATGACCTCAGGACCATCTACCCCTTCAGCTCCCCAGGGTGACTGTCCACGTTCCTCACAGTGTCCCATCCGAGCACCTCGGCCACAGCAATATCAGGGCAAAGCCCTCCTGCTGCCCCCGGATGCTACCGGCCACCCGCAGGAAGGAAGTGCTGATGCTGCACATTCTAGAACTTGAACTCTCCACTGAGGGAGGCCCAGCCTGTCCGGCGTGGTCCAGTCCGTCCATCAGGAACACAGTCTTCTGACCTGGTGCCCCCGCCGCTTCCCCCCACCACCTCCTCCTTCCAGGGTCAGGGCCCATCTTCTAGGGTGGGGCTGTTCGAGGATGAACTCGGGGTCACAGAGCCCCAGGAATTGCCGGCAAACTGCCACATGCATCCGTGTGTGTCTGAACGGCAGCACCAGACTCGCCAAGGTCAAGAAGCACGTGGAGGCTGCTCTCCATGCCCTCCTGCACACCAGGCCTGCCCCTGTGTGCAGGACCCTCCCAGCAGCTCTCTGAGAGACCCAGGTGGGCAAACTGAGGCTCAGAGAGGGGACATCAATCACCCAAGGTCACACAGCTCCTGAAGAGTAAGGCTGAGAAGAGAATGCAAGCGGGTCTGCCGACTCCAAACCCAGTGTTCCTCATCCTTACTCCACTTGGTTCATTCATTCATTCACACATCCCTCTACTGTGTGCCAGGCTCTGTGTGTGTATTTTTTTTCTAATATTTATTCATTTATTTGGCTGCTCTGGGCCTCTGTTGTGGCACTCGAACTCTTAATTGCGGCATGTAAGATCTAGTTCCCTGACCAGGGATTGAACCCAGGCCCTCAGCAGAAAGAGCACAGCGTCCGAATCACTGAACTGCCAGAGAATTCCCATTTTGTTAATACCCTTAAAATTTTTTGGAATAGGGACTTCCCTGGTGGTCCAGTGGCTAAAACTCCTAGCTCCCAATGCAGGGGGCCCAGCTTTGACTTGTGGTCCTGGGGAACTGGATCCCATACATGGCAACTAAAGAGCCCATAAACCGTAAGACCTAAGACCTGGCACAGCTCAATAAATAAATAAATAATTGTTTGAAATAATATTCGATTTACAGAAAAATTGCCAAGATAATACAGAGAGTTTCTGTAAAGCCCTCACCCGGATTCCCCTAATGTTAACATCCTAAATTTACCACGTAGTGTTTGTCAAGAGGAAACAACGTTGGCGCATTGCTATGAAGGAAATTCCAGCCTTTACTCACATTTCGCTCCAGTTCACACTGACGTCCTGTTCCAGGAGCCCATCTAGAACGCTGCCTTGCATTTTGGCGCGTCTGCTCGACTTCTCCTGCTCCATCTATTGTCTCTTTCCTTGCTTTTCATGACCTGGAGTTTTGAGGAGATCTGGCCAAGTATTTCGTAGAATGTCTCTCGATTCGAGTTTGGTGTCTTCCCCTTTGATCATGTTGGGATTTCGGATTTGGGAGTAGGAAACGACGGAAGTGGATGCAGAGCCCTCCCCGTTACGTTATATTAGTGGGTGCCTGACACCCACATGACATCACCTAGGAGATAAACCTTCGCCTCTTGATTCTCGTGGTTAAGGTGGAGGCTGATAGATTTCTCCACTGTAAGGCTACCATTTCCTCCTCTGTATTCTTTGGAAGTGAGTCACTAAAGGGAGCCTATACTCAAGGACTGGGGAATTAAACTTCATCTCCTGGAAAAGTATAGTAAATTAGTTGGAATTCTTCTGTAAAGATGATTTGTTCCTTCTCTTCCACTTAAAAAAAAATGTTATTATTTTATTTTTTGTTCAAGCCGTGCGGCATATGGGATATTAGTTCCCTGGCCAGAGATCAGACCCGTGCCCCCCATATTGGGAATACGGAGTCTTAACACTGGACCACGGGGGAAGTCTCTCCTGTTTATTTATTTTTGGTTGTGATGAGTCTTCATTGCTCTGTGAGGGCTTTCTCTAGTTGCAGTGAGTGGGAGCTACTCCTTGTTATGGTGCAAAGTCTTCTCATCTCTGGGGCTTCTCTTGCTGCAGTGCCTGGGCTGTAGGGTACTGGGACTCAGTAGCTGCAGTACTCAGGCTCAGTAGTCGTGGTGCATGGGCTTATGGGCTTAGCTGCTCTTCGGCGTGTGGAATCCTCCCGGATCAGGGCTCGAACCCCATGTTCCCTGCATTGGCAAGTGGATTCCTATCCACTGTACCACCACAGAAGTCCCCTTCCATGTATTGTTTATTCATTTTCTTATATCAGTATGGACTCACATATTTATTTTATACTTTGAGTTGTAAAATCCAATACGACATTATTTATTTTGCTGCTCAAATGGTTCCAGCTTTGGCCGTTGGGCACTCTTTCAGGTTGGCTCCTATGTCCCTTTGACACTCCCCTGTCCTTTTGGTTTTTGAGCCTTTTTTAGCTTTCCTGCTAAGCACTACAAGATGCTTCAGGCTTATTTTTATACTTTCCCTGTTTTGGCCTTGGAATCTGCTTTTTCTTGAAGGAGCCCTGATTAGTTTTATTGGAGAATGGTATTTAGAAACCAAGATCTGGGCATTTGGTCTTAGTAGCTTGTTGCTACAAGGATGTCACAGCTTCTAAGCCTTGTGAGCCATCCCATGACTTTTGATATATCTATTCATTAAAAGCCAACCTCTAGACCCAGCCTACTTTCAGGAGGCAAGGATTACACAGGGAGGCAGGCATACCAGTAGATGGGCATCACTGGGGGTCATCTTAAAGACTGTTTGCCACCATGCCTTAAACCAAAACGGGGCAGTTGTGATGGTCAGGACCCACGCCATGTGCATGGTCAGAGGACAGGCAGGAACATGACACAGCTGTGAACAGGAATAAGGAAGCCCTGTCTCTACCGATATACAACTATCTCTAAGATCCTCTGTTAAGTGAAAGGGCGTGGAACAGAGCTACAGATGTGGTGTAGGACTTTCCTTCTGTTAATGAGAGGAAAAAAACAGAATATGTATTTGTGTTTGCAGAAACTATCTCTGAAAGACACCCAAGAAGCCCATAACACTGCCTTCTCCTGGAGACGGGTGGATGCTGTATCTAGATCTATCTTTCTATGTGCACATAATTTTTATTTTTTTTTAATTTTTAAAAATGATTTATTTATTTTATTTTTGACTCTGCTCTGTCTTCATCACTGCGAGAGATTTTTCCTTAGTTTCAGAGAGCGGGGGCTACTGTGTAGTTGTGATTCTCGGGCTTCTCATTGCAGTTGCTTCTCTTGCTTCAGAGCACAGGCTCGTGGGCTCCTTCAGTAGCTGTGGCTCCCGGGCTTAGAGCACAAGCTCGGTAGTTGTGGTGCGTGGGCTTAGTTGTTCTGAGGCATGTGGGATCTCCCCGGATCAGGGATTGAACCCATGTCTCCTGCATTGGCAGGCAGATTCTTCACCACTGAGCCATCAGGAAAGCCCTGTACACATAGTTTCTAAAAATTTTGGAACCATGTGAAAGCATTATCTATTCCAAATTAAATTAAAAACAAAAGAAGTTGCTGTTATGCCAAGTGGAGGACAAAAAGCCGATGACTTCCCTGTGGTTTGGAAAGAGAAATACAGCGGGCAGGCCAGGGACCCTGGGAACGCACAGGCTGAACTCAACACGGTGGTGGGCCAGCCTCACTGCTGCAAAACATCACGGTCTGTCACTCTCGCTTTGTGCAGTAGCTTTAAATGCCGCTGTTCTCGCAGTTTGGTTTGTGCTTCATTTGTAGCTGCGTGGTATAGTGGCTAAGAATACAGGACGCAGGACCCTGACTTCGTGTGTCCAAAGCATGGAGCGCCCAGCTAGGTGATTATGGGCGAATGATGGAAGTCTCTGAGCCTCAGTTTCCTCTTCTGTATAATGGGGACAATAATGGTCCCTATCTTGCAGGTGATGATAAGGACTCGGTGAGTTAATACATGTCTGGGGTGCAGAGCAGGCTGGAACAAATGTAAGCTAGTATGGTTATCAATTTAATAGATATTTAGGGAACAGAATAATTGAAATAATCTATATCACCTCTGGGACTTTTTAAGATTTTCTCCTTTTATTTTTTTAATCAAAATTTTATTTACTTAATTAATTAATTTTTAGGCCATGCGGCATGTGGGATCTTAGTTCCCTGACCAGGAAGCATGCATTGGAAGCATGTAGTCTTAACCACTGGACTGCCAGGGAAGTCCCAGGTTTTCCCTGTTTAAATGAATGCTTTTATTATTTGAGTTGTAGGAATGGGGGACTGCCACGTGAGCATGGCCCATGTACAGCCTAGCACTGTTCACCTTTGGACTGGCAGGGTCCGTCTCCTTCTCAATTCCTTCCCAGCCTCCAACCCCAGGGCAGGGAGGGTCTGTTCACCCGACATCTCCGCTGTCTAGCCTGGTGGCCGGCACAGACTAGCATCCAGTTAACGCTGGGTGAATGCAAGCAGGAATGAATGAATGGAAAATCCAGCAGTGTGCATGTGACCTTGTTACTGAACTTCCTCTCAGGTGATCAGGGAAGGCTTCCAGGAGAAGTGTGGAGTGGGTGTGTGGCAAAGGGAGGGTGTTTAGGCAGAGGGGTCAGCCTGGACAAAGGTTCAGAGATCAGGCAGCATTTTATTCCTTTGGAAACTGAAAGTAATCTGGGTGGAGGTCAGAGGGTGAGGGTGGGAGGTCATGAAGGAGAAGGGGTCAGCCAGATGCCCAGGGCCCAGATCACTCACTGTCAGGAGGGGGTAGACTTTGCCCTGAGCAGGAGGGGAAACAGGGTCTGGGATGAGGCATCAGAGACTAGAGAGGGAGCAAAGGACTCCCAGCTGAGCTGGTGCCCCCCTCCCCCCAGGCTGCATATTGCTGTGTTGACTTTGGGCAGGTTGCTTCCTCTTTCTGGGTCTCAGTTCTTCCATCTGTGAAATGGGCACTGGGTTCTTATGAGGGTGGATACCAGACTGTATCACAACACACCCTCCCCTAGCCCACTGATGGGCTGGGAGAATCTGTCTGCTGGTTGACAGGACAATCTGGCATAATGTATTACATCCTTAACACTGTTCCTAACCTTCAACTCAGCAGTTCCTTTTTTCAAAACTTATCCTGAGATGATAATTTAGGACTTGTGAAAATATTTGGCTCAAAGGACGTTCATTAGAATGTTGCCTGCGATGGCAGAAAAATTAGAAACAGCCTAAATGTCCAGCATTAGGGAAGTGGGCGTGACACTATTAAAAGTTGTGCTGAAAATTTTCATCTAATGACATGCAAAGGTTTCCACTTCATTACAAAAAATTTTTACTGCAAAATAGCACATCTCACTTTTAAAACATTCAGATCCTAAAGAAAATTATAAAGTAAAACCTGAAGATTCCCCTTCTACCCACCAATTTCTACTCTTGAAAGTGAACCACTTTTAATAGCTTTTTAAATTGTCTTCCAGACTTAGATCGACAGGTATACAAACATATAAATATATATACATACCTATGTGCGTTAAATATCACATATGTAAGATGGTATTTCTTTTTAAGAACATGCATGGTTTTTCTTTCTTTTTTTTCTTTTCTGAGCCTAATACAAGATCTTAATTCCCCTACCAGGGATTGAACCCATGACCCCCTGCAGTGGAAGGACAGAGTCCCAACCACTGGACCACCAGGAAAGTCCCAAGAACATGCATAGTTTCCTAATAAAATACTATCTAATTGCATATACTGTGTTAGATCATTATTGTAGTGGCCCCCAAAGCATCTTGCCTCCCTCCGTCTGTACCTTAGGGTGGGCCCTTCTCATGTTGAATTTGGACCTGATCGTGTCACTTGCCTTGGACAAGGGGGCATTAACTAGCCAGATACAAGGAAGGGCTTAATAAGAGCTTGCACGCTGAGGTGTGTTCTTTTGAAATCCTCACTCTTGGGATCCAGCCACCACGCTACAAGGAAGCTCAGGTTAGATTGCAGAAGGATAGGCAGCCACGTGGAGACAGGCCCTGGAGGATGAGAGGCCACCTTGGAAGTTCCACCCCAGCTTAGCTCCCAGGTGAAGGCAACCACATGAGTGAGCCCTGCTTATGCCTGTTCTGGAGTGGTTTGTTACTGAGAAATAGATGATAGAAACACGGATTGTTCTGCAATGGTTCGAAAAATCTTAACAATGCATACATATATTATGAATATCCTTCTAGGTCAGTTCATATAAATCAGCTCATTCTGTTTAATGGCTGCATAGTTTTCCATGGGATCAATGAAGCATAATTTACTCACCTGCTTCATAGTGATGGGCGTTAGGTGGCTGATTCTTTGCCAGGACAAACAACACTACCTGCTTGTCTGGACTGCTGTTGTTGTTCAGTCGCTAAGTCGTGTCTGACTCTTTGTGACCCCATGGACAGCAGCATGCCAGGCTTCCCTGTCCACCACTATCTCCCAGAGTTTGCTCAAATTCCATTGAGTCAGTAACGCTAACCAACCAGCTCATCCTCTGTCACCCCTTTCTCCTTTTGCCCTTAATCTTTCCCTGCATCAAGGTCTTTTCCAATGAGTCAGCTCTTTGCATCAGGTGGCCAAAGTATTGGAGCTTCAGCATCATTCCTTCCAATGAATATTCAGGGTTGATTTCCTTTAGGATTGACTGGCTTGATCTCCTTGCAGTCCAAGGGACTCTCAAGAGCCTTTTCCAGCAGCACAATTTCAAAGCATCAATTCTTCAGCACTCAGCTTTCTTCATGGTCCAACTCTCACATCTGTACATGACTACTGGAAAAACCATAGCTTTGACTATACAGACCTTTGTTGGTAAAGTGATGTCTCTGCCTTTTAATATGCTGTCTAGGTGTGTCATAGCTTTCCTTCCAAGGGGCAAGTGTCTTTTAATTTCCTGGCTGCAGTCACCATCTGTAGTGATTTTGGAGCCCAAGAAAATAAAATCTGTCACTGTTTCCACGTTTTCCCCCTTTCTATCAATATTTGCCATGAAGTGATGGGACTGGATGCCATGATCTTAGTGTTTTGAATGCTGAGTTTTAAGTCCGATTTTTCATTCTCCTCTTTCACTTTGTGTGGATATCTTTGCCAACTGACACTAGAGTGTCTTTAGGATAAATTCCCAGAAGCAGAATTGCTGAGTCAAACGGCATCACTTGAAAACTTTTCGTGGATGTGGTCCAATTACTTCTCCAGAATGCTTGTGCCAATCCGTGTCCCTACCCGCAGTGGGTAAGCAGGCCAGGCTCTTAAGCCTTCTCTAAGCTTGAAAAAACACTTAAACAGCAATAGGAGGCAGTGTGAGTGTGTGAAAGTGTCACAGAAGTGACTGTGGTGGGGTGAGGCCCGGGACCGTGGGGAAGACTCTGCTGCAGCTGCAGGGAGCAGGGTCTGGGGCCCCAGCCCGACCCCGCCTGGTTCCTTCCTCTTCTGCCAGAGCAGCTGTGCTCAGCACATCCTCTTTCAGTGCAACCCTTGAAGGCGCTTCCCCAGCAGACCTGCCTCGAGGGGAGGTTCAAGTTCCTCCAACCTCAACCCCTGCTCACAGTGACCCTCTAGCTAGGATAAGCCCCGGCCCCAGCCCCCATCTCCTACAAAGACAGGAGCTCTCCAGATTCAGCTGCGACTCTAGATGAACCTCTGAACTTCTCAGAGCCCATAACTATTTTGAAAAAATGTTGGATGATAACCATATCAACCTTTGGGTGCTGTTGTGTATTTCTCCAGTAAACATCTCTCTGTATCTATCTATTGCTTCTGCAAGCTTCCTAAAGAAGCATCCTGGTCTCTTGGCTCCCATGGTCTGTCTAGTGGGAGGCAGAGATGGAAGTATCTACTGCTGTGTACTGACATGTGGGGGAAGTGTCATCTGAAATTGAGAGCAAGTCCACAGGAATCTGATTTAGCTGGAAGGTGGGCAACTGGACAGGGATTGAGTTGAGGCCATAGAATGAAGATGTTAAGAGGGTGAAAAGCAGAGTAACTGCATTCCTGGTGGGTGGAATGGCTTGTATAAAGGCCCTGAGGTGGGAGGGCCATGTCACAATCACTTCTGATACTGAAAGAATCTGAATACAGACAGCGAAGGGGAGAGAGGACTGAGATAAACTGGAGGGCTTAACAGCATCACACTGGCCTTATCAACCAGGGTTGACCACTGAACTAAGAACCCAAAGGAGCCATTGATCTTGTACATTTCTTTACCTGTAGTTAGGGTTCAACAAGTGTTGTTATTATTATTAGTTTTAAATTTCCTCACCCTCTGGGGTATAAGGCCAGAGAATTCCCTTTGATCCCAAAATGCCCTGACTAGTCTGGGTCAGCTGTGACCCTTGACTGGCAAGGACCCCAGAAATAGCCCTCCTGTTTTGATAAATTAGAGTCCAAAGCTAGGGAGCTTCAGTAACTAGCCCCCAAAGTCACCCAGGGAGACAAGCCTGGGAACCCAATTCTCCCTTGGTCTTGCTGTTCTCACCATCTTCCCACCCTGCTTGAAACCCCCAAGGGTTCCCCACTGTCTCCAGAATGCACAGTCTGGCACTCGATCTTCTGCTCAAGGTTGTCTCTCTCTGGCATGATTTCACACCAAAGTGAAGGGCACTGTTCAGTGTCGCCCAGAGGCTGCCAGAGAGCCTGCCACCCCACATTCATCAGGTGCTGTCCCCCAACCAGGAAATCGGGGAATGGGGGCACTCCAGTCTCTTCCATGGTTATTCTTGCAGCTCATGGGGCCCAGCTGTCCTCCTATATTAATTTCCTATGACTGTTGTAATAAATGACCACTTAGTAGCTTAAAATAGGCCTCCCTAGAAGGCAATGGCACCCCACTCCAGTACTCTTGCCTGGAAAATCCTATGGACGGAGGAGCCTGGTAGGCTGCAGTCCATGGGGTCGCTAAGAGTCGGACATGACTAAGCGACTTCACTCTTACTTTTCACTTTTCTGCATTGGAGAAGGAAATGGCAACCCACTCCAGTATTCTTGCCTGGAGAATCCCGGGACGGGGGAGCCTCATGGGCTGCTGTCTACGGGGTCACACAGAGTCGGACACGAGTGAAGTGACTTAGCAGCAGCAGCAGCAGTGGCTCAGCAGTGAAGAATCCGCCTGCCTATGCAGGAAATGCAGGTTCAATCCCTGGGTTGGGAAAATCCCCTGGAGAAGGAAGGGTGACCAGCTCCAGTATTCTTGCCTGGAGAATCCCATGGACAGAGGAAGCTGGCAGGCAACGGTCCATGGGGTCCCAAAGAGTCGGACACGACCTGGTGACTAAACAACAACAGAAAGCTTAAAACAACTCACATGTATTACCTTACAGTTATAGATCCTAGAAGTCCGAAACGGGCTAAAATGAAGGTGGCAGCCTCACTGAATTCCTTCTGGAGACTCTAGGAGAGAACTCCAGCTTCTAGATGTTCCCTGCATTTCTTGGTTCATAGCCTCTTCCATCCATCTTCCAAGTCAGCCCTGCAGGGCTGAGGCCTTCTCACACAGCCATCTCTCTGTTTTTCCTTCAGTCTCTCTCTTTCACATTGAAGGATACTTGTAATTACATTGGATGTAGTCACACTCAGATAATCCAGAATAATCTCCCTATTTTAAGGTCAGCTGATTAGCAACTTCAATTCAGTCTGCAACCTGAACTCCACTTTGCCAGGTAGCCTAATGTACTCACACTAATCCCAGGATTAGAATGGGGACATCTTGGGAATTCCTTGGTGGTCCAGGAGTTGAGACTCAGCGCTTTCATTGCTGTGGCCCCAGCTTGACTCCTGGTTTGGAAAGGATGAACCCGTAAGCCACACGGTACAGCCAAATTAAAAAAAAAAGATAAAGGCCTTCCCTGGTGGCTCAGTGGTAAAGAATCTACCTGCCGATATAGGAGACACAGGTTCGATCCCTGATCCATGAAGATCCCACAAGCCACAGAGCGACTAAGCCTGAGCACCACAACTATTGAGCCTGTGCTCTAGAGCCCAGAAGCCACAACTACTGAGCCCATGTGCCGCAACTACTGAAGCCCACAGGCCCTAGAGCCTGTGCTCCACAACGAGAGAAGCTACCACAGTGAGAAGGCCATGCACTGCAACTGAGAGGAGCCCCCGCGTGCCGCAACTAGAGCAAAGCCTGTGCAGCAAGGAAGACCCGGCACAGCCGATAAATAAATAAATATTTTTTAATGATGTTATCCACATCAAAGTATCTGTTCAAAAATAACTACAAAAAAGAGAATATGAACATCTTCGGGGGGCACTATTCTGCCAGCTACCCCTCCCCTCCCAGGCTCCCAGTCCTGCCCTTGTTAACTGTCCTCACCAGGCAGTTGCCCCCAGGGAATAACCTGGGAGGGAGTAGGTGTTCTCTGTGGCCTGTATTTAAGTTTGTAATGAGCTTTCACATACTTGGGGGCTAGTAGTATTCGCTCTGCTCCACTTCTGAGAAGTTTGTGGTTGGAAAGTTTAAGTGGCTGGCCCAAGGTCACAGGTCAGAGATGAACATTGCTGGGCTCACCCCCAGGCCTGACCCCAGCTCGACCTTTCTCTCCTAACCCCCTCCCCAGCCAAAATGGTCTCCCCCTCCCCAAACCATCTTAATGATTTTCCAAGGCCACTCCAAGGGAGTTCTGTGGCCAATTTGCCCTTATTTCTGGCTGCTGCCCAAAAGTCATGGGGTCATACTTGAAAGACTTCCTCAAACCTTGCAAGCCCTGGCTCTGGAGATTTCTGCCTGAATTGGAAGCAGGCCTATTTCCTATACCCTGCCAACCGGACTTTAACCAGGGCAGGTTTCCAGGGGAGCTGTCTGTCAATGTGTTTCGAAAGCGTTAAAAATGTGCAATTTATATGATTTCCAGTGACTCTACATCTTTGCCAATCTTTGAAAGGGTCAGTCTTTTTTTTAAAAAACTATAGCTTCTTTGGACATTATTTTTATAATTGTATTTATTTATTTATTTTTGACTGTGCTGGGTCTTCGTTGCTGTGCATGGGCTTTCTCTAATTGGGATGACCAGGGGCTACTCTCTGGTTGCGATGTGCAAACTCCTCATTGTGGTAGCTTCTTCTGTTGTAGAACACAGGCTCTAGGGTGAGCTGGCTTCAGTAGCTGTGGCTCCTGGACTCTAGAGCACAAGCTCATAAATGTGATGCACAAACGTGGTTGCTCCGTGGCATGTGGGATCCTCTCAGATAAGGGATCAAACCCATGTCTCCTGCATTGGCAGGCAGATTCTTTACCACTGAGCCACCAGGGAAGCACATTGATATAGTCAATCTTTTTAATTTTAGCTATTCTAATAGGTGTGCCGGGAGAAATATCAATCATCTCAGATATGCAGATGACACCTCCCTTATGGCAGAAAGTGAAGAGGAACTAAAAAGCCTCTTGATGAAAGTGAAAGAGGAGACTGAAAAAGTTGGCTTAAAGCTCAACATTCAGAAAACAAAGATCATGGCATCTGGTCCCATCACTTCATGGCAAATAGATGGGAAAACAGTGGAGAAACAGTGTCAGACTTTATTTTTGGGGGCTCCAAGATCACTGCAGATGGTGATTGCAGCCATGAAATTATGAAATTAAAAGACGCTTACTCCTTGGAAGAAAAGTTATGACCAACCTAGATAGCATATTGAAAAGCAGAGACATTACATTGCCTACAAAGGTCCATCTAGTCAAGGCTATGGTTTTTCCAGTGGTCATGTATGGATGTGAGAGTTGGACTGTGAAGAAAGCTGAGCGCCAAAGAATTAATGCTTTCGAACTGTGGTGTTGGAGAAGACTCTTGAGAGTCCCTTGGACTGCAAGGAGATGCAACCAGTCCATTCTAAAGGAGATCAGCCCTGGGTGTTCTTTGGAAGGAATGATGCTAAAGCTGAAACTCCAGTACTTTGGCCACTTCATGCAAAGAGTTGACTCATTGGAAAAGACTCTGATGCTGGGAGGGATTGGGGGCAGGAGGAGAAGGGGACGACAGAGGATAAGATGGCTGGATGGCATCACCGACTTGATGGATGTGAGTTTGAGTGAACTCTGGGAGATGGTGATGGACAGGGAGGCCTGGTGTGCTGCAATTCATGGGGTCGCAAAGAGTCGGACACAACTGAGCAACTGAACTGAACTGAACTGAACTGAATAGGTGTGTAGTAGTATAGTAGTATAGTGTATCTAATCATGTATAGTAGTATCTAATCATGGCTTTAATTTGTGTTTCCTTGCTGACTATGGAGTAGAGCATCTTTTCATGTGCTTATGTGAGGCCATCTTTGTATGCCTATGTTGTCATTACCCCCTTTTATTATTAAACTTTATTACAATAAAGTTTAATGAAACAGAAAGGTCACCTGGCCTTGATTGTCATTTTGAATCACCCTGTGATTAGTCACTGTCTGGGACTACAACATCGGATCCATTCTTTTGCTTCTTTCAGACCCTGTTGATGGACATCTAGGTTGGCTTTGATTTCTTGCTGTTCTCCCTAATGCTGTGATGTATGTGCTTTGCTGCATATTTGTCCATTTCCTTGATGTGACATCAGTGAATAAAAGGGATGCACATTGTTTTGCTTTGGCCACGCTGTGGGGCTTGTGGGATGTCAGTTAGCCAAGCAGAGATCAAATCCATGCCCCCTGCAGTGGAAGTCTGAAGTCTTAACCACTGGGCTGCCAGGGAAGTCTCAGTGCAGTTTTAAATAAGCACTAGGGATACAACACACAACATGATAAACATAATTAATTCTGCTGTATGTTATATATGAAAGTTGTTAAGAAAGGAAATCCTAAGAGAAAAAAAATTTTTTTTAATTTTGTAACTATATGAGATGCTGGATGTTCACTAAATTTATTGTGATAATTCTTTCATAATGTATGTAAGTCATATCATTATGCTGTACATAAATTTATACAGTTCTGTAGGTCAAGTGGAAGCACCACCAGGGAAGTCCAAAAGGTGTGTTCTTGATACACTGCTTTTTTTTTTTTTTTTAAGGCTGGTTCCAAATGTATACGTGGTCTGATGTTCTTTCTGGGGGGGGGCGCGGGGGGGAAGGTGTTCGCGTGTGTGTATATTTCCTGGGTGATGGGATGGAGGTGAAGTACTTTTTTCTCTAAACTTTTCTGCATGTGCAGTAACGCTTTTTAACAATCACACGTTTGCCTTTTTATTGTACAACAAATAAAGCAACTTGAATTTTGCAAAAGGAAAACCAAGCAGGGTCTAGCCCCGCCCACCCATCGGAGGCTCCACCCCCTGCTCGTCCGGAGCTAGGGGCGTGAGCTGACCCAGTCTCAAAGGCTTCCTGAGAACTGGTTCCTGTGCGAAGCGGCCCTCGGGGCAGTGACGAGAGCCGCCCCGCAGATGCTTCCCGGAAAGCCCGAGGGTCAGCTGGACTAGACCAGTAAATCACCCCAGGAAGGGGCCTGAGCATTTCCTCTGCAGAGGGAGGGCCACCGAGGCGGGGAAATGCTTGCAAATTTTGGATGAGTAGAGAGCCCCCACTTTTGCTAGGGTGAGGGATTAAAAGAGGAGGCAGTGCAGCCAAGCTCCCAAGGAACCAAAACAGGGCCCTGCAAAACCAGCAGGACCTTCCTGAATTCTCAGTGCCAGGGGCTCCCCGCTTCAGTCTCTGCCTCCCTGAGCACGTGGCTACCCCTGGTGGGTAGTTCGGCTGCCAGCCAAGACTAGTTGAGAGCCAATTTCCCAAGATAGAATCTGATTGGCCTACCTTGGTCACGTGGCACCTATTGATCCGGCCAATGGGGAGGAATCCAGAACACCAAGATGCCTGCTAAGGGGATCTGAGGGAAGAGGCAGGCGTGGGCTGGGTCTCTCCCCAAAGGCTGCGCTGTAGGGTTCCACAAGCAGAGAAAAATCTGAAGGGGTGGTTTAGCCTCCGGCCAGCATGGTGCCTCCCTGTGTGGCAGCTGTCCTGAGGGGCCCAAGTATTAGAAAGACAGCCGGGGCCAAGCCCCCTCCCATGGAATGGATCCCCACCCAGGTCTGTGCCATAGCACGACCTTGGTGACAGCTGCTAAGTCGCCTGCCCCAGGGGAGCAATGGCAAAGTCCTCTGAGGAATCTGAACGAAGCTGTGCGGGGAAAGGTCAGCTGTGTCGCTAGGAACAGGGATGAAGAGATAGGCACTGAGCAGGCAGAGGAGTGATGGTGACAGCTTTTGACCAGAGCAGCAGT
>NW_011494947.1:4978791-4981731 GCF_000754665.1 Bison bison bison
AATAGCAACAGATACCAAAACCTCCACCAAGTGGGAGAAATTAACCACCACAAGCCACGGGAAATCGTATTTCTGACAGGCGTAGCAGTTCGCGTGCAGGAGAACCCTGAATAGGAAGACACACAGACGCTCAGAGGCCCTTGTCTAACCACTAGCGGGGTTTTCTGTTGTTTTCAGTTGTTGTTTTTTTTTTAAATACGGCTGTGCTTGGTCTTAGTTGTGGCATGCGTGTGTGCTCAGTCGTTCAGTCGTGTCTGACTCTTTGCAACTTCATGGACTGTAGCCGTCCAGGCTCCTCTGTCCATAGAGTTTGCCAGGCAAGAATACTGGAGAGGATTGCCATTTCCTTCTCCAGGGCATCTCCCCCACCCAGGGATTGAACCCATGTCTCCTGTGTCTCCTGCATTGGCAGGCATATCCTTTACCACTAGCGCCACTTGGGAAGCCCTTCAGTTTCAGCACTCGGGATCTTTGATCTTCATCGCAGCATTCGGGCTCTTCAGCTGTGACATGTGGGATCTAGTTCCCTGACCTAGACCACCAGGGAAGTCACCAGCACTAGTGTTGAATGCTAACATTCGCACTGATCCAGCACCTTCTACAGCGGAGGCACTGTTTCTAAGCACCTCACATACAGCCCTTCATGCAACCCTCCTAACAATTCGAAGAGGCAGGTACTGTTACCCCCATTTTACAGATGGGAAAACTAAGGCACAAAGAGGTACAGTAACTTGAGGTGGTTCACAGGAGTAGGATTCCAACCTGGAGAACCTGGCTTTGGTGCCATGCTGGTAGCCACTGCCTCCTCCTCAGTCACTGGCAGGTGCCTGACACTGAGATGCAGACCAAGACACACATCCTACTTGTGGGTCTGGGGAAGATGACCCGGATGTTAACAATGACCCACATCAGGAGCTGTCACTGTTGTTTTTTATCACTGTCGTTTTAAGAGCTATAAGCTCTTGTTGTTGTTTAGTCACTGAGTCATGTCCAACTTTTTTGTGACCCCCATGGACTGTAACCCACCAGGCTCCTCTGTCCATGGGATTTCCCAGGCCAGGATACTGGAGTGGGTTGCCATTTCCTCCTCCAGGAGATCGTCCCAACTCAGGGATCGAAGCTGCATCTCCTGCATTGACAGGCAGACTCTTTACCACTGAGCCACCAGGGAAGCCCGAAAGTTTGGTACTCTAAGAGAATCTAAAAAGGGACCAACGTGGCCTAGAGGAGTCAGGGAGGGCTGCCCTGCAGCACTGATGCTGAGGACCACAGAGTTACAAGGAGCAGGCAGGCAAGGCAGGGAGGACAGAGTCTATGGTAGGAAGAGTCCGGGTGAGAGGCCGCACACCCTAGATGAGGTAAGTGCTGCAAGTCACCCCGGACAAAGGTGAGAAAGACCGCACCCTGGGCTCCAGGTGACTGGCCTGCCCCTCTGTGACCTTGCGCCACTTCCCCACTGGCAGTCACAGTTACATTGAAATGCCCGTGGCTGTCTGAGGAGACAGCAGGACCAATCCGTGGATGTGTTCGATCACTGTTTGCTACTAAATGGCCTGGAAGGACGCTAATCACTTTAGTGCCCCTTTTGTGGGAGTCATGATGATTCAGGGAAAAAGCCACTCACTGGCTTCTGGAAGGGAATTCAGCCAATCCAGCTATCCAAGCAGAGAGATGCTATTCAGAGGCCAGCCTGGGCACTAGTCACCTCAAGAGCAGGGCCCAGGCAGTCTATGGAGCAGCCCTTGGCCTTTTTCCAAGGGCTTACTGTAGGCACTGCTAGCTTTGCTGTGTGAGTTTAAGAGCAAACGATGGGGTTTTTGAGAAGTGCTTCAGCCTCAGGATCAGATGATATTCTCAAAGAGAACAGTCAATTTCTGGACCCCGGCAGCAACAGAGGGAATGTCACCACGAGAGGCTGGGTCACTCTTGAGGGTCAGGCACTGCTCAGCAGGGCGAGACAATGGTTTGGGCTCATACTGACCAGCTGGGCAGAGGTGGCAGCAAAGAGGTGAGGGCAGAGAACTCACCATCTCTTGGCCTTCAGGCAGAGCTGGTTTTGCCTTCCTGAAGGGAAGGTTTAAAATGCTCTTGAGGGACTTCCCTCATGGTCCAGTGGCTAAGACTCTGAGCTCCCAGTGCAGGGGGCTGAGTTTGAGCTCTGGTTAGGGAACTAGATCCCACATGCCACAACAACAGCAACAAGAAAAAGATCATGGATGCCACAACTAAGACCCAACACAGCTAAATAAATAAATATAAAATAAAATGCTCTTGACCTTTGGCCCAGAGAGTCCACTTCTGGAAATTATCCCCCTGAGATCTTCTACCAGCACACAAGGAGCATTTACAATGGTGCTCACTGCAGTGGCTTGAAGTAGTTAAAAACCACAAGCACTGCAGGCATGTCCTCATGTGGGCTTCCCTGGTGGCTCAGACAGTAAAGAATCCACCTGCAATGCAGGAGATGTGGGTTCAGTCCCTGGGTCCAGAAGATCCCCTGAAGAAGGACGGGGGAGCCTGGTGGGCTGCCGTCTTTAGGGTCGCACAGAGTCGGACACGACTGAAGCGACTTAGCAGCAGCATCAGCAGCTAGTGTTCTTGCCTGGAGAATCCCATGGACAGAGAAGCCTGGATGGAACTGGCTAAATCTGGTATGGATGTCCTCCCTAGAGACAGCTGTAGCCCCTGAAGAGAATATTCCAGCAAGAGGCAGCCTCTAAGAGTCACTTTTAGGTAAAACAAAACAAAACAACTTGGAAATGACAAAACAATGTGTATTGAATTATTCCTTTTTTTTTTTTTTTTTTAAGATGCCCGAATGACAAATTTCAATAAAGCTCCCTGAACAGAGTCAGAGAGTGTCTGAACAGAGGTCACCTCTGGGAAGGGGGACTGTCATTCTTTAAACTTTCGCTTTCTAGAGCATAAAATTATGCAGTG
>NW_011494947.1:4981831-4989298 GCF_000754665.1 Bison bison bison
GAATTTTTCAACGATGAGTGTGCTACTTTTGTTTTGAGATCTTTTTTCATGGTTTTGTCCACGTGGTCTGCGGGATCCTAGTTCCCCAATCAGGGATCGAACCTGGGCCCCTGCAGTAAAAACACCCAGCCCTAACCACTGGACCACCAGGGAACTCCCTGAGATCTTTCTTTCTTTGCTTCTTTCTTTTTAATTTATTCATTTATATATTTAATTTTGGCTGTGTTGGGCCTTTGTTGCTGCGCACAGACTTTCTCTACTTGCGGTGCGAAGGCTACTCATTGCGGTAGCTTCTCTTGTTGCAGAGCACAGTCTCCAGGGTACACAGGCTTTAGTAGTCGTGGAAGCCTGCAGCGTGTGGAAACTTTCTGGACCAGGGGCGGAACCCCTGCTCTTTGCACTAGTAGGTGGATCCTTAACGCCCTGGGCCACCAGGGAAGTCCTGGATCTTTCTTTTTTAATGTAAGAATTGACTGCTGTAACTTTCTCTCTTAGTACTGCTTCCGTTGCATGCCGTCCCATAAATTTTGGTATGTTGTTTTTGTTTTCATTTGTTCTCAAGATAGTTTCTCATTTCCCTTGAGATTTCTTCTTTGACTCATTGAGTGCTTAAGAGTGTGTTGTTTAATTTCCACGTACTTGTGAATTTTCTAGTTTTCCTTCTGCCATCGATTTCTAGTTTCAATCTGTTGCAGAGCATGTGCTACATTTGAAATCAGCAGAACAGTGATTAAAAGAGAAAGAGAAAGTTTGGATAGCACAGTGGTGAAGAGTTGAGGCCCAGGGTCCAGACTGCCTGGATTTGAAGTCAGCTCCATCATAGATTATCCATGTGACCCTGGGCATGATGTTACCTATCTGTGCCTCAGTTTCTTCACCTGTGAAATGGGACATACCTCATGGGACTGTGAAGATTGAGAGAGTCCATATGCTGAAGACTTAGATCAGTGCTTGGGGCACATACTAAGGTTTGGGGAAGTTTCAGCTGTGATGATGCGGAGGAGGACGGGCCAGGGTCAGAGGCACCGTCTGGAGGGTGTTCCTGCTGAGCCCTGTATGGTGACCACAAGCACATACGATGGAGTTCCCCGCAAAAGGGCGCCTGAGCCCTGTTGTGATGCTTGCCCCTGAAAGGATTACTGTCAGTAGTGGCCTTTTTTCTTACCTATTTTTATTTATTTACTTCTCTGACAGCACCAGGTCTTAGTTGCAGCACGTGGGATCTTTAGTTGCAGTGCTCAAATTCTTCGTTGCAGCATGTGGGATCTAGTTTCCTGACCAGGGATGGAACCCAGGCCCCCTGCGTTGGGAGTGCAGAGTCTTAGCCATTGGACCCCCTGGGAAGACCCCTTCTTTCCTTTGACACTCATTCACTGGCCTCCTGTTATGTGCTTGGCCCAGGAGGGAGAATGGACAGAAACTCTTTCCTGAAATGGGAATAATGACTGTTTGTTCTTGTTGTTCTAACAAAATATCACAGACCTGGTGGTTTACAAACAACAGAAATTTATTTCTCACAGTTCTGAAGGCAGGCAAGCCCAAGATCAAGGTACTGGCAGATTCTGTGTCTGTTGAGGGCCTGTCTTCTCACTGTGTCCTCACATAGCGTGGATGGGGTAGGGGAGCTCTCTAGGGTCTCTTTTATAAGGGCACTAATCCTTTTTATGGGGACTCCACCCTCATGACCCAATTACTTCCAAAAGCCCTACTGTCAAATACCATCATGCTGGGGGTTAGGGTTTCAACACATTAATTTAGGTGCAGGGATACAAACATTTGGTCTATAGCAATGATGGAACCCCGTGCGGCCTATTGGCTTAGGAGCACAGGGCTTAGCCCCAGGCATGTTCCCCCAGGGTGAGGTCAATACCTAGGAGCTGTTATTTAGACAAAGAGAAATGACAGCATCAGAGTATCATGGCCTCCTTGAAAGCCAACCCCCTTGCCAGAGAAGGGTCAACACTGCCCTGCCTTGGGGCTGTGTCACTGGGGATACATCACTGCGTTGATTTCAACCCTCCCTGCCAACAAAACCCCACTGAGATCATGACTCTTGTCTGATTGTTCACACTTGTGCTCACATCAGTGAATGGCACAGAAGGACACTCGGGTTTTGATCTAGTTGAATAGGTACTATTCTAAGCACTTTACAAAAATCTACTCATTCATTACTAATAACATCCCTGGTAAATAAATAGGTAATTTATTTCCATTTTAGAGGTCAGGAAACAGACACACACAGAGGTTACATAACTTGTCTAAGGTTACATAGCCAACTAGTGACAGAGTTGGAATTTGAACCCTGGGAGGTATTTGTTGAAGGAAGGAAGGAAGGGAAAGGTGAGGGGTGGGGCCTGGGGGCTGTAGTTCTGAAATGCAGGATCAGAGAACAGGGTCCACCCTACTCCCCTGTTGTTCTACAAGTGGGAAGTGGGGACCAAGGTCTGGGAGGGTGGGGCCCTAAATCCAACCAGGAGAAAAAAATTCAGGATTCCCAATTCCCAGTTAGAAGTTTGGGATGCATCAGAAAATTCCAAGCATTGAATTCCTCACTGTCCCTGGAAAGACTTTCACAGTGAGTTGAGTAGAAGGGAAAGGTTACAAAATGGTGTGATGTTAATATTTGTTGATATTTCATAACATCTTATGAAAAACTCAAGAACTTTTTGGCTAGTCTAATAGCTAATATTTGACTAGTGCTTCCCTTCTGCCAGGTAATTTGTGTACATTACTATCTTGTAGAATCCTCAAAAGAATTTCCTGAGGTAAATATGGAAATGAGCTGAACCCATTTTACAGCTCTAAAAGCTGAGGTTCAGAGTTTTCAAGCAACTGGCTCCAGGTCACAGAGCTATCGAGTGAAGGAGTCCTGAATTCACACCATGGTCCCTACTGAAGCCCCTGTCCCTCTCTGATCCCCCAGTGCCTCATCATTAAATTATATGACTGATGATCTTCACATTTAAAAGTAATAGCTAGCTAGTGGGAACCTGCTGTATAGCACCGGGAGCTCAGTTTGGTGCTCTGTCCTGACCTAAATGGGTGGGACAGAGGTGGGGTGGAAGGGAGGTCCAAGAGGGAGGGGTATACATATAGTTAATTTACTTTGCTGTACAGCAGAAACTAACAGGACACTGTAAAGAAATTATATTCCAATAAAAAAATAATAGCTGTCATTATGTATTGAATGGATAAATAACAAAGTCCCACTTTAGAGCACAGGGAACTATATTCAGTTTCCTATGATAAACCATAATGAACATATAGAAAAGAATCAGTTCACTTCAATCGCTCAGTCGTGTTCAATTCTTTGCGACCCCATGGACTGCAGCATGGCAGGCCTCCCTGTCTATCAACAACTTCCGGAGCTTACTCAAACTCATGTCCATCGAGTCAGTGATGCCATCCAACCATCTCATCCTCTGTCATCCACTTCTCCTCCTGCCTTCAATCTTTCCCAGCATCAGGGTCTTTTCCAAGGAGTCAATTCTTTGCATCCGGTGGCCAAAGTTTTGGAGTTTCAGCTTCAACATCAGTCCTTCCAATGAATATTCAGGACTGATTTCCTTGAGGATTGACTGGTTGGATCGCCTGGCAGTCCAAGGGACTCTCAAGAGTTTTCTCCAACACCACAGTTCAAAAGCATCAATTCTTTGGCACTCAGCTTTCTTTATAGTCCAACTCTCACATCCACACATGACTACCGGAAAGACCATAGCTTTGACTAGACAGACCTTTGTCGGCAAAGTAATGTCTCTGTTTTTAATATGTTGTCCAGGTTTGTCATAGCTTTTCTTCCAAGGAGCAAACATCTTTTAATTTCATGGCTGCAGTCACCATCTGCAGTGATTTTGGAGTCCAAAGAAATAAAGTCTGTCACTCTTTCCATTGTTTCCCCATCTATTTGCCATGAAGTGATGGGATCGGATGCCATGATCTTCGTTTTCTGAATGTTGAGCTTTAAGCCAACTTTTTCACTCTCCTCTTTCACTTTCACCAAGAGGCTCTTTAGTTCTTCTTCACTTTCTTGCCATAAGGGTGGTGTCATTTGAGTATCTGAGGTTATTGATATTTCTCCTGGCAATCTAGATTCCAGCTTGTGCTTCATCCAGCCTGGCATTTTGCATGATGTACTCTGCATAGAAGTTAAATAAGCAGGGTGACAATATACAGGCTTGATGTACTCCTTTCCCAATTTGGAACCAGTCTGTTGTTCCCTGTCCACTTCTAACTGCTGCTTCTTGACCTGCATACAGATTTCTCAGGAGGTAGGTAAGGTGGTCTGGTATTCCCATCTCTTGAAGAATTTTCCATTTTCAGTTTGTTCTGATCTGCACAGTCAAAGGCTTCAGTGTAATCAATGAAACAGAAGTAGATGTTTTTCTGGTATTCTCCTGCTTTTTCTATGATCCAGCAGATGTTGGCAATTTGATCTCTGGTTCCTCTGCCTTTTCTAAATCCAGCTTGAACATCTAGAAGTTCACAGTTCACTTGCTGTTGAAGCCTGGCTTGAAGAATTTTGAGCATTACTGTGAGATGAGTGCAATTGTGTGGTAGTTTGAACATTCTTTGGCATTGCCTTTCTTTGGGACTGGAATGAAAACTGACCTTTTCCAGTCCTGTGGCCACTGCTGGGTTTTCCAAATTTGCTGGCATATTGAGTGCAGCACTTTGACAGCACCATCTTTTAGGATTTGAAATAGCTCAACTGGAATTCCATCACCTCCACTAGCTTTGTTTGTAGTTATGCTCCCTAAGGTCCACTTGACTTCACATTCTAGGATGTCTGGCTCTAGGTGAGTGATCACACCATCATGGTTATCTGGGTCATGAAGATCATTTTTGTATAGTTCTTCTGTATAGTCTTGCCACTTCTCCTTAATATCTTCTGCTTCTATTAGGTCCATATCATTTCTGTCCTTTATTGTGCCCATCTTTGCATGAAATGTTTCCTTGGTATCTCTAATTTTCTTGAAGAGATCTCTAGATATCATTCTATAGAAAAGAATATATATATATATATAAAACTGAATCACTTTGCTGTACAGCAGAAATTAACACAACATTGTAAATCAACTATATTTTCATTTTTAAAAATAGTTGTTGGGCTTCCCTGGTGGCTCAGTGGTAAAGAATCTGCCTGCCAATGTAGGAGACATGGGTTTGGTCCTTGGTCAAGGAAGATCCCGCAATGCCTTGGAGCCACTAAGCCCGAGAACTGCAACTAGGAAAGGCTGCGTGCCCTAGAGCCCGTGCTCCCCAAAAAGAGAAGCCACCACAATGAGAAGCCCAGAGCACCCGAGCACTGCAACCAGAGAGTGGACTCTACTTGCCACAACTAGAGAAAAGCCCACACAGCAATGAAGACCCAGCCCAGCCAAAAACACATAATAAATAAAATTATATGAATAAAATAAAAAATAGCTGTTGCTGACAGTAGCATCAAGCACTGTGACTAAGAAATCAGAAAAGAAGCAGAGCTAAGCAAGGGCGAAAGGGCTGTGCACATCCCCAAGAGGCACCTAAGAGGCCAGGGAACTGACCTGGGAACACCTCTTCTCAGTAAACACGCCCCGTCACCGGGTGAGAGGTGTTGGACTCTTGACCGGTTATGTAAGCTCAGGATCCACCTGCTGATGCCTGGCCTGCTGGCTGGGGGTCTGAAAAGGCTCAGAAGACAAAATCTAGCTCCAGAGTTCCCCTTTGAGGTCACCTAGCACATGGTCAGGCTTCCTGAGAAAGGCCTTGGCGACACAGCACAGAAATGGGACTTCTGCCCTTCAGGAAACCCCCAGAGGCCCCGTCTGTGGCTTTGACTTGACTTTGCACAGAAGGAATTCAACTGGACTCCATTTCCGGGGTGGCTCTGTGCCACACACTTTCCCTTCATGGTTTGTGTAACTGTGCAAAGGTGTCATTATCTCTGTTTTATGGGTGAGGACACTAAAAAAGGTTAATAACTTACTGGAAGCAATAGGGCTGGGATTTGAACCCAGGTCACTTAAAACAAAAGGAAGGCCACAGGAACTGTGTGCTCAGGACGCATCTTGAGATACCTGTGGCAAGCAAAGAAGGAAAAGTTAAAGAGGCTAAATTCCTTTCTTTCTTTTTTTTTTTTTTTTCCAGCTCTGCCCCTTGCAGGATCTTAGTTCCCCAACCAGGGATTGAATTCAGGCCCTTGGCAGTGAAAGCATGGAGTCCTAACACTGGACCACCAAGAAATTTCCCAAATTCCTGAATCTTACTGTCCATGTGGGGAACTGGTGTGGAATAATCACATCATCCTTTCTCTAAAATCTTCTAGGCTCCCCATTACCTTTAGCATAAAGCACAATACAACATCATTAACATGGCCTGCAGGGTCCTCCTGCATAGCTTTCTGGCCCTCCCCTTGCCTCTCATTGATCCTGGGTGCCTATCTCAGTTTACAATTTCCTCTCCACCAACTCTCCTCTGCTCTGGCTGACTTCTATCCATTGCTTGGACTCAGGCTTACACGCCATTTCCTTATGAAAGTCTGCCCTGACCACACGTACCAGGTTGGGCCCCTCTGGGTTCTCACTGCTCCCTCGACTCCTCCTGACCCCAGGTGTACCACAGCTCTCATTGCTTGGACCACAGTCACAGAGCAGATGGTGTGATAAATATCTGTGAATGAAAAATGAATCAATCAAGTGCTTGGCAGACCTTGGAAGACTGGGGCCGGGGGCAGACAGAGGGCGAAGGTGGCAAGGCTGTTGGCTTGACCTGCAGGTTGTATTAATGACATTACTGCAAGGGCAGGGCCAGTGCCCAGAGCTGGGAACATAGGCTGAAGTTTGGACTCTGTCCCATCAGCGATCTAGAATCCTGGGCTGAGGGCTGATGGGAGCTGAAGTCCTGGTTTAAGAATATAAGCCTGGTCGTGAAGCTGTAGGGGAAGATGGGAAGCTCTGGGGAAGACCACTCATGGGTCTCTGAACACAGTGGAAACGAGGCCCAGCTGCTGGGAAGGCTCTCACATTTCAACCTGGGAATGTGGCCTGACTTTCCACAGTGTCAGGTCAGTCACTGGGCCTTGGCCTTCACACACTCACTAATCAAATCTGCCCCAAAACCCCAGGAGGCAGGGACTGCTCTGGCCCCACTGGACAGATGGGAAAACCGAGACTTAGAGATGTTGAGTGACCTGCCCCAAGTCACACAAGGACTCGTCACTGCTACCTTAATTAAGCTGCTATATTACAGCTTCAGTTCAGTTCAGTCGCTCAGTCATGTCCAACTCTTTGTGACCCCATGGACTGCAGCATGCCAGGCCTCCCTGTCCATCACCAACTCCTGAAGCTTGCTAAAACTCATGTCCATCGAGTCGGTGATGCCATCCAGCCATATCATCCTCTGTCATCCCCTTCTCCTCCTGCCTTCAATCTTTCCCAGCATCAGAGTCTTTTCCAAGGAGTCAGTTCTTCGCATCAGGTGCCAAAGTAC
>NW_011494947.1:4989398-4997621 GCF_000754665.1 Bison bison bison
AGTCGGTGATGCCATCCAGCCATATCATCCTCTGTCATCCCCTTCTCCTCCTGCCTTCAATCTTTCCCAGCATCAGAGTCTTTTCCAAGGAGTCAGTTCTTCGCATCAGGTGCCAAAGTACTGAAGTTTAAGCTTCAGCATCAGTCCTTCCAATGAATATTCAGGACTGATTTCCTTTAGGATTGACTGGTTGGTTGGATCTCCTTGCAGCCCAAGGGACTCTCAAGAGTCTTCTCCAACATCACAGTATTACAGCTTACTCAGGGGCTTCTCCCATGGCTCAGATGGTAAAGAATCCGCCTGCAATGCAGGAAACCCAGGTTCAGTCCCTGGGTCGGGAAGATCCCCTGGAGAAGGGAATGGCAGCCCACTCCAAAATTCTTGCCTGGAGAATTCAATGGACAGAGGAGCCTGGCAGGCTACAGTCCATGAAGTCACAAAGAGCTGGACACCACTACGTGACTAACGCACACACACACAGCTTACTCAGAGGTGGAGGACCTAAACCATCCAGAATTGTACCGTGTAATATGGTAGTCACTAGCCACCTGCGGCTGTTTAAATATTTAACTTAAATAGAGTTTAAAACTCAATTTCTCAGTCACATTAGCCACATTTTTAAGTGCTCAGTAGCCACATGTGCCTAGTGGTTAGCATACTGAATAGAGACAGAACATTTTCATCATTGCAGAAAATTCTATTAATAGTGCTTGTCTAGACCATGGAGGGGCTTCCTAGATGGCACAGTAGTAAAGAATCCATCTGTAATGCAGGAGATGCAAGAGACATGGGTTAGATCTCTGGGTGGGGAAGCTCCCCTGGGGTAGGAAATGGCAATCTGTCTTGCCTGGAAAATTTCACGGACAGAGGAGCCTGGAATGTTACAGTCCATGGGGTCGGACATTACTGAGCACACACAGCACAGACTGTGGGGGTGGATGGATCTACAGAGACCACTTAAATCAAGGCTCTTATTTAGCAGATAGTGAAAGAGGGGTCAGGGACTCGTTCAAAGTCATACAGTGAATCAGTGACAGAGGTGGAACTCAAAACCGGGCTCCTGACTCCTAATTCAGTGCTCCCTCCACTGAAGTAGGTTGATTCTTATCTCTTAACTGGGATTTGGTAAGAGCTGCTGTGAGACAGACACCACAAAGTCCAACGACCACTGATGAAGTGGAGGTAATACTTTAACATATATAATAGAGGTTGATGTCCATAATATGTAATAAGCTATTACAAATAAATAATGAAAAGATGACTCAAATTTTAAAAAATGGACAAAGGACATAGGCAATTTATAGAAATTCAAAGTGAAAAAAAAAGGAAAAGATGCTAATGAAAGAAAGGCAAGCACAGTAGTAGAGGGTTTTTTGTTTTGTTTTCCAAGCAGATTGGTAAAGATGGAGAAAGTATGAATGGGCACTGTCTTATACCACTGATGAGAGTATATATGGGCCCAGCCTTTTCGGCCGTTTGGCAGCATCTCTCAACAGCAAATATGCAAATACCCTTTGACTCAGTAATCCTTGGGGTGGAACCCAGGGCCGCCTGACTCCAGATCTCATGTTCTGAACCATGACTACTCTCCGTGACTGATGGTCAGGCTTGGTTTGGGAAGGACAGAGTTGGCTGATCAACAGGGGGGGATTTGTGGACTTGGACGTGGGAGGTTTAAGTCGGACAGATCACCATGGGTGACTTCTCTGGGGCCTTTATCTTTTTCTGTGACTGGCTCAGATATTAGCAAGGAGCGTAACATGAATCGATACACCCCTGGTCAGCTGCTGGGGTGGCTCAGCTGCCATTCCAGTTCTGCAAATAATTGGAGCCCAGTCACCGGTGAATCAGCACCGACTGCCCTTGGCAAGCAGCGCTGGGAAAATGGCTTGGCGTGGCACTCCATGCTGGCTGTCAGGTGACCGAGAGAGCAAGCCAGCTGGGCAGATGCCCTCAGGGTGATTTGGGCAAGTGACATTTTCCACCTCGACCTCAGTTTCCCCTTTCTTTTCTTCCTTTTATCTTCTCTTCTTTTCTTTTGCTCCTTACTTTTTTCCTCCTGCCCTCCCAGCTCCCTTTCAATGAGTGCCAAGTAGGCACCAGTTGTTGTGATGGAAAACAGAAGGCAGAGCCCTCATTTTTTCTGTATACAGGTTGGTAACTTGGGGGCACAGAGAAGGGAGAGAGTACTGTGCCTGATGTGGGGGAATGGGGTGGGAGAGGAGGCTTGAGTTGAAACCTGACACTTATTAATATTAGCTGTCACCAGTTGGGGAAGAGAACAAGGTCAGGAACTTTGGGCAGAGCTACAGGGGCTGAGGAGGGCAGGCAGGGAAAGGCTGAGCAGTTGATTCCAGAGGGGCCTGAATGCCTGGCTAAGAAATTTTATTTTTTTCTAAGAACCTTTGACTTTATCCAGACCGTGATGGAGAAGCATGGAAGGCCTTCTGTTAATATCCTTATAAAAACTAATATCCTTATAATTATACAGTACTAAATTATAAAATAAATCTATCCTATTACAAAAAACAAACAATATCCCAGAATATTCATTAAAATAAACATTTTCCCCCAAACACTCGCCTTAGTTGGAAGCTTCTGATAACAATTCAGTGTATCCTTTGAGATTCTTTTCCTTGCTGTGGTCAGTCGCTCAGTTGTGTCTGACTCTATGCGACACCGTGGACTATAGCCCACCAGGTCCTCTGTCTATGGGATCCTCCAGGTAAGGATACTGGAGTGGGTTGCCATGCCCTCCTCCAGGGCATCTTCCCGACCCAGAGACTGAACCCTTGTCTCCTGGGTCACCTGTGTTGTAGGCAGATCCTTTACCTGCTGACTCATTGGGGAAGGCCCATTCTTTTCTAGCACACATAAAAAACAAGGTGCTTGCTCAGTCATGTCCAACTCTTATTGACCCCATGGACTATAACCCACCAGGCTCCTCTGTCCATGGAATTTTCCAGGCAAGAGTATTTAAGTTAGTTGTCATTTCCTACCCCAGGGGATCTTCCTGACCCAGGGATCGAACCCATTCTCTTGCACCTCCTGCATTGGCAGGTGGATTCTTTACCACTGCACCACCTGGAAAGCTCCATAAATATGTCCATTTTTCTTGACAAAAGTAAGCTGATCCCTTACATAGCTTTACAAACACATCCTCTGTGTTTGCTTTGCCACAACAGAGTGGATATCTCCTCCTCGGCACACACATCTCCTTCTCAACAGCTGAGAGCATCTCATCGATGATGCTTCCCTTCATTCCATAAATATGTATGTATTTAACACTACTGTGTACCAGGCATTGTCCCAGAAGCTGAGGATGGAGCAAAGCACAAAACACATTACCTTCCCTCAAGGCCTCCCTCTTCCTACTGCCAGACATCAGGTTGCTTCCAATATTTTCGCGTAATATATAAGGGTGCAAACCCATCTTACACATCTAATTGAATGCATGTGTGAGTATTGCTTTGGGTAACTTAATTTTTTTAATATTTATTTTTATTTATTTATTTGAGTGTGCTGGGTCTTAGTCATGGCACTTGGGATCTTTAGTTGCAGCATGTGATATCTTGTTTCCTGACCAGGGATAGAACCCAGGCACCCTGCAATAGGAGCTTGGAGTCTTAGCCACTGGACCACCAAGGAAATCCCTGGGCAACTTACTGAAAATGGACTTGTGCATATTGGATTTTGATAGTTATTGACGACACTGAGGAGTTTAAAGTATGAGGTGACAAGGTTAAACCTTCAGTCATCCATTTACTCATCTATCCATGTAGCTATCCATTCATATATGGGGCTTCCTAGGTGGCTGGGTGGTAAAGAATCCACCTGCCAATGTAGGAGACTCAAGAGACATGGGTTTGATCCCTGGGTAGGGAAGATTCCCTGAAATAGGAAATGATGATTCACTCCAGTACTCTTGCCTGGAAAATCCCATGGACAGAGGAGCCTGGTGGGCTGCAGTCCATGGGGTCGAAAAAGAGTCAGACACAGCTAAGCAACTGAACATGCGCATCCATCCAAATATACACACATACATCACGTATATATGCATCTGTCTATGCATCAATTCCTTAGACAACCCTTTCCTGAGTGTCTATCATGTGACAGGCCATGAACTGGATGTGGGGACACCATGAGTGAGGTGTCTGACCCTTGAGGCTCATGCTGTAATGAGAGAGAAGAAAAATACCATCACAAGAGTTTGTCCAGCGTCAGATAAAGGTAGGGATTCTCTAAGGGCACACCTCTTTCTCCAGCTGTGTTTCTGTTCTACAGGCCGATGCCCAGGCAATTCTTCCCATTCCCCTGTATTCCTTCTTCACTCCTATCCCAGTGCTCATGCTCACTTGCTGTTGTTCAGTCTATCAGTCATGTCTGATTCTTTTGCAACCCCATGCTGTAGCCCGCCAGGCTCCTCTGTCCATGGGATTTTGCAGGCAAGAGTACTGGAGTGGGTTGCCATTTCCTACTCCAGGGGATCTTCCCAACCCAGAGATCAAACCCGCATCTCCTGTGTTACCTGTGTTGCCAGCAGAATCTTTACTCGCTGAGCCACTGGGGAAGCCCCGTTCTTTTCTATGCACACATAAAAAAAAGATGCATGTTCAGTCATGTCTGACTCTTTGTGACCCCCCCTGGACTGTAGCCTGCCAGGCTGCTGTGTCAATGGAAATTTCCAGGCAAGAGTACTGGAGAGGGTTGTCATTTCCTACTCCCAGGGATCTTTCTGACCCAGGGATCAAACCTGCATCTCTTGCGTCTCCTGCATCGGCAGGCGGATTCTTTACTGCTGAGCCACCAGGGAAGTGCATATGCTCACATAACTCCTGCCTTAAAGAACCTGGTGGCATTCAGTCAAATTCAAAATCCTGGGAATATTAAAAAGTTCTAGTGGGTAACTTTTATCTCCACTTCACTGGAGTTCCCTCTCTCTTCCCGTTGTTTTGGCTTCACCCTGGTCTGAGCCACCAGTTTCCCGTCGGAATGGCTGTTAACAGCCTCCTCACCTGCCTGCCTGCCTGCCTGCCTCTGTTCTTGCCTGCTGACGTTCAATCTGTTCTCCAAAAAATGGAAAAAACTGGCAAGAACTTGCAAAAAGGTATTTGGATCTTGTCACCCACCTGCTTATATCTACCAATGGTATCCTTTGGGGCTTAGAATGGAGTCTAAACTCCTTCCAGGCCCACAGGTCTCAAGTGAGCTGATTCCTGCCTGACTCCATACCTCTCTCTCCTCCCTCTATGCGCTCCCCTCTGGGCTCCTCTGTCCATGGGATTCTCCAGGCAAGAATCCTGGAGCGGGTAGCCATTTTCTTCTCCAGGGCATCTTCCTGACCCAGGAATCGAACCTGGGTCTCCCACATTCCAGGCAGATTCTTTACCATCTGAGCCACCAGGGAAGCCCTCCAGGCACATAGAGTCCTGGAAGCATGCCGGCTCTGCCTCTGCTCCCAGAACTTCCTGTGCTTGGGGTCTGGGCTGAGATAACGCCTCACAGAGGCTTTCCTTGACCACTGCATCTAAATCAGGACGACTCCCAATCCATGTATCCTCTCTCACAGTGCCCTGAGAGCCCTTCTCCAAACCACTTTTGTTTGTTTTAATGTTTATTTATCTGTTTATTTTATTACTTTGGCTGCTCTGGGTCTTTGCTGCTGTGTGGGCTTTCTCTAGTTGCGGCCCCGGGGGCTACTTTCCATTGCGGTGGTTTCTCGTCTTACAGAGCACAGGCTCTAGGCACGTGGTCTCAGTAGTTGTGGGTTCTTATCCACTGCACCACCAGGGAAGTCCTCCAGACCACTTACTTGTCTGAATTATCTTGTTAGGTACTGGTTTCCTTATATATCCGGCCAGGGCCTCAGGGAGGAAGTACAGGTTCTACTTGGGAATTTGGGGGGCTGGAGAAGCGAGGAAGTGCCGGCCTGGAGCTCCCTGCTGACTGCTCACTCAGAGCCCCACATCCTTCCAGGGCTGAGCCTTTTGCAGGCACAGCCTCTTGAAGTCCTCACAACATTCTGGAAAGGTTGGTATTCTTATTCCCAGTTTATAGGTAAAGAAACTGTGGCTCAGCGATGGGAAAGTTTAAAGTGTCTCCTTCAGGGTTCCTTCCTGTGCACAGAAAACTACACCCAAAGTGTATGTGACGCTGGTGGTCAATGTTGTGTCGGCCAGATTTCAGCCCCTGCTCTGTTGGCACCAGGGCAAGCGGTCCTAGCCAGACCGTACTGAATTCCCTCTCTATTCAGAGCCCCTGAGCTCAGATGTCTGAAACCAAAGCCATACTACTAATATGCATCAGGGCCAGGACACTAACTCAGGCTCGTCTCAGCCCAAACGTGGCATCCTGCCCTGGCGCCTAGCTCTGTCCCAGGACCCATCTGGGAAATGAGGGAAAGGAAACTTCCTGGGTTCCCAGCCTTGACGCGGCAGAGAGATAAATACCCTACCGGAGCTAAGTCTGGCAGCCAGACCCACCCCGCTTCCTGTTGAAGTCCGGGGTTACTCGCGGTCACAGCTGAGAAGTCAGCCAGGGACATCCTTCACTAGCTCTCCTCTGAAATCTCCTCCTGGGATCAGGTAACCACAGGTCCTTCCCCTGTGAAAGGGGCCCAGCCAGGATTAGTGAAGAAACTCCCACCTCATCACAGTCAGCACAGTTTAGCACTCTAGAGTCTGTGCTCTGGGGTCAAGACCCAAGTCAAGTAATTTAAACTCTCCATATCTCAACTTCCCTGGCGTAAATAGGGGCACATAATAATACTGGGAGCTGCTATTATCATTTTTCTCCTATCTGGCTAGCAGTGTTTTTGAAATTACAGGATAAACTGGAAAAAAGTAGAGGCTGCCCACTATGCTATGCCTGGGAATCAGGAAGAAATCAGAAATCTGAGTCCTGAGATACATTTCCCAACCAAACTCATCCCCAAGTCCACTTGACTCTGTCTCTTGAATGCCTCTCAGACCCCGGTTTTCCCTCAGTGCTGTGGTTCATTGTCATCACCTCTTGCCTGGATCGCCACAAGCCCCTCATCCCTGTTTCCCATCATCTCTCTTCCACACTCTCTATAGTCAGAGCAAACTTCTTGCGACAAAAAGTAAATCTGTCTGGGTCACTTAAAACCTGTGTGTGGCTCCCCTCCTTATACAAGACTCTGCTAGATCCAACCTCTACAGGCCTTCCAGCCCCACCTCTTGTCCCCTGCCTTCCTCAAAGAGCCACAGTGGAGCAGCATGCAGGTACCCACAGCTTTATGCAGGCACTGGACTCTCTGGCTGCCAGGCCTCTTGAGGCTCCATCTGCCTGGACCCTGCCTCACCCAGGGAATGCATCCTGCCAGTGGCTAGGATAACTTTGTGAGGCCTTCTCTCTGAGTCCCCTTCCTCTCCACTCCTGCCAGCACTGAGCTTCCCCAGTTCCCTCTGTGTCCCCGATCACTGCCTTCATTCACCAGATTTGTCTCTGCCTGGGTCCCTGTCCGCTTCTCCATCTGATCTTGAGCTTGGGAAGGTTGGAGATGGCGGGTCCACCAGGCTCACTCCTAAATGCCAGCCTGGCACACAGCAGATTGCCCCTGAACATTTGGGGACTGAATCAATGAACTGCAGTGTGGAAGGCCTGGAACCTAAAAAGCTCCCGAAGTGAGTGGTCTCTGCGTCCAGGGTAGTTAATGCAGTCAGGGAGATCAGCCATACTGGGTAAGATGCTAAGCAACAACTAAATGCTTAGATAGTAGCTTGGGACGGGAGAAGCTGGTTCTATCACCGGTTGCGTGATGAACTGCTTCAATTCACCCCCTTGGCGAAGGCTTTGCAGGCATTTCCCTCCTGGGTGCTGAGAACTAGGGATGTGAAGCCAAAGAGCTGCTCATGGTCTAGTTCCGGCCACCTCTCTGGGTGTGTTTTCTGAAAAATGAGACTCTGCCTTCCGGGCCTAATCTAGTGGTCAACGAATTCAAGTCTGGGAGGACACTGGAGGGCCACTTCAGTCCTGGGGCTCATTTTATTTCTTCTCTTCATTGTTTCTCCTTTTTTATTTGCTCACGCCCTCCTAGCTTGCATGCCTGTCCCGGCTTCCCGCCCCACGACCTCCCACCGCCTTCCCAGGGCCCCTCTCCCCGTCCCTCCGCTCCGCCCTGATCGAGGAGGCGGGCCCAGATGGGCGACGGACCAATCCGAGCGCCAAGAGGTGCCTCGGCCTCCCGCGAGCCCCGCCCCA
>NW_011494947.1:4998248-5002868 GCF_000754665.1 Bison bison bison
GGTCCGCCCGCCGCGCCTGGTCGCGCGGCGTGAGCTCTCCGGGGACCGCAGCTCTCGGGATGCTGTCCGCCAGCACGGCCGCTCGCGCGCCGCCCGCCATCCCTGCCCTTGACTCCTGGACCATGCCCCAATGTTTACATGGCCGGTGAAGCCCCCGGCCACTCGGAACCCGCCCAAGCCCCAGCTCCCTGAGGGTGAAGCCTGCCGGCCTGCGAACTGGACTGGTCGTTCGGACCCGGGGCTTCCGGACTCAGCTCCCCATCAGCTCTGCTGCCTCAACCACCATCTGGGCGGGATCCGGCTCCGGTGTTTTGAGGAGGGGGTGTGGTGGTAGGGAAAAGAACCCTGGGGATTTCTGGTTCCCCCTGCTTTTTTTTTTTTTGGCCTTCGGGGCTTCAGACTCAGGGAACTCGCTCATGGCTTTCTTGATGAAGAAGAAGAAATTCAAATTCCAAACCACTTTCACCCTGGAGGAGCTGACTGCAGTCCCCTTCGTGAATGGGGTTCTCTTCTGCAAGGTCCGGCTGCTGGATGGCGGGGACTTTGTCAGTTTGTCATCAAGGTAGGAGCTGGGGCAGTCTTGCCTGCATGCGGGGTGGGCGCAAAGAGGGGTGCAAAGCGGGGTTTGAGGAGCTAAATCTAGCCACTTGGCAGGTGTGGAAGTGCCCCTTGGGGCCCACAGGAGTCCTGGAGATTATGCGTGTCTGGGGCAGATTTGCACAAGGCAGGACTGAGTGATCTGGGAGGTCTGGGCCTGAGGGACTGGCAGAGTGCGGGGCACCCACCTGCAGGTGACCAGATGGATACCTGGTTGGGGGGGGGTGTCTGTTCTTTGAGCCCCCGCTCGGGGCCTTGCACACATACAGCCCACAGTAGGCCCATTCTGCAGACTTGCAGGCAGAGCCCAGCGGAGTTTGGCCTTGAAGGGCTGAGAAGGGGAGAGTATTCCAGGGCATCTTGCACCCAGCTGGCCGCTCAGGCTGTCATATGATTTAGAGCCCTTGCCAGCCACAGGTTCCCTGGCACTCCCTGACGCCCGGGAAGGTCCGGCCCCCGGGCACTCCGTGTCTGGCTGGAGGGTGGGGGCTGGATTTTGACCCGCCCAGCCCCCTCCGAGTGACCGTCCTCTTCTGGCTGGAGCTGGACTGCTTTGCATTGCAAATGCCCTTGTCACGGAGGCTGCTGCCCTCGCTGAAAGAAAGAAGCTCGGTCAAGTTTAGTTTTGTGTTCTTCCCAATCCTGCAGTCCCAGCTGCCCAGCTTGTTGCTGAGAGTGGCCCGAGTTCCCAAGCTGTGCCCACTGCCCGGCACCCCCCCGCTCCGTGGGTCACATCGTCCTGGAGTGTGACAGATGGGAGTTGGAGTCTCAGCTCGGCCACTTTCTGGGCCCAGTTACAGGTCTCTCGGTCCCAGTTGTGGAGAAGTTTCAGCAGAGAGAACGTGGTCCAGGGCCTGTGATTCATTGGCTGGGCTGCCCCTTCGCTCCTCAGGCCTCCTTGTGAGCACAATTAGCTGGGGCTGCCCCATAGTTGTGAGATGGGGTTGCCTGTTACAGGTGGAGAAACTGAGGCCCCAAAAAGAGGAAGTAAGTGGTCTGCCAGGGACCCCACAGGAGGCAGTTGTCGACTAAACTCGGCCTGTTTGGAGACTTATTGGATGAATCTGGTGGTCCAATGTTCCGCTGGGAGGAGAGAGAGGAGGCCTATAGCCTAACCCAGATTTAGGAACCTCCGGTGTGGAACGGGGCGGAGCGCGCCTTCTCTGTGCACTTGGGCCCGCTCGCTGGGGCTGGGAGCTGCTTATCTGAGGAATTCAGACAAGGGCTGCCCTTTGCTGTGGGGGTGGGAGCCTGTAATCCCGCCGGCCACACACACAGCAGCCCAACCTTTCTGGTAAAGAGAATGCTCAGAGCTGGGGCCTGGGGTGTCGGCCCCTCACTGGCTGGGTGACCTAGGGCAAGCTACCTAACCTCTCTGATTCCAGAGACCAGCAAGTTAAGTTATTGGTCCTTTGTACCCTATTTTACTAGTACCTCTCACTTAACCCTTTGATTATGCCATGGAGCAGAGTGGAGGTTGGTTGGTGGGGGGTGCCCTGTAAGATTATTCCCATTTTATAGAGGTGGAAACTGAGGCTCGGAGAAGGAGTAATTTGCCTGTGTTATGGCAGCAGAGGCCAGATTCAAACTCAGGATGCGCTTTTAGCCACTACCGTGTTCTACCTTTGCGCCTTAAGTTTCTTTTTCTGTGAAATGGGAGGTCATACCCACTACTACAGTTGTGACGGGGAATGGATAATGTATGTACCACGTCTGGCCAGGCAAATCGTTGCAGCCGCTGCAGTTACTATGGTAGAGGGGTCCAGACCCCAGGCCCCTCCTCCATCTTGGGGGTACCAGCTGGAGTCAGCAGTGGGGGGCTCTCATCTGAGCTGAGGGTTGCGGGCACAGTCTTGGATTCTACTGAGAAGTCAGTATTCAGCCCCAGGCTAAAGTCTCAGCTGGGCTTCCCAGGCCCTGGGGCCCCTGCCACCCTACCTGTCAGCCTTTCCATTGCCCCAAACCTGCCCCCTCATGCGGGAAAGTCTGAAAAATTCCAGATCTCAGCCTGCAGCATCTGGATTTCTCCTCTCTCTCCCCTTCTTCCCTCTTGGCCACGGGCCATGGATTCCCTAAACCCGGCTGAGTCTCGACAGCCTTTGCCAACCCTCACCCTGGATGAAAGCTGAATGGGATGAGGAGGGAAGAGCTGGCACTGAACCCCATACAGCTAGGCACGAAGTGGGCTCTGGGTACCTGTTCGCTGCTGGGCAGGTGTGGCTGGAGGGAACAGACATGTTGGGACCTGAGGCTGCTTAGAGGCGCTTTGGCGTTTTCTCAGGAGATGAGGGCTCCTAGGTTCCTACCTCATCCACTCCCCTTCCACTCACCCTGGTCTGCAGCCTGGGAGCCCCTCCTCACAGCGCCCCTCATTCTGCCCAGAGGGCCAAAGCCCCATTGTTTTGGAGTTGGGGTGGGGTCAGGGGTATGAGACCTGCTTAGGTGGTCGGTGTACTGCCCCAACCTCAGGGATCCCTGATGTGGTCCAGAAAGCAGGGGTAGTGGCAGCATGGGAGGTGTCTGAGTGAAGCAGGCCTGAGGCCCCACTCCTGCAGCAACCACACTTCTAGCTTAGAGTGTTTCCCTGTGTGTTGGGTGCCATGGCAACAGCCGGGTACACAGCTCCAGCCTGACCCAATTTGAGCAGGTAGAACAGGTGGTTCATTGCACTGTTTCCCCAGCCTCACCTCTCTGAGGCCTCCTTACGAACCGTGATCCTCATGGTTACCAGGTTCTGTGCTGCGTGCCACGCCGAGTGTTTCTGCACACAGAGTGTCTGTTAATCCTCTCGGCCATCCGGAGGCGTCACCTGGCTAGAAATGCAATTGCAAAAATAACCATTTTATCATTAGGGTTTAAGCTGCCTTCGATTGGGCACTGTGAGACGTCAGGGACCCACTAAACACCTAGAATGTGTGATCTGCTGAGTCCTTAAACCCCACCCGTGAGCTGATGAGGAAATTGGGATCAAGAGACCTAAAGTGGTATACCCGCATCACCTCGCTGGGGCCTGGCAGAGCTGTGATCTAGACTTGGTGGCGGAGGGCCAGAAGCAGCTGCAGGCCCGTGTGATGTCCCCAGACCTTGGAAGGAGGTTCTTTCCCGTGGGCTGGGTGCAACAGGGAAATCCAGATTGGGATCGCTTCGAGGCACTGGGCTCGATCTGGTGAGATCTGAGGAAAAGGGGCCTCGGGGCTGCAGGTGGGTATGGGGCCGACGTCGTTGCTGTGAACTCAGTGCCAGGCGCGGGCTGGCACTGGGGCACAGTGGGCATTTGCCGAGGTCTCTGCCCAGAGGCCTTCTAAGCAGATGCATCCGAATGGCATCTGGGAGGCTTTCCCAGGGGTCCCAGGAGGGACGCATCCCAGCCAAGACTTGTGAGCCGGGAAGCCGCGGGCCAGGTCGTGGTCTCCCCAGGGCAGGCCAGGCGCAGGCTTCCAGCCTTGAGCCAATCTGTCTTTCAGGCTGGAGGAATCCCAAACATCCTGAGAGGTCTGTGCGCCCGGCTGGCACCGGGCCTGCGGCCTGCCCCGTGCACGTGTCTGGTGGTGGGAGGGAACGAGAGGGAGGCGCGGATCTACCGGACAGCAAGGCCTCTGTGGAGGGGACAGGCAGAGCGAGCCTCCTGGGCCAGTGAAGTTACTACTCGTTCAGGGTCATCTCGTAGGAGGAGCTCATGGCACACACTGGTTGGCCCTGACCTCTACCCGGGTGCCTCAGAGCCCCTCTTTGCATGAAGGGGCAGGCTGGGCCAGGGAGAGACCAGGGGGTCTTCCTGCTCTGGACCTGGTGCCAGGCTGTCTACAAACAGACACGTGACTTGGGTGGGCTCCCACCCTGTACTTTCTTCTGTGACCGCTTTCAGTTTTCAGTGATTTCTTCAGTGGGGTTTTCACCGGGGCAACCTTTTGAAAGGGGGCACGCCTGCTCACAAGACGGACGCTGCCTTCCTTCCGCGGGCCTGGCCATGAGCAGGCCGGGATGGAAGCCCTCTGAGGATTGCTTGGCATTTGGAGAGGTCTG
>NW_011494947.1:5003051-5011934 GCF_000754665.1 Bison bison bison
GCCGCGGGCCCGGGGAAGCCAGGCCTTTTACACATACACCTCAAGCTTGGTGGGGCCTCGCCCTTCCTCCATGGAAAAGGCTGCAGACGCCTCTCGAACCTGCTGGCCCACACGGCAGGCTCTCCCGCACATCTTGGTCTGGAGATGGACTCACGGTTCTGTCTCTTGGGCCCAAGGGGACAGGGATGTGGGGGTGCAATGGGACCCCAAGGTAGGCGGGGCCACCACTTCCTTTCACAGACCGGGCGGGGAGGGCAGAGGAGGAGGCCGGCAGGCCCGGGTCCCTACTCCACATTTACTGAGCACCCTCTTGGACCTGGGCTTCAAGAAGTGACCGGGAGCAGAGAGCCCGGCTCCCGGGGGGTTCCCCATGGCAGGGGCGTGGGGGACAGTGCGTCTGCGGGCCTCACAGACTTCACAGCCAGGCACACCTGGGAAGGGTCCTTCCAGGACCGACTCGGGAAGCCTTTCTATTCGGTCATCTGTCTGCTTGACAGATGTCGACTGGGCACCCACCCCAGGCTGGACATGGTCCTTGCCCTCATGGAGCTTATGCTGGGGTTTTGTTGCCCTGTACAGGGGTCTAACAGGTTTTGACAGCATAAAAAGGAAAAAAAATCTTTTAAATCAGTGCATCTGGTGACCGTGTCACGTGACAGCGTCTGGCCCAAGCTGCCTCTTCCGTGGGCTGCCTGCTCTGGGCTCCTCCTGACCCCTCCTCACACCCTTGGGTCCCTGGTGGTGATCTGCCTGGTCCCCAGGGCCCCTGTGGGAGGCCTTCAATGGGCAAGCTGGGGCCTGAGGAGGCGGGCACTGGTAGTGAGACGTCTTGCTGGCACCCGGGTAGTGGCTTCAGGCCAGTTGTGGGCTCCCCTGGGGTCAGACTGCGGCTGGTGCGCTTGATGAGGCCTGAAGCCGTCCAGCCTGTTGCCTGGCCTTGGTGTCTGCTCCCGGGGCCCGGCCTCTGCCGCCAGCTGGCCGCACCATTGGCAGGTGCCACCCTGGCAACCCCGGCCACATGCCTGCCTGCCAGCCTGGCAGTGGCAGAGCCCTGACCTGAGGTGATAGGGCCCCATGGAGCCGGGGCTGTTCCCCGAGGCCTGTGCCTCACATGGAGCTCAGTTCTGGGAAGCTCTCTGGCCCGGGATTTGCAGCAGCGTCCACACCGTGTGTCTGAGGGCCTGGAGAGGCTTTAAACTCTGCTTGCTCAGTACTTGGAAGTCCTGACTTGCATTCTGGAAGCCCTGTCTGGGCTGCTGGCGTATCTGCCCATGGATCCTGGGAGCTTGGGGACTTGGTGTGTGCAGTCTGGTGACCCTGCAGTCGCTAGCCTGCTGCTGAAATGAGCAGTATATCACCCATGGCAACCAATATAGATTTATCCTCATCTCATCGCACAGCCCCGGAAGGTCTGAGCAGGGGAGAGATGTCAGATTCACTTAGAACGAGACCTGGAAGTGATGTGGGCCGCGGACAACGGCTTTCACTCTTCATTATCCACCTGGCCTGGCAAGTGCTAGGGCTTCTGGGGACACCAGACCTGCCCCCAGGGCCTCAGTGTGCTCTGTGACCCCAGGGCTGTCCCCCCGCCCCCAGGCCTTCCAGCTCTCCATGAGGTCGCACACTGTGCCGTTGGTAGCCTTGGTGAGGCCTAAAGTCACCCAGCCTGTGGCCCGGCCTTGGTGTCTGCTTGGGGCAGTCGTTGCAAACCCTCAGCCTCTGCTCTGAGCTGCTTTTGGTGCCCAGGCTTGGAATAGACAGTTCTCAGATGCAGGCCTGGAACCATCGGCCCCTCCATCTGCCCAAATGTCAGTGGGGAGTGGCCAGCCTACGGTTGGGAGAAAGGTGCCCTGCTGGAGGACGCACTGCCTGTTTGGTCCGGCTGGAGGCTTGTCCCCCCAACAGGCCTGGGGAGGACATACCTGTCTTCCTCTGCTTCTTGTCGCCTGTTCGACCCTGGGCACGGGCCTCAGCCCCCCAGCCTCGGGAGCTGCCCGCAGTGTTCTTGGGAGGACGCGGTGAGATAATGACCATCAGAGGTCCAGCTCCTCCCCAGCTGAGTCAAGGCGGTGGGCTGGATGGAGCCACCTTCAGTTGTCCCTCTGGCCGGGGAACTGCCCCAGGGGCCAGGACTGCCTGGGGTGCTGTCTCCGTCTCAGGATTCTAGGGATGGTGTGGGGAAGAGTTCCTTCCGGAGGGCTGGGAGCAGGTGGGCTCCCAAGTGTCTAAGAAGCTGGGCCTCACACTGGAATTCAGGGTCCCCAGTGTGGGGTCTCTGCACTTTCTCGCCTTTGCTGGCTTGAACCTGCTCTGTCTTGCGGGGCTTGGCTCCAAGCCAGGGAGAGCTGGAGTGCTCCCCTGGGTTGGGCTGGGCTAGTGGGGTGTGGGGGCTTCTCCACAGGAAGTGCAGAAGGAGGGAGGGGGCCTTCCGCACAGTCAGTTGTGTGACCCTCGCTGGGAGACAGAAGATTGCTCCCCACCCGAAGTAGAGGGCAGACTCTGTCGGGGCCGGGGGAGCAGGGGGCGATGCCAAGGTCCCTGGGAGGCCCCCGGGCTGCCTGACTTCACCCCACCTTACTCCTCTAGCTGTTTGCTTCTGCAGCTGCCCTGTCCTCAGACTCCATTTCCCCGCTTTACGTGGCCAAACTCCTGCTCAGCCCAAGAGCCCCCTCCCCTGCAAGGCCTTCCCTGGCCCCACTTTTGGCCTTGTGCACCCTGGTGGACCATGCCTGGCGTGGCCTCTGTTGCAGTTTAGTCCTGGGGCCTTGTGCCAAGGGCAGGCACTGGCGTGGGCCTGGGACGTTTCTCCCTTGGCCCTGAACCAGCGTGGGCGCTGATGGTGATGGACCAAGTGCCAGTCACCGCCAGCTGCCTGAACCCAGGCCCTCCCCACCCTGGTGCCAGGGGTATCAGCATGTGTCAGGAGCAGCCCTCGCCGCCTACCGGGCAGCTGGGCACTGCCTTGGGGCTCAGAGGCTGCAATTGAGAGGCAGCTGGGGGCACCGGTGGGTTGTGTTGGGTGTGGAGACGGGGGCTGCTCCTCACGGGGTGGGGAGGAGGTAGAGGCTGGTCCCTGCCCCGGCGTCTGCCCTTGGACCTTGGCAACTACCCTCTGACTCTGTAACCACAGCCAACAGCCTTGTCCGCCTTGTCTGCTCTGGGCTTCCTCATCCATCCAGCAGGGCAGAGGGTGCTCAGGAAGGGGCTAGGAGGGCTTTCTAGATCAGGGCTTACCTGCCTAGCACAGGGCCAGGCACGGGGCAGCTGAAACCAGACTAAACCTGCCAAGAGGGTTGGCGGTGCATGCCTGGCGCCTGGGAGGCCGCCGGGGAAGGCAGAAGTCTGGATCCTTCTCGCACGCAAAGGCACCCTTACCTCCCACCACTTCCTCTGCGAGAGCACCCCCACCCCCAGTCCCCCAGGACGAGTTCCTGAGCACCTTCTGGGTGTGGGGGGGCCCGTGCTGCCTCCTGGGGTTACTGCCCTGCCCCCCTGCTGTGTCCCGCCCCAGGCAGAATGCTGGGCTTGGGAGTTTGGGGAGCCATGGGCAAGGGGCCATGAAAAGACGTGAATCAGAGCTGTATTGTAGAACCCCCAGGGGCAGCCATGGGCTTGATCGCTCGGGACTCCAGGTGGCAGGAGGTGAGGCGGCATCAGCTGATAGGAGCGGTTTCCCCCCTCTGCCATCATGGAATGATTAAAAACCAAACTCCCAGCCAGCCACGCAGCAGCCGTTGCCACTCACAACAAGTATAGTGCGGCAAACAACACTGAGGGAAGGAAGCCAGACCCAAGAGCATGCCGTGCCGGGCCAGTTATATAAAGTTCAAAAGCATTCTGATTAAAGCCACCCATCCTGATAGGAGTCAGGATAATGCTGGCTTGGGTTGTGGGGGGGAGGTCGTGTCTGGAGAAGACTTCTGGGACCTGTGAGGTCCTGCTTCTTAGGTGGCTGGTTACTCAGGATTGCTGTGAGAGTCTGCCAGCTGTGCCCCGGCGTGTGCACGTGTCTGTGTTGAGAAGCGGCCTGGGCATGCCCACCCTTTTGATCAGGCCGGGCACCTGTGAGCCTGGTGGGGGGGCTGGGGGGGATCCTCTGGTCTTTCCAGGGTCTTTTTGGCTGGGCGGCCTGAACCATCCCTGCCTGAGCCCAATAAGCATCAGTTATGAGCCATAACTCCTCCTGGCAGCTGCCAACAGTCTTCTCTGGCTGGGGATTTTTCCTTCCGCCTCTTGAAACCCTGGCAGGGTCGGCTGGGTGTGGGCCTTGGCGGTTCAGATGGAGGGTGGGCTCCCAAGGCTGCCAGACCACCGGATCTCTCTGAGCCTTGCTTTCCTCTTCTGTGAAATGGGGCGATGAGCTCCTTCCTGGTGCTTGGATTAAGTGGGTCACCCACCCTCCCCTGTCCCCATTACGTACGCAGCAGAAACCCTGGCACCGAGTCAGGGCCCTGGAAAGGCTGGCAGTGGTGGCTGTCAGTCCAGGGCTGTTATTGGAGGGGATCCAGGGGTGGGAGCAGGAAGGAAGGGTTCACCTAGCTCCCTCTCTCCCCTTAATTGTTTCTCTTTCTCTCTTCCTGTGCTTCACCCCCTTCAGCAAACATTTGCGATTAGAGCCAGGCTCCTGCCCTGGACACTGGGCCCAGCAGTGGTGGAGACAGCCATGGCCCCTGACCCAGCGCCCCTGAGCTAGGGGAGGACCATTGGATACATCAGCTCTCCCGGAAGTGCTGAGCACGGGGCGAGAGGGGTGGCATCAGCCACTCCCGCCCGCTCTGGCCCTGACCCTTGTCTTCTCTGGGGGTGGGTCTTTGACTGGGTATTGCCCCTGCGTGCAAGAGGAGGCCTGACCCAGGGACCAGGAGCAGTGGGACCACCTGGGGGCAGATCCAGAGGTGGTGATGACCTCTCACTCCTCGAAGACCACCGAAAGCTAGAGTACATGTCCTGACCACAGCTGGAGGCCACTTTCCTGGAGGTGGAAATCTCAGCGCAAGAAGGGTCTAGGGCTCCTTATTGGGAGCCGGACTGTGGATGTCACTGATCTAGTCATCAGAGACCTACTGAGTGCCTCCCTGCGCCAGGTGCCATCCTTAGGATGTGAGAAGCATCAGTGAGTGAAACAGAGGCCCTGCCTCCAAGACGCCTGCACTCTGGGATATAGAAGCTTCCTTCCGTTTTCTTTTTTTTTCTTTTTTTGATCACAGTGTGCAGCATGTGGGATCTTAGTTCCCTGAGCAGGGATTGAACCCGTGTCCCCTGCGTTGGAAGTGTAGGGTCTTGACCACTGGGACTACCAGGGAAGTCCTTCGTTTTCACCATACGTAGACCCAGAAGGGGAAGTAATGTGTCTGTAGTAGTTTTGAGGAGGGTGCTTTCAGGAAAGGCTCTGGGGCTGGGTAGAGGCTCAGAGGACAGGGACATCCCTGTGACTCACTCGAGTCCAGCTCTTCACGGAACTGAACTCCAGAGTTGGGGATTCCTCCCTCCTGTTTCTTCCCTTCCGTGGGTGACTCAGTCTCCACCCAGGTGTGAGTCAGCCAGGAGCGGCCTGAGCATGCCTGGGCTACCTGCCAGTCCGCCTTCCGGGATGTCCAAGCCGGGTTCAAAGTCTGGGGAAATGTCCTGGAGCATACATGTCCTGGGGTGAGGAAGCAGGGCCTCCATCAGGGGCCCTGCACGCCTGTCTTCTTGTGGACCATCTGTCTCAGTTACTTCTGATGGTAATGGACATGTCCCCTTTTGTGTGTGTGAACTCTGGTGTGTGCCAGGCCCTGCTCTCTCATTCAGCCTCTTAGCAAACCTGTGAGACAGGGCAGTGACTGAGGTCCAGAGAGGTCACGTATCCAGTGGGGGGGCAGATCCAGGCCTTGGTCCCCAGTCTGTCTGCCTCCTGCACCCTTGTCTTGTGAACGGTCCTGCTGGGGATCTCAGGGGCTCAGGAAGGGAACCCCCCCCCCCCACCGCCCACACATAGCTGACCCTTTCAGTCAGTTCAGTTCAGTTGTTCAGTAGTGTCCGACTCTTTGCGACCCCATGAATCATAGCACACCAGGCCTCCTTGTCCATCACCAACTCCTAGAGTTCAGTCAAACTCATGTCCATTGAGTCAGTGATGCCATCCAGCCATCTCATCCTCTGTCGTCCCCTTCTCCTCCTGCCCCCAGTCCCTCCCAGCATCAGAGTCTTTTCCAGTGAGTCAACTCTTCGTGTGAGGTGGCCAAAGTATTAGAGTTTCAGCTTCAGCATCAGTCCTTCCAATGAACACCCAGGACTGATATCCTTTAGGATGGACTGGTTGCATCTCCTTGCAGTCCAAGGGACTCTCAAGAGTCTTCTCCAACACCACAGTTCAAAAGCATCAATTCTTCGGCACTCAGCTTTCTTCACAGTCCAACTCTCACATCCATACATGACCACAGGAAAAACCATAGCCTTGACTAGACGGACCTTTGTTGGCAAAGTAATATCTCTGCTTTTCAATATGCTATCTAGGTTGGTCATAACTTTCCTTTAAAGGAGTAAGCGTCTTTTAATTTCATGGCTGCAGTCACCATCTGCAGTGAATTTGGAGCCCCCAAAAATAAAGTCTGACACTGTTTCCACTGTTTCCCCATCTATTTCCTATGAAATGATGGGACCAGATGCCATGATCTTAGTTTTCTGAATGTTGAGCTTTAAGCCAACTTTTTCACTCTCCTCTTTCACTTTCATCAAGAGGCTTTTTAGTTCCTCTTCACTTTCTGCCATAAGGGTGGTGTCATCTGCATATCTGAGGTTATTGATATTTCTCCCGGCAATCTTGATTCCAGCTTGTGCTTCTTCAAGCCCAACGTTTCTCATGATGTACTCTGCATAGAAGTTAAATAAGCTGACCCTTTAGCTCTGTTTTTTTACAGTTGAGGGTTCTGAGGGAGGGAAAGTTGCTACTCTAGCCCAGCTGTGGATTCTTGCTTTGAATTTCGAGGGCCTGGGCCTGGTTTGAGATTCCAAGATGAGACAGCTGTGGGTTCAGACCAGATCTCCCGGCCACACCTGGGGTAGGTGGCTTCTGTGCCTTGAATCTCAGTTTCCCTGCCTGTGATGTGGGGATGATGGTTCCTACCTCCCAGGCTTAGGGTGTGGACTCCAGGAGGTCAGGCAGGGAGAGCTGTCAGTTCAGCGCCCGATAAGTAGGCAGGAAGCTGACATGAACTCCTCCAGGAACATTTCCCCACTCTCCCTTCCACCCTGGATTGACGAGGTTTGGTCCCCAACACCAGCAGGTCTTGCTTAATAGGTTTGGCCCAGGGTCATGCCCCACTGACCGTGCATTCTGACCTCGTGTGACCACACCTCCTTTAGGGTAAGACTAGTCTCAAGACTGCCTCTTCTCTAGTATTGAGATTCATGAAGGGTCAGCCCGCAAAGCTCAGGAATGTTGACGATGCTCCTGAGAACAGCTCTTCTGTCTGGGAGCATTTTCCCAGCAATCCTGCATGGCAGGGGATAGGGGTGGGCTCCTGAGGTAGGGCTTGGGGGTGCAGTTCATCCCTCACCTCTTGAGTGACCTGTGGACTCCCTGAGTGTACGTTTGCTCATCTGTGAAGTGGGTGGTGTCTGTGCCTGCAGAGGGTTCATGCTTGAGCAGCCCCTGGCACGAGGCAGAGTACCCCGGAAACGAGCTGGGCTGGGCCACACTTAGTCGGGGGGGCACCTTCACCCAGGTGCCTGTGTTTGGACCATTCCTGGGTCAAAGCCAGCAAGTTTACTTTGGATCCCTTCCAACAGCCTGCTGTCCTCTTGGGCTCTAAGAGCAAGAGGGAGTGGCCTGTTGCGTCTGCTGAGAATCGCATCCCTGCATGTTCACCTGGGAGCTGCCGAGCTGCCTGCAGAGCCTGCCTCCGGGTACGGGCAAGTCTGGAGGGCAAAGCTGGGAGGCAGTGTGCCCGTGTCTGTAAAATGGAGAGGCCAGCACCTGCCCACTTTGTTTTATAAATTGTTTTAATTATTTGGTTGCATCAGGTCATGTGGGCTTCCCAGTTGGCTCAGTGGTATAGAATCCTTCTGCCAATGCAAAAGACACAGGAGACGTGGATTCGATCCCTGGGTCGGGAAGATCCTCCTGGAGTAGGAAATGACAACCCAACTCCGGTATTCTGCCTGGAAAATCCCATGAACTGAGGAGCCTGGCGAACTCCAGTCCAGGGGTAGCAAAGAATCAGACATGACTGAGCACACACGCACACTGGGTCATGTAGGATCTTTCGTTGTGGTGCTTGGGCTTAGTTGCTCCACAGCATTTGAGATCTTAGTTCCCAGATCAGGGATTGAACCCACATCCCCTGCTTTGCTAGGCGGATTCTTAACCACGGGACCACCAGGGAAGTCTCCACTTTGGGTTTTTTTGATCCAGCTCAAGGTTTCCGGGCTGGTGAGCGGCAGGATTCAAGGCCAGGGGCATCCGCCTGCAGAATCTCTTTCCTCCTGACCCTAATGCTTTCTCACCGCGCCAGAGTGGCCCGACTTCTAGGAACTTCTTGCTGCCTCGTTGCATCCCAGGAGGAGGGGCTGGCCGTGTCAGAACCACAACCAGCTGCTTCCCCCGCACAAGGCCCTGAATTCCTGGCAGGAGCGAGATGCTGCCTGGCTGCCGCGTGGGCCACGTCACTGGAATGGAGGCTCCACCGCCCTGCAGCCCCTGGACGGCCGCCTTGTCTGCTCCCCCAGGGTGGGCCCCTCCCCAGGCGACTGGACTCGCTGCTCTTCAGGGAAGCAAAGGCAGATGTTGTCGATTTAAATCATTTCCTTATGATTCTCTCGCCTCCCCTGGCCCCAGTCTGGGCTTCAACAGCCGGGAACCTTGATTGCATCACTGCGACCACTTGAAACCAGCCAAGGACA
>NW_011494947.1:5012054-5015381 GCF_000754665.1 Bison bison bison
ACGATATCAGTGCATGATCAGCCACGTGATCACTGACGGCGCAGTCACGTGATCAGCGTCTCTCAGACACGTGATCACCGTATGATAAACACGTGATCAGTGAACGACCAGCCACGTGATCCCTCTGCTTATCTCTCCTCCTCGGGGCAGAAAGGGAGGGGACCAGCCTCCCAGGAACACAGGAGTACAGTGGGGCCGGGAGCCCGCAGGGTCCCACTCTGTGCTCACTGACGTGCGCTCTCTTAGCCGGGTGCCCAACTCCTGCCTCGGAATTAACCTGGGAGCTTTTCAAAAAGTCCAGTCCAGGGTCTGCAGCAGTGGTTCTCAACCCGGGATGTCTTTGCCTTCAGACAGTTGACAGTATCTGGGGACATATTTGGTTGTCACAGCTGGACTTGTGCTCGTGGTAGGATGCTGCTAAATGTCCTGTGATGCACAGGACACCCCCCAAAAAAACCCCGGAATGGTTTCAAACATCTGCAGTGCTGAAGTGGAGAAATCCTGCCGTGACAGAGTCTAGTTCTGGCGGGGCCCGGGAATCTTGGTTTGTGACAAACCAAAGGTTTTTCAGTGTTGATTCGAGTCTAAGAAGCTCTGTCCTCCCATGCCCCAGCACCCCCACTCCTAGACCGTGACCGTGGTGGAGCTGCTCGGCTCTCTGCTGGGCACAAGACAGACAAATGCTTGCAGCCAGCCTGGGAAGGTGAGGGACTGAGGCTGGGTCAGGCTGGAGCCCTTCTATGGCCCCACCCCGACCCCCACTGAGACCCTCTCAACTTTCCTGTGGTCTGTGCTGTGCCTTCACCCCAGATGGCCCCGCTTTGGTCCCTATCTGCAAGGACCCTGTAGATGCGACAGCCTGTGGGCTGTAGCCAGCCTGAGGCCAGGAGGTAGCCCCCATGGCACTGACCCCTTGTCAGCTGCTTGATGGAGACTGGGGGCAGTGCTAAGGCTCTGCTGCTGCTACTGCTAAGTCACTTCAGTCGTGTCTGACTCTGTGCGACCCCATAGACGGCAGCCCATCAGGCTCCACCATCCCTGGGATTCTCCAGGCAAGAAAACTGGAGTGGGTTGCCATTTCCTTCTCCAATGCATGAAAGTGAAAAGTGAAAGTGAAGTCGCTCAGTCGTGTCCGACTCTTAGCGACCCCATCGATTGCAGCCTAACAGGCTCCTCCGTCCATGGGATTTTCCAAGCAAGAGTACTGCAGTGGGGTGCCATTGCCTTCTCTGGTTAGTTGCCTAGTCGCGTCCAACTCTTTGCAATCCCATAGATGCTAGGCTCCTCCATCCATGGGATTTTTCCAGGCAAGAGTACTGGAGTGAATTGCCATTGCTAAGGCTCTGGGATCTTACATTTTCTGGGCAGTGAGGCTGGTCTGGGCCAGGAGCTAGGGATGTGCCAGTGAGCCACCCTTGGGGAACCACGGAACCCCAACTCTGGGGGTAGGGGGCTCTCGCTGGGAGCCCCATATTTCTCCATCTGAAAGGCTGAGAATGGTGGCTCGCTTCCTGGCCTTTCAGTTGCTGGGAGCCTGGGAAGAAACATTTGCTCCACCCAGGTGTCCACTTTCCTTCCTGCTTTTGAGGGGCAACAGCATGGGGAAGAAGTGAAGGGGTGGCCTTGGGTCAGCCTCTGACCCTGTTCTGTCCCGCCTTGGTTGGGCTTGTTCTGCCCCTCCCTGGATCTCAGTTTCTTCATCTGTGAAATGGGGCCAACACTGGCACATGCCTCCTAGGATTGTGGTCGAAGACCATGCCCGTGTATACAAAACATGTGTCCTGTGGAACAGGCTCAGTGAGAGGGCTGGGTTTTACTGCTGGTTAAAGATGAGCCTGGAGGCAGGAGGACATTCTCGAACAAGAGTCCTGCTCTGTGCAGCTCTTGTTGTGAGCTCCGGGGAGGCAGTGCTGGCCGAGAGATGCCCTGTGCCCCCATCTGTGTGGGGCTGCAAAGGTGGTCGGCTGCCTTTCTCTTGGTCCCTGATACACGGTGGGACGGATGCTAGGATGACATAGTCACCACACCCCCGCACCCCAGATTGGCAGAACTCTTTGTATCCCCCTTGGGCTGAGCAGAGGAGAAGGGAGCTGGACACAGCCCAGTGGGTCACCAGACAGCCCCACATGGTGGGTGGGATCACCCTTTCATAGATGCAGTCCCGGCTCCCAGTGACGGGCCTCCGGGTCACTCATGCACCTCGCCCTCACCTGCCTGGTCCCGCCCCCCCGGCCTCCTTCCTTCCAGGTGGTCCTGGGCTCTTCCCACCGCCTGGCCCGTCTCCCTGTGTCTTCGTCCAGCCAGCCCCAGCATTGAAGTCCCAGGTGTGGGGTCACTGCCCCCGACCCAGTCAGGCCCCTGATCTCTGCAGCTCGTTTGCAGCCCTTTCCCTCCCTAGGATGCTGGCAACAGTTGTCAAGTCACTTTTTGTGTAATTGGGCTTTCCTTGTGGCTCAACTGGTAAAGAATCTGTCTGCAGTGCAGGAGACCTGGGTTGGTTGGGAAGATCCCTGGAGAAGGGAAAGGCTGCCCACTCCAGTGTTCTGGCCTGGAGAAGTCCATGGACTCTATAGTCCGTGGGGTCGCAAAGAGTCGGACACGACTGACTTGCACTTGACTTTTGTGTAAGTGTGTCTCCCCACTGAGCTGGGGGCTCCTGAGGGTGTCTGCTCTGGTTGTGTACCGCCTGCCCGCGTGGGCCTGGCACCGAGCTGGCGCCCACAGGGAGGCTTTGTGGATGCGTAAGAGAGGCCCTGGTCAGGATCTGGGGCCAGGGGAGCTCTGAGGGAGACACCAGCCTGGTAGGGTGCTCTGCTCTATTTCAGGACAGCCCAGAAATAGCTGAATTCTGTCACTGCGAGGGCCACCGGCAGGCTGCGGTGGGTGGAGAGGCCTCGCCCTGCCTCTCTGGGGTTTGGACGTCTAATTGTATATCTTAAAGCTAAAAACGAAACTCCCCTGCAAACCCAGTCTCTGTAATTACCTGTCCCTGGCAGCGTGGACTCAAACCCTGAAACCCCAGGCGAGGGAGGTTCGGGGCCATCTTTGTGTCTTACAAGGGGCTGCCCAGTCCTGCCAGGAGGACGAGTGTTGGCCCAGGCCTTGAATCAGGTAGGTGGGCATCAAATCCTTTAGGCTTTTGACCAGCCCTTCTAACCTCACAGGGCTTCCCTGGTGGCTCAGCACGGTAAGGTATCTGCCTGCAATGTAGGAGACCCACGTTCAATCCGTGGGTTGGGAAGATCCCCTGGAGAAGGGAATGGCTACCCACTCCAGTATTCTTGCCTGGGAAATCCCATGGACAGAGGAACCTGGCGGGCTGTAGTC
>NW_011494947.1:5015481-5017291 GCF_000754665.1 Bison bison bison
AATTTATTTGACTGCACTGGATCTTAGTCGCGGCCCTTGAACTCTTAGTCGCGGCACATGGGATCTAGTTCTCTGACCAGGGATCAAACCCAGGCCCCTGCATTGAGAGTATGGAGTCTTAGCCACCAGACACCAGGGAAGCCTCCCAGCCCTGTGTGTTCTTAATGAGCATCTTCTGGATGATTTTTCGTCATAGAGGCTCACTTGTAATTTTTTCACGCTCTCCCTGTTCCCCCACGTCCTGCTCACCGCACCTGGGGAGTCGGGAATGTGTGCAGAAATCCACACTGCCCGCAGAGGCCCCATCCCCGCTCCCGCCCCTTGGGCCACAGTCCATCGACTCATGGCTGGTGTCAGGCGGTGCTCAGCTTTCAGCATCCTGGTTACCTTCAGGGCCCTTGGCAGCCCCGAAGAGGGGCCCTTGCTATTTCTGGGGCCGTGGTGCCTTCTTGGCCCATGGCCTCCCTAAACGTGCCAGGCAGATTCCCACCTCAGGGCCTTTGCACTGACTGTCCCTCATTCCTGGATTCTTCCCTCAGGTGTCTGCATCGTCGTCACTGTCTCACCTCCTTCAGCTTTTTGCTCAGGTGTCCCCTTCCCATCAACACCTTTCCTGGCTGTCTTGCCCTCAGGCTCCTTCCTCCACAGCACTTACCACCGTCTGCTGTGTTTTTGCCTCATTTCGTCTGCCTCCTACCTACTGCCAAACTGTAAGCCCCTTGAAGGCAGAATTTTTTTGTTTTGTTCACTGTTTATGTTCTTAGGTCCTTCAGGAGTACCTGACACCTAGTAAGTGCTTCATGAGAGTTTCTTCTTCAGTGAATCAAGCCCTGAGATTTCCTTAAACCTGGCTAAACTCAGCTCCCACCTAGGGCTCCTGGTCCTCTGCTTGGCATCTTAATTCCTGCTTTTTTTTTTTAATGAATGCCCCCATCCCCACCCTGAGTCTATATTCATCTCCCCCCATTATCCCTGCCTGTGCCTGGGACCCCAGACCACCTGGCTGGGGGTCCTGGCTCCCTCTCTCCAGAGGGCCCTGGAGGCGTCTGCAGGGCTGGGTCTTGGCTGTGCCGTCCCTGGTTCTGGACACAGATGGGCCCCGAGTCAGGACTGAGCTCCGCTCCTCACTGCTCTGTGACTGGGTTTCTCAGCCTTTCTGAGCCTCATTTTCCTCATCTCTGAAGTGGGCCATTGTAACAGCCAGTGCTGAAGAGTTCTGGGCAGCACACAGTAGGCCCTCAGGGAGTGGCTGCTGCTGGGGTGCTTGTTTTATCCTTGCCATGACCTCCCGGGGTGCACCAGGGCGAGGCCCCGTGCTGCTTCCGTGGGAGTGGCGGGACTTAATAGTGTGTCTTTAGAGCCCTGTGGAAACACGAGGGAGGCGCGGGACTGATCCCGTGAGCCCTGCCCCGGCCCACCTTCCCACAGCGGGAGAGGAAGCCGCCTGTCACCCGAGCCTGGGAGGGGTCCCCGAGGCTTTCTCTGGCCAGGCCTGCGGGAACCACGGTCAGGGAGGCTTCCTGGCCCGGCGTTCCCATGGCAGACTCACAAAAGGGAAGGGAGAGAACGCACAATTCGATACCGGCTTTCATTCCCAGACACTAATCCTGATTCCTCTGGGTGTTTCAACACGCCTGGCACTGTGAGCTTCCTCTTCAGACTGCAGCAGCTGCTGCCACTCCTGGGCTGGCTCAGGCTAGTGGAAGGGCTGGCAGGGGTTGAGGGTCTGCTCTGGCACCCTGGCTGCCCCCTAGCTTTCCCTGCTTTCAGGCTTGGGGCCTCTGCCTGATGGGAAGCGGTCTGGTCTTTG
>NW_011494947.1:5017391-5017884 GCF_000754665.1 Bison bison bison
CCCTGGAGAAGGGAATGGCTACCCACTCCAGTATTCTTGCCTGGGAAATCCCATGGACAGAGGAACCTGGCGGGCTGTAGTCCATGGGGTCACAGAGGTGGACACAACTGAATGACTAACACTTTCACTGTTTTTCTAACCTCAGACACTTTTCTCATTTTTCAATTTCAAGTTCAATTACAGAAACAATTCTCAGAGAGACGTGAAGACAGTGGCCCTGCAGTCCCTCACCCCACATTAGCCAGACCCGGCCCGAGCTCCCTCCTTCCTGCAGCCGCTGTCCCTTCCTGCCCCTTTGCAGGTGGAGCGGGCCGCTCATTTTGGGAACTCACAGCCTAGGCTCTCGATGGTGTCCTGTTTGGATTTGGCTCCGTCATCTTTACATTCCAGTCCTCAGCCCGTTCTAAGCCACGTTAGCAGGGGAAGCAGGGTGGGCGAGAGGATGCACAGTCCTGTGAGTGTGTTATTTTTTTCCTTTTTAAAATTTATTTGA
>NW_011494947.1:5017984-5021693 GCF_000754665.1 Bison bison bison
TAGCTTTCCCTGCTTTCAGGCTTGGGGCCTCTGCCTGATGGGAAGCGGTCTGGTCTTTGTGCCCCTCCACCCACCTCCTCCGGGCTGCCCTCAGCCCGGAATCCATCGTGGCAAGACCGAGGCACTGTCAGGGGGAAGGCTCAAGCGTTCTCACCATGGTCCAGCATGACCTAACCCTGCTCCCTCCACTGCCTCATCCCCTCTGCTCCCCTCCCCAGTCCCATTCAGCCCCTGAACCCCCACGCCGCTTCTCCAAGTTTGTTTCTACCTCAGGGCCTTTGCACTTGCTGTTCATGCGTCAGGATGGCTTTTCCCCCAGCCTTTGCTCAGCCCACACCCTCACTTCACTGCAGACCTTGATCAGACATCACTGCCACAGGGCTTATACCCCCTGCCCAGAGGAGCAGCTTCCTGCTTCTCATCTCAGTCCAGTACTCCCCACCCACCTTCCCTGTTCTCTGTGCCCCATTTTCCTCTCTACTTGAACTACCATGCTTTTGTTTTGGTTTCGGTAACTTGTTCTTTGAGCTGCAATTCACAAACCACACAGTTCACCCATTTAAAGTTTTTAGTATATTCACAGAGTTGTGGCTGTCACCACAGTCAAGTTTAGACTGTTTTCATCACCCTGAAAAGAAACTCCATACCCATTAGCAGTTATTCCCATTTTTTCCCCCAACTCCCCCATCTGGCGGTCATCAGTCTTTCTGTCTCTTATGAGTCTGCCTCTTCTGGACATTTCTTAGAGACTGAATCATGCAGTGTATGCTCTTTGGGACTGGCTTCTCTCACTAAGCAGAATGTTTTCAAGGGTGGTTCACACTGCAGCGTGTTTAGGCGCTCCTTGGACTGCTGAATAGCCTTCCGCTGTTTGGATGTATCACACTTTATGTATCCATTCACCAGTTGCTGGACATCTGGTTTGCTTTCACTTTTTTGAATAATGCTGCTGTGTACATCTGTGTACAAATTTTCGTATGGACATACGTTTCATTTCTCTTGGCTTTATACCTAGGAGTAGAATTGCCGAGTCATATGGTAATTGTAGTTTAACCACTTGAGGAACTGCCAGACTGTCTTCCAAAGTAGCTGCACCATTTTACACTCCTGCCAGCAGTGCACAAGTGTTCCAGTTTCCCCACATCCTCATCGACACTGGCTATTACCCACCTTGATTACAGCTGTTCTGGTTGGTGTGAAGTGGTCGCTGGTTAGAGTTTTGACTTGTGTTTCTCTGATAGTTACTGATGTTAAGCATCTTCTCCTGTGTTTATTGGCCATTTGTATATCTTCTTTGGAGAAATGTCTATCTGCCTATTTTTAAATTGGGTTATCTGTCTTTATTTTTGAGTTGTAAGAGCTCTTTATATACTCAGGTCCTTTATATACATGATTTGCAAATATTTTCTCTTGTTCTGTGGGTGTCTTTGCACTGTTTTGATGGTGTTCTTTGAATCACAGAGTTTTTAAATTTTTGTGAAGTTCGGTATATCTATATTTTTATCTTACTGTTTGCACTTCTGGTGTCATAGCTAAGAAAATGTTGGCTCATCACAGATCATGAAGCATTACCCCTATGTTTTCTTCTAAGAATTTTATAGTTTTTTGCTCTTCAACTTAGGCCTTTGATTCATTTTGAGTTAATTGTTGTACGTGGGGTGAAAAATGGGTCCTACTTCATTCTTTTGAATGTGAATATCAGTTGTCCCAGCAACTTTTGTTAAAAAGGCTATTCTCTCTCCCATTTGTACCTTTGTTAAAATTAATTTACCATAAATGTGAAGATTTATTTCTGGACTCGCAATTCTATTCCTTGAATCTTTGTATCCATCCTTACACCAGAACCACACTTTCTTAATTATTGTAGCTTTGTAGAATTTTTGCAGTCAAGACATGTGAATACTTTACTTATGTTCAAGATTGTTTTGATTATTCTCGTCCCTTGAGTTTCTGAGGTTTAGGATCAACTTTTCAATTTTCGGCGGCAAAGTCATCTGAGATTTTGATAGGGATTGTATTGAATTTTTAGACCAATTTGGGAGTACTGTCGTCTTAACAAGATTAAATCTTTCTGTCCACGACTATGGGATGTCTTTCCATTTACTTAGATATTCTTGAATGTCTTTCAGTAAGGTATTGATAGTTTGTAGTTTTGCAGAGCATATGTTTTATACTTCTTTTGTTAAATTTATTCTTTTTGATACTATTGTAAATGAAACTCTTTCATTTCATTGTGGATGTCCACTAGTATACAGGAGGTCATTGATTTTTGTATATTGACCTTGTATTCTGCAACCTGGCTGAACTCATGTATTCTAACAGGTAGAGGCTTCCTTCGGATTTTCTGCATAGCAGATTAAGTCACCTGCCAGTAGAGGTAGTTTTTGTTCTTCCTTCCAGCAAAATGTAAGCTGGTCACTGCTGCGGTCCCAGTGCACAGAGCGGGCTGACACGCAGTCGGTGACAATTATGTGATGAATGAAGGAGGAGGGCTGCCATGGTGGATGCTCTGGCCTGGGGCCCCCACTTCTCCTGGGGCACCTGCTTCCTGCCCTTTGTCCACCAGGGGTTTGGGAACTCTCCCTTCCTCTCCCCCTCCTCTTGAGCCCTGACCTTTTCTATCTGTCCCCAGTCTGCTGGGGTTGCTGGAGCTCACCTTCTTAACAAGGTCAGAGCATCTTGGTGATTGAGTGCCCCTAGACTCCAGCGTCTTCATCAGACAAGACGTGTCTCAGGGGGCCTCCCTAGGCCTGGCCCTTGCTGGGCGCACCTCCCTGAATGCTCTCAGGTGCCTGCGATGAGTGGCTCCTGTGCCTGTTTCACCGATGCCGATGCTGAGGTTGGGCCCAGCCTGAGCTGCACAGTGTGAGGTTGTGAGCCCGGGTCTGCCTGGCTGAGTTGTGTTGCTTCCATCACAGCCCTGGCAGGACGTGGGGAAGCCTTGGTCCCATCCTCAAAGCCTCGTGGGGCCAGAAGGGAGCTCCTCATAGAGGCTTGGCTCGGGGGCCTTCATTGGCTAAGAACCCAAGAGTATGTTCGTTTCCCACTCATGCAGTTTCCTCTGCTGGGAACTGTCTCCCCCACTGGCTACTCCCCTTCTCTGCATTCGGGTCTGCGCCTGAATGCCATCTCTGCAGCTAGTAACCTTCCTAGCTGACTCACCCTTTCCCCCACCCTGTCCTGGTGACACTGAGTCATCACTGGGGTGACTGTCAAATGTCAAGTCTGTGAATCCAGTCCACTGCAGTGTCCAGCACCCGGCACATACTTGGGACTCAGAGACCCAGATAGATGCCTCGGGGACCAAGCATGTTGCAGCTGGCCCCATGACCCTCGTGGGTTCCACGTGCCAGCCTCTCCCAAGCCGCTGACCCGTGAACCAAGACGATTGCTGGGCACTCTGACCCTGTAATTGGCCAGCCCTAAGCGCGGATCCTGCTTTGCCCGTCTCTGGGGGGAGCCTCAGTGCCCTCAACTGTATAGAATGGGTGGCACAGAGTCTGTCTCCTTCCAGAGTTGCCGGGGGAAGCAAGTGTTCAGGAGATGCTCAACCTGTGCTGACCCTATGCCCTCGGGCCCCAATCTGGCCGCTAACCCGAGCCCCTCCAGTCTCCAGGGGGTGGAGCGGTCACTTCCTCAGCTGTCTGCTCAGCCGTTCCTGTTAGGTGGGATGAGGCTGGAGATAATGTATCTCCCGTGGGTCACTCCC
>NW_011494947.1:5021793-5024298 GCF_000754665.1 Bison bison bison
CACAAGGCACCTCCCCAGTGGCGGGGGCGGGGGGCTGAACTGGCGGGAGGGTGCTTGGTCACGCTCCCCAGGCCCAGGAGGAGCTCCAGGAGCTGGAAAGCCAGCTTGTCCCCCCCTACCCCCGACCCAGTGGGGAGGACACGCCTGTGGCACAGAGCCAGGCGGCTTGGGTTCAAGTCCCTGTTCTGCTCTGCTCGTGGTGGGCCTTGGGCTGAAGTCTTAGCCCCAGAGGTCCCGTTTTCTTTGAATGTGGGCTTGGACTACTGACGGTAGCTGCTGCAGACAGTTGCTGGGAGGGTTAGCGTGACCGTGGATCGCCAGCGCTTGGAGCAGGCTCCAGTGGCTTTGGACGGTGCCTGGCACGTAGGAAGTGTGCTGAGTTTGCTATTGTTGCTGTTGTTACTCTTATCGTCGCTGTTACTGCTGGTGAAGAAGGGGGCTCTGGAGCCAGGCAGCACTGGGCTGAGGGCACAGCTGCTTCCTGGCTGGGTGATGCTGCGCAGTTTATCTAGCCTCAGTTTCTTCATCTGTGAAAAGGGCTGGCAGTCCATCCCGGGAACACCTTTGTGAGGCTCACTCGAGATGGCCAGCGGCAGTCCAGTGGGAGGGGGGACATGGCAGCCAAAGGAGGCCTCAGAACAAGGTGGGGGCTGGGGGGCAGGCAGTGCTGGAAACACACAGCTGCCCCCTCCCCGCCGGCCGCCCAGCCTGCTCTCACCCTCGCTTGCCTTGTGGGTTTTTTTTCCCCCTTTTTATCTTGTTTTTGTTGTTTTTATCACACTTCCACAAGCAGATTCTTGTTACGAAAATGCAGTCACTTTGTGATACAAAGTGAAAAGTGAGAGCTCCCCACCCATCCCCGCAGGAGGCAGGGCCCTCACCTCCCTGAACGTGGACCCCCACCCCTTGTGCCCGCAGGGAGGAGGTGCAGGAGAACTGCGTGCGGTGGCGGAAGAGGTTCACCTTCGTGTGTAAGATGAGCGCCAACCCGGCCACCGGCCTGCTCGACCCCTGCATCTTCCGTGTGTCTGTGCGCAAGGTGAGGCCGGCGGGGGCTGCCAGGACCACCTGGCTGGTGCCTCCAGGCCCATCCCCTGAGTCAGGCTACCTCATTTCCTGTCCTCCTCCCCTGCGGGTCAGGTGGGGAGGGGGGCGGAGAGGATTGGGAAGACCCGTGAGGTCACTGGGATTCCCTAGCCATCCTCATCCCCGTGTCTGTTTCCCTTGCAGGAGCTGAAAGGTGGAAAGGCTTATTCCAAGGTAAGCTGGGCCAGGTGAAGGGGCAGCGGGGTGGGACAGGATGGGACAGGCATGAGAGAAGCTCTAAGAAAACAGAAGACGCCCTGCCATCTATGAGATGTATTGGTTTTTGGAAATATCTTTATTGACAGCCTCTGCATTTAATGTAAAGGCAGCAGATGCTCATTGCAGCACAGATGGTAGAGGGCTTCCCACCATGTGCCTCCTCCTCACACCCTTCCAGACCTCTTAAGAAAACAAAAATGCCTGAAGCGGGGGACTTCCCTGGTGGTCCAGTGGCTAAGACTCCACACTCCCAGTGCAAGGGGCCCAGGTTCGATCCCTGGTCAGGGAACTAGATCCCACATGCCTCAACTAAGATCCAGTAAAGCCAAATCAATCAATAAATACTTTTAAAAAGAAGCAGCAGAAGAAAAATGCATGAACTATCTCATACAGAGCAGTGAATAAAACACGCGCACGTGGTTTAGAGGATCATGCGAGGAGCCCCACGGGGGTACCTGAGCACACGCGGGTGAATGTAGTTTAGAGGATCATGCGAGGAGCCCCATGGGGGTACCTGAGCACACGCGGGTGATGGGATTTTTAAATTCACTAGAGGGACTTGTCCTACAGATTCTGAAACCTTTTTTTTTTAACTACCCAGTACAGCGCGGGCATGTTTTTGTGTCATCACAAGTTTCCTTTTGCTTTCTAACAGTGGAGGGTCCCCTTGTCTGGCTGGGTGAAGGGGGCTCAGTCACCCCCGTGGCTGCACGTCTGTGTGGTGGGCAGGTTTCCCCTCGCCCACAGACACTTTAGGCCTTCCATTTAAAGCCTTTTCCACTGGGGAAAGTGGGGGAAGATGGCTCTGGAAGGGTTACCTCTGGCTTTGAGTCAGCCTGCTCTGCCCTGAGCCCTCCTTCTTGTGGGGCCTCTCGCCCACCCTCTGGGGCCCGGGGAGGCACCCAGCAGCAGGGAGGTGGGCTCAGTCAGTCCAGAGGAGACATGCCTTTGTCTCACCTCACCCTGCATGAAGAGCCTGAGGCAGGCAATAAGCGGGGTGAGTCCCTTCCTACCGACCAGAGCTCAGGAAGTTCAGTGGACATGGCCGTGCCCTGCTCCCTGTCCCGGGTGCCAACACCCTGCCCAGAAGCAGAGGGCAGGGTGGCTAGAACCGGGCTGCAGAAGGTGCTCTTAGAGTGGGGATTTCTCCTCCTGGTGGCGCACATGGGAGAAGGACAGCCAGGGAAGAAAAGGCCAGCA
>NW_011494947.1:5024398-5025081 GCF_000754665.1 Bison bison bison
AGTCATGTCCTACTCTGCAGCCCCACGGACTGTAGCCCACCAGGGTTCTCTGTCCATGGGTTTCTCCAGGCAAGCATAATACTGGAGTGGGTTGCCATGCCCTCCTCCAGGGGATCCTCCCCACCCAGGGACTGAACTTGTGTCTCTTAGGTCTCCTGCATTGAAAGGTGGGTTCTTTACCACTGGACCACCTGGGAAGTCCCACCACAGGCTCAGGTCCCTTTAATCAGAGGAAGAAACTGAGGCCCAGAAAGGTGGGGAGATCTGACACTAATCAGGCCTCGTTTCAGTCCTGGCTCTGCTGGATAAGGTGTGTGAGCCCCTGAACAGGTCACTTGCCTGCTCTGAGCCTTAGTTTCTGGGTCTGAAGCATGCACCCTCCATTCTACAGTAGAGACTTGCGTGCAGCAGGTGCTCAATGAATGTCCCCGCTTAGCTTGATTTGTCCTCCAGGTCCCTAAACCCAGCACCCACGCCCCGCACCCCAGCCTCCAGGTCTGGCAGATGTGGCTTCCGTCCAGGAGGCCTTCTTAGCTCATCCACCCTGTTCTTCCACTTTCTTACTTCCCTCCCCACCCCGGGCTCCCCTCTGCATCTCGTGACAGCTCGAGGTTCCCACTGGCCCTTGGCTCCCACCCTCACCAGGGTCTCCCGCCCACCCAGCAGAATGCCCTCCACCCATC
>NW_011494947.1:5025395-5026478 GCF_000754665.1 Bison bison bison
CGTGCCCCCGGCCCTGTCCCCCCCTCCTGCCTGCTGGCTCGGCGGCTCCCACAGCACGGCCTTGTTTCCCCGGGAACACTGCGTCTGTGTCGCAGACAACAATGTCCTTTCATCTCGGGCGCTGCCCTGGTGCACGCCGGGACGCGGCACAAAGGGTGCTTTGTGCAGCCCGGGGATGTGAGCTCCTGGCTTTGCCACGTGGAGCCTCCAGCCGGGGCCCATGTCCTTGGGTGCTGGTTATGCAACAGTCCGTCGGGGCTGCGGGGCGGGTCCAGGGCTCCAGCCCCCACCGCCGCCGGCCCAGCTCACCCTTGGGCCACCAGCGCTGCTCTCACACTCCCCTCAGCCTCCCACCCTCTCCTCTGTCCCCCGCTTAGCTGGGCTTCGCGGACTTGAACCTGGCGGAGTTTGCAGGCTCGGGCTCCACGGTGCGCTGCTGCCTGCTGGAGGGCTACGACACGAAGAACACTCGACAGGACAACTCCATCCTCAAGGTACGGGGGGCTCTGGGCCTTGTCTGCCCCTCCCACCCAGGGGCAGGGGAAGGGCGGACCACCTCCCTGTCAGAGTCCCCTGGGGAGTTGCGAAGAACACAGGTTCTCATCCCAGATGGGCAGCGAGAGACGCTGGGAAGACGTGGGCCCTGGGGTCAGGAAACCCCCCTTGGAGGCCTGACTCAGCCACTGGCCTCAGTTTTGCCCTCCATAATTGGGCCTCAGGGAGTGGACCCCGACAATCTCTTGCAGTGAGACCAGCACCCCTTATCTCGTGGTGCCCGACCACAGCCTGGCAGGGAGTGGTGTCTCTTCCTGACCCCACTTTTGCACAGGGCTCCACCTTCGGGTGGTCATCCACCCAAAGACACAGCAAAGCTGGCATCTGACCCTGCAGCCCAGCTCCTAACCACTGCCGTGCATGATGCGAGGCCACCTGAGCTCCAGAGCACCGGGGTGTGGACGGACCTGCCGTCCCTGCACCTGGCAGACCTGGGCAGCTGCCCCGAGGGCCCAGCCACGTGAAGGTTTCCAGTGGCCAGCGCAGCACCCTCCCCCCGGGCAGCCGCCCCCCGAACTCCTCGGGGCC
>NW_011494947.1:5026578-5036493 GCF_000754665.1 Bison bison bison
CCTCCCCCCGGGCAGCTGCCTCCTGAACTCCTGGGGACAGAGATATCGGGGCATCCGCTGCCAGCGCACCTCTCTTCCTTGTCTCCACACTCTTCCACCTGGCTGAGAAAACAGTCTTGTCTTAACCACAGCCCTGTGAGCTGACCCAGTGGGAGCGTGCTGCGTCTGGCAGAGCTGGGTAGGAGGTGGTAGGCAAGGGCGCTGGGACCTCTTGGACCTTTTGCAGAAGCCAGAGGCTCCTGGAAAGGTCCAGGCTAGCTCTTGTGAGAGCCAGGGCCTCAGTGCATCCTCAGACCAGATCAAGGGGGCCTCGGGTCCAAGGCCAGCTCCCCCACTCCTGTCTGCAGGACCTTGGACAGTCATTTATTTCCCCTGATTCTGAGTCTCAGTTCCTGTGTCTACAGCCTGAGGCCACCACGTACGTGGCAGGTTGCTATCACAGCCAAATGAAATAACCCATTAAAAGTCTCAGTCTCACCCCATTGTTGTCGGAAGTGTCCCTAGGATTCTCTTTCTCACCCCATCACCTGTCACTTTATCCTAAACCCGATTCGGGGACCCAAATCTTGCCTTGTTTGAACCATTGCCGAACTCTTTGCCTAAGTGGATGTTAAACATTTCTAATGACTTCTTGCTTTGCTTTATTCAACAAACTTTCACACACCCCTGCCCTCTGTGTTGGACTCTAGGAACCCCTATGCTGTGTCAGGCTGGGTGGGCCCCTCCCTACCGGGTAGGCTTCAAGAGCCCCTCTTCCACCTGCCTCGCCCACTCTGGGGGCCGTGAGGATGGAGAGTGTCTGCAGCCTCGCCCTTGAGGGTCCCACAGTCTAGTCACTGTTCTGAAATGACAGTAGCTGACTCATTGCTCACTCACTCCATGCCAGGCGCCCCAGGCATCCTCTGCCATCCCACGAGGCAGCTGTTAGGATCAATTTTGTCCTCTGCACGAGAAAACTGGGCTTCAGTGAAGTTTGGTGGTGTCACCAGGGCCAGCAAGTGACAGAGATGGGATCAGAGTCCAAGCTCATCTGAAGCCAGAGCATGGGGTCCAGGCACCTGTGGGGTAGCTGGGAGGGTTGAACGGGGCGTGGCTCATCTCCCTGGCTTTTGCACAGGTCACCATTGGAATGTTCCTGCTCTCGGGAGACCCCTGCTTCAAGACGTGAGTGCTGGTGCAGGCTGCCTGAGGGGTGGGGGCTGTCCTGGACATTGTTGGGGGGAGGGGCAGGGGCTCTTCCCTCCTCCAGGCTCGTGGGGTCCCCTGTCTTCTCCTGACCCCAAGCTGGGGCACCCCAGTCACACCTCTCTCTGTTTTCCCAAGGCCGCCATCCACCGCCAAGTCCATCTCCATTCCAGGCCAGGATTCCTCCCTGCAACTGACGTGTAAGGGTGGCGGGACCAGCTGTGGTGGCAGCAGCAACTCCCTGACAGGGTCCCGGCCCCCCAAGGCCCGGCCCACCATCCTCAGCTCAGGTACCGTTCCCCACCTGCCCTCCGCACCCCTCCTGGGACGAAGGCTTTCACCTCCCCCGGTCCCTAGGTCCCAAGGGGGGACACTTGCTGAGAAGAGAAAGCCAGTGCTGTGGTATTCACCTACCCTTGCTTCCGTCGGGTGGGCATCTGCGCCCCTCCCATGATCCAGGCTCTGCCTGGCCCCAGAATCACAGCAGCACCCTGGACCAAGATGGATCAGGTCGCTGGCCTCGTGGCTCTCCGGGTCGAGCAGGAGAGACAGGGGTCAGTGAACAATAAATACATCAAACGTTTGTCCGCCTAGAACTGTGATGAGAGCTGGGAGAGAGATGTAGAAGGTGTCCGCCTGGGGACGACCAGGGAAAGCTTCCTGAAGGGATTTCATTTGAGCTGAATCTGGGGTGTATTGTGCTGTGTTCCTGGCAGAGGGACCTGCTAGGAGCTCTTGTTCTGCTCCTTGCTGTGTGACCCTGACCGGCTGTTTTACCTCTCAGGCCTTAGCATCATCCTCTGCAAAGGGGGATCAGCAGTAGTAACCACATCCGGGTTGCTCTGGGGATGAACTGAGAAAACGTATGTGCCTTTCCTGGCACCTGGGTCGTCCTCTCTATTTCCCAGCACGTTTCCATTAAATTATCATTATTACTAATGTTATGAAAAATGCAAATGAGCCTGAATCCCTAGAGGAGTGGGTGTGGCAATTAAGAGGGAAAGGAGCCCAGTGCTGTAAGGGATGAAGTAGGCCCTCTCCCGACAAAGCTTGAGCCTTGGCTCCTACACCCCGTCCCTGGGGGTGAGCTCAGAGCTGGGAGGTGGACAACCACCAAGCCGATCAGTAAGCAGGGTGGCACATGGTGGCCCTAACCTGTGCCACAAGAGCAGTGAGGGCACGGGGCCTCAGACCCTGTTTTCTGGGTGATTCTGCCCCCAGGGCTAGGAGCCGAGAGGGACCCTCTGACCCTGAGGGCCAGCTTTCCTGCCCTCCCCTTTTTTCCTGCACACCAGCCAGGTGGGACCCAGAGCAGAAATCTGGGCTTCTCCCCTGCCTCAGCCGGAGGGCTGCATGCAGGAATGGGGGCTCCCCAGCTCCACGGCTCTCTCCAGCTTCAGGGTGGGGGTCCTCAGAGGAGCGATCTGGGGACCAGGGCACCCCAGCACATGTGGTGCCTTTTGTGTAAGAAGAGAGATGCTTCTCCCGCATAGGGTGGGAATTTGAGGTCTACAAGTCTCTCTCTTCCTGCAGCCCCTCAGAGGCAGAGAACCTGTCGGGACTTGAAAAGTCTTGTGGCTTTGGGTGGGGACACAGGCAGGCCTAGGGTCCAGGCTGTGACCTGGGTGTGCTCATATCAGAAGAGGATGGAAGAGTCATTGCTTCCCACGTGGACCAGAAGGACTGGCCGGTGGCTGGGTGTTCTCTGAGCCCTAGGCAGACCCTGCTTGGTTCCCTGTATTTCCTGCTGCCAGTGCCTAAGAGTGTGTTCCCCACCCTTATTTACTACACTCCAGTTACACAGACTCCAGCTCACTGAAGCCTCAGGGCCTTTGCCGATGCTGGTCCCTGGGTCTAGAAGGCCTTTTTTCTGATGCCTTACCTAGCCTGCTCCCTGCCAAACATTCTGAAGGTCACTCATTAAGGCCACCTCCTCAGAGAAGCCTTCCCTGATTTCAGATTGGATTTCAGACCCAACCTCCCCTCATACGCTCCCTGCTGTGGGCCATTTGTCAGTTATGCTTAATCGTGGGTCCTTTTTGTCCTGTGTTCTTCCTTCCCACCACTGGGTGTCTGTGACACCCTGTCTCCTGTCCCCTGGCAACCCAGTAGAGCGCCCCCCAGATATTTGTGGAATGAAGGAATGACCCTGGGCTCGAGTGCTGACCTGTAGCTCAGGACAGGTTGCTGCCCTCTTGAACCATCTCTTAAGAGTTTTTCCATCTCTTAAGTGGAAATACATAGTGTGCCCCCCCACCCCACCCCCACCCCGCCACATTCAGTGAGAGGACTAGTGAGAAGCGAGCATACTGGTCACCCCTGCCCCCGCCCCCGGCTTCCAGGGGTGCCGGAGGAGCCAGACCAGAGCCTGTCCAGCCCGGAGGAGGTGTTCCACTCTGGCCACTCCCGCAACTCCAGCTACGCCAGCCAGCAGTCCAAGATCTCGGGTGAGTGCCCACCCACCCTCCCGGTGCCCTTGGCCTCCCAGCCTCCCCAGCCCCACCTCCATCATGACCTGTACCCCCACCGCCCAGCAGGCTACAGCACAGAGCAGTCGCGCTCCTCCAGCCTCTCGGCCCTGACACACCGCCGGAACACGTCCACCAGCAGCAGCGCCTCGGGCGGCCTCAGCATGGCCGTGGAGGGGCCTGAAGGCAGCGAACGTGAGCACCGGCCCCCTGAGAAGCCGCCGCGGCCGCCCCGGCCTCCGCATCTGTCAGACCGCTCGTTCCGGTAGGTCTCACCGTAAGTGCTGCTAGAGAGCAGAGCCCTCCGGTGGCTCCGGGAACCTCTGCTCCTCCACCTGTAACACAGGGACAACTGGGTCCTGGCGTCGTTGGGCGCGTGGCCGTCGGACCAGCTGATGCTCCACACTGGCCTGGCGTGCATGCTCAGTGGGTGGATGCTGCGGGTGGTCTAGCATACCCTGGGGCCTGCCTGCTTCCCTGCTCTGTGGCCTCTCAGAGGCTGGCACTTAACCTCCCAGGGCCTCCGCGGCCTCCTCTCTAAAACCAGGTTGCAGCAGCATCCGCACCGTAGGGTTGATGTGACGGTTCAATGAACACAGTCTGGACCAGCTTCCACGTGCACTCGGAGGGTCCTGAGTGCGGTGGACGGGGACTGGGTCCTATGGTCGTGTGACTGTCCTGACTCCCGCCCCACCCCAGGAGGAAGAAGGACTCAGTGGAGAGCCACCCGACCTGGGTGGATGACACACGCATTGATGCTGATGACATCGTAGAGAAGATCATGCAGAGCCAGGACTTCACGGAAGGGAGCAATACCGAGGGTGAGCTGCCAGCACAGGCGGGATGTGGGGGTTGGTGCCCGGGGTGAGCAGCCAGCACTGACGGGCACAGTGCCTGGGGGCTCCCTGGCTTCGCTGCCCCATTCAGCTTCTATCTTCCCCTGTGTCCCCACAGACAGCAACCTCCGGCTGTTCGTGAGCCGCGATGGCACCACCACCCTGAGTGGTATCCAGCTGGCCAACAGGTAGGCGGGGGAAGGTTCTGGGCCCCCATGGTGAGAGCATATGGCTTCTGCAGCCCACTGACCTAGCTTTGAATGCCAGCTCTTGTCCGTGTGACTTCGGGCCAGTCATGTCTGTCTGAGCCTCGGTTTCTCCGTCTGTCAAATGATGTGGATCACACCACCTCACCCGGAAACCTGGGACGAACACCCCAGGGTTGGTTTGGGAGGGTTCCGAGGAACGTTGGAAAATGCTTGGCACAGGGCTTGCCACACAGCAGGGGCTTCATACATCTTTATTTTGGATTCCACTTTTCTTTCCCTTCCTCCTGGGCCTAGGAGCTCCTAAAAAATGATGATGATGACTCATGTATCTATTAAATGAATAGTTACTGCGCACCAGCTACGTTTCATGGTTCTGAGCTAGGTGCCGGGGATACGGCAGTGAGCAACATAGATTTCTGCTTCATAATAGGCAAGCAGATGTGAGGATCAAACTTATGGCTTGAACTCTGCCAGTATATAGAGTATTCTCTAAATCATTCATTTACAGCATGCTGGTCTGTGTGTGTCAGGCTCAGTGAATGAATGAATGGAGGAGCTTACCACCTGCAGGGCTGTGCTGAAGCCTTTACTCCTGGTTCTTGTGGGCCAGATGGGAAAGTGGCCATTTAACATCTAGGCCAGAGGAGTCGGAGGCTTGGCTGGGCCACACTGGGGCCTCAGACCTGCCCTCTGGTGTTGCTCTGCTGACCCCTGCTGGCTGAGGTTCAAAATCGCAACTGCTATCTTTGCATGGCCAAGGCAATGGCACCCCACTCCAGTACTCTTGCCTGGAAAATCCCATGGATGGAGGACCCTGGTGGGCTACAGTCCATGGGGTCACTCAGAGTTGGACACAACAGTGACTTCACTTTCACTTTTCACTCTCATGCATTGGAGAAGGAAATGGCAACCCACTCCAGTGTTCTTGCCTTGAGAATCCCAGGGACGGGGGAGCCTGGTGGGCTGCCGTCTATGGGGTCGCACAGAGTTGGACAGGACTGAAGCGACTTAGCAGCAGCAGTAGCAGGCTGTCCTTAGTGGGGTGGGCAAAAAGAAAACAGAGGGCACTTCTTAGGGCTTTGTGACATCCCTCTCCAGCCCCCTCTGAGGATGAGGAAACTGAGATTGAGCAAGGTCATTGCAGAGCTGTATACTGCGCCCCAAATGACTACAGCCCTGCCAGTGGGCCTGGCCTTGGTGGGGAGAAGAGCTGATCAAGCTTCCCGACCTCCTGCTGCACTTTCGGCAAGCCCCGTAATCTCTCTGAACTTCAGTTTCTTTATCTGTCAAGTGGGGCTTGCTGCAGATCCTCTCTGCCTGAATTGCTGTGAGGATGGGCACAGCACACCCCAGCATGTGAGCTGCTGGTACCCAGGGGGCCTTGGGCATGGTCTGTGCAAGCTCTGTGATCCCACAGGCTCAGGTATGTAACATCTGTGTTACCCTGGGCAGGTGACTCCTCTGAGACTCAATTTCTCTCTGCAAAATGGGGCCAGTTAACAGTGCTTGTGAAGTACCTCCCAGGGCTGGCCCAGAGGACCATCAGGGAGGACAAGCTGACCTGTTTCTCCCCACAGGGTCTCCTCTGGGGTCTACGAGCCAGTCGTGATTGAAAGCCATTGAGGAGCAGGTGCCCCGGCTGGAGAAGGGCCCTGCCTTCACGGGCATCCAGACCCACGTCATTCCACAAGGGACCTTCCCCTTCGGATCACCATCTGCGCTGCCTCTCATCTGTGCCTCCTCCATGCACTCCAGCCCAAAGCATCATTCCATTGACCTCCCATCTATGCTGGGACGCTCATGGCCCACAAGGGCCCCGGGCACCACTGTGAATATTCTCCCCTGAACCACTAGAGGGCAGGACACATGGGCCCGTGAAGCAGGTGGGCAGAGACCCATGGCGGGCACTGCCCCTCTGAGACCCACCTGGGCCCTCGGCGAGGACATTCAGCAGTTCCTGCACATGCAGGGAGGCTGGTGGCCGAGGGGCCTCTTGTCCTGTGTCCCCGTTCACTCCAGGAGCGCTGGCTCAGCCCTGGCAGGGCCTCGCTCCATTGCCCCCTTGTCCTTGGGGGGGCAGTTCACCCCCCGGAATCCTGCCACCATGGCCCTCTGACTGCTTAGTGCTTCAGCTGTCCCTCCCCTGCGTCCCGGGGGACCTGCTGGCGGCCTCCTCCCGGAAACCAAGACCTCAAACCCCACCCGCGCTCCAGATTGAGATCCCCCTTCCCCGCAGCGAATGTTCTCCTGCTGCCCTGGCAGCCTGCACTTTGCACATGCTTGTTTCCAGCACAGCACCCTGGCCCTTGCCTGCCCATCCACTGAGCCCTTCCCAAGGATCCCTGGGCCCTGCCTGCCGTGCAGTCAGCAGCCCAGCCCTCACAGCCCGGCTGGAACGTGGCACTGCCCCTGCCCCTCCCTGCCCTTTCCAGTTGGCTCCAGTTCAGGCCTGAGCCCCCTGCTGAGAAAGGTCTGAGCCTGAGCTGCGGTTCCCCTCTGCCCGGGGCTGGGTCCTGGGCAGCTGGCTTCCGTTAATGAAGCCAGGAAGGGTGCCTCCCGAGGCCCTGGAGGTCAGCAGCCCGGCTGGGCTGGGTTTGCCAAGCCAAGCGCCCTTTCTCTCCCCTCAGGCTCAGCTGGCCCAGGCCAGGGCCGATGCTGGAAAGGCAGATGGGCTGTAGCTGGACTGGCCCGGAGCTGGCTTCCTGGCCAGAAAAGCCTCAGCCAACCTCTGAAAACATGCCCTCTCTGGGCAAAGGAGAGGGCGGTGGGGGGCCGTCCATTAAGGGGGTTTTCCCGTGGGGAGCAGTCTGGCCCTGCCCCCGCCCCCACCCCTCGCTACACCCTCTGCTCTCAGCACTTTCCCCTGGCCTTGTCCTCGTTACTTGCTTGAAGGTGGGTTCTGGCTGCCCACCGGTCTCTGGACAGACTCCCCGACACTCTAATTTCCACTCATTTTGTATAAACCCAGCAGGCTGGTGTTTACGTAGCCCCATACCTTTTTCCTTTTCTTTGCTGGTTGTTTTTTTTTTCTTTTCTTTTTTCTTTCCTTCCTCCCTTTCATTTTCTTTTTTTAGAGTTCACAGTTTGGTATTTTCTCCTCCCCCAGGCGAGGGGAGGTGCTTCTGTTCTCCCCCTACCCGCTGGCTGGGTCCCAGCAGGGCTGGGGATCTGGGGTGGGGGTGGGGGGTGCCCTCCCCAGGCTGGGAGGGGTCCTTGCCTTCTGCCCCACTGGCAAGAATTGGACTTGGTCTTGGAACCTCCTGGCATTGGGACCAGAGCATTTCTAGGGTTTCTGTTGTTGTTTTTAATGCCCTAACCCTTTTAGAAAATGAATGTAAGAAGGTGCCTACCGAGGCAGGATGGAGCATTTGCTCTGGCTGGGGAAGGCTCTGGTCAGCTCTGCAGGTCCCTTCCTGCCCCACAGACACCTGGCACTTTAAAAGGGAGCTGGCTGCACTGTCTGCAGTTGAAGTGACCCCTAGAAGATGGGGGAACGCTGTCCTTCCCTTCTGTATCTGCATGACCTCAGCCCAGTGAGGCGATGTATTCAGGGTGTTTTTAGGTCTGAGTCAACATTCTGGGGGCTTCAGGCATAAGATAGCTGGTTTTGGTGCCGTTGGGGAGAATTCCCCATACCAGGAACCCCAGCCCCACCCTAGGCGAGGTCTGAATTTGACAGTCATCCCAGAAGGAGACAGAGCCTGCCGCACCTTCCCATGCCAGGCCCTGGGCCAGGGTAACTGGATTAACAGAATTCGGCCACAACCAAATCAATGCTGGCTGGAGCTGGAGGCCTGGAGCCCCGGACCCCCAGCCTCATTCCCACGTGGAAGCCCTTTCTTCAACCCTCTGGTCCCCTCAAGCTCAGTGAATTCCCATTAGGTGCCCACATCTCTGGACTAAAAATCCTATATTTAGAAACAGACAGAATATATTAGAGATATTTTTGGAAAGGAATTGGTCTATGCAATGGCAGTTTGGAATCTTCTTGAAAGACAGTTTAATGTTTTTACTAGGAGGTTTAAAGAAAAGTCTACAATATTTTTAGGTCGTTTTTTTTTGTTTTTTGTTTTCTGGTCACCCCACAAACCGACCGCATGGCATGATCCGCCAAGATGGAGAATGCCATGGTCTCCTCTCTTTCGGGAGGTGAGCAGGGAGATGGGGGGAGAGGAGGTCTTTTTTTTTTTTTTAACACCCCTCCTTTCGAACAGAATGTTACCACCACCACCCCCTGATTCAGTGGGCTGTGTTTGTATCTCCGTCCCAGCTTCTATTGTAGAAAATAACATTGTAAGGGGAAATCAGCCTAGTGTCAGTGTCTTGGTTGGGGGGGTTGGGGATTAAATGTTGCAGATTTTGTTATGGCATGTTGGTTCTTGCTTGTTTTACTGAGTTGAATCCCAGGTCACAGATGGCATCAGAAGGGAGCGAGATGACACTCTGGGGGTGGGAGAGACATCGGTGGCCAGGGTTCTTGGTTGTCCTGGCTGCAGTCATTACAATTATTATCACTGTTCCTACTACACATTCATTGGGAGGAAACGTAGGCCCAGAAAGGGCAGTTTCTTGCCAACCTCACACTTAAAAGGTGGCAGCTCTGACCTCAGAGCCCAAGTTCTAACCTCCCCAGAGTTGGGTGGCCTCTAACAAGCACGCCTGAGGATCGATGACTGTGCCTCAACTTTCGCAGCTGCAAATGGGATTGTGGATCAAATTAGGAGGTGGGTATACAGCCCTCCCTAGGGAGCCTGACCCCCGCTGAGAGACGTTAAGAGTTTTCCCAGCCTCCCCAAAGCCACAGGCCAGCACTGTCTCCAGGCTTGGACCACCTCACTCCCTGCCCTTGACTCAAGTTCCTGAAGAGTTGACATGGCCACCAAGCTCTTGGGAAAGGCAAGTCACCCTGGGCCCGTCATGAGCTCAGAAATGGCAGGAATCCTCAGGGCTCTGGACAAGCTGGAAGGGACTAGACTACCAGGCCTTGTCTCGGCCCCAGCACTGCATTATCCTCGCCCATTTTCAGCGCTGATGCCTGCTCACACCCCAGAAAATCCTGGAGGCTGATTCTCAGCCCCTTCCTCGGTTTTTTGCACACCTGAGGAGGGATGAGTTGGCTCCTGGCTGAGCCCCAGTTCTGAGACAGGGAAGGAATAGGGCTGTAAGGTCCAAAAAAGTTTGCTCCTTTGGAACACAGTAATGCTCAGTGGGCTTTCC
>NW_011494947.1:5036593-5046959 GCF_000754665.1 Bison bison bison
CTGTTCAATCCCTAGGTCAGGAAGATCCTCTGGAGAAGCGAGTGGATTCTTGCCTGGAGAATTCCATTGACAGAGGACCCTGGTGGGCTACAGTCCAGTTCAGTTTAGTTCAGTCGCTCAGTCGTACTCTGTGACCCCATGGACTGCAGCACACCAGACACCTCCCTGTCCATTGCCAACTCCTGGAGTTTACTCAAACTCATGTCCACTGAGTCGGTGATGCCATCCAACCGTCTCATCCTCTGTCGTCCCCTTCTGCCTCAATCATTCCCAGCATCAGGGTCTTTTCTAATGAGTCAGTTCTTTGCATCAGGTGGCCAAAGTATTGGAGTTTCAGCTTCAGCATCAGTCCTTTCACTGAATATTCAGGACTGAATTCCTTTAGAATGGACTGGTTGGATCTCCTTGCAATCCAAGGGACTCCCAAGAATCTTCTCCAACACCACACTTCAAAAGCATCAATTCTTGGGTGTCAGCTTTCTTTATAGTCCAACTCTCACATCCATACATGACCACTGGAAAAACCATAGCCTTGACTAGACGGACCTTTGTTGGCAAAGTAATGTCTCTGCTTTTTAATATGCTGTCTAGGTTGGTCATAACTTTCCTTCCAAGGAGTAAGCGTCTTTTAATTTCATGGCTGTAGTCACCATCTGCAGTGATTTTGGAGCCCCAAAAAAGTCTGTCATTGTTTCCACTGTTTCCCCATCTATTTGCCACGAAGTGATGGGACCAGATGCCATGATCTTAGTTTTCTGAATGTTGAGTTTTAAGCCAACTTTTTCACTCTCCTCTCTCACTTTCATCAAGAGGCTCTTTAGTTCTTTGCTTTCTGCCATAAGGGTGGTGTTATCTGCATATCTGAGGTTATTGATTTTCTCCCAGCAATCTTGATTCCAGCTTGTGCTTCCTCCAGCCCAGCGTTTCTCATGATGTACTCTGCATAGAAGTTAAATAAGCAGGGTGACAATATACCTACTCCTTTCACTATCTGGAACCAGTCTATGAGGTTGCAGAGAATCAGACATGACTAAGGACAACTTTCACTTTTTTTTCCCATGCTAAGTGAAAAATCAGTATATAAAGTAAATGATGGGGGGAAAATGTTCCTCTCAGCTTTGCATGGGCTCAGACAACCCAAGCAGACAGATGCTGCCAGCAGGAGCAAGCCATGACTGGTTCAGACCCCATCTTTGCATGGCCCTGCCCCCCTCCCCAGGAGAAGGCAATGGCACCCCACTCCAGTACTCTTGCCTGGAAAATCCCATGGATGGAGGAGCCTGGTGGGCTGCCGTCCATGGGGTCCTGAACAGTCAGACACGACTGAGTGACTTCACTTTCACTTTTCACTTTCATGCATTGGAGAAGGAAATGGCAACCCACTCCAGTGTTCTTGCCTGGAGAATCCCAGGGACGGGGGAGCCTGGTGGGCTGTCGTCTATGGGGTTGCACAGAGTCAGACACGACTGAAGTGACTTAGCAGCAGCAGCCCCCCTCCCCTCCAAGTGAAGACAGCGCAGGGAGAGCCTGGCATTGCCAGATGCTATTCTCTGTAGCACTACAGAAGTCACCAAAATCTTAAAACTGGTTGACTGATTCAAAGCTCCCAGTTGTGCCAAGCCTCATTCTGGGCACTGGGGATACAGACCCTATCCTCAGGGGGCTCACAGTCAAGTGGGCCAGGTCAACAAGTAAATCAGATAATTAAAACGCAGTGATGGGGCTTCCCTGGTGGCTCACTGGTAAAGAATCCACCTGCCAGTGCAAGAGACATGGTTGGATCCCTGATCCAGGAGGCCCCCACATGCTGCGGAGCAGCTAAGCCCTGGGCACCACAAGTAGAGTCTGTGCTCATAGAACCTGCGAGTCGCAGCTACTGAAGCCCGCATGCCCCAGAGCCCGTGCTCTGCAACGAAGAAGCCACGGCAATAAAAGGCTCTGTACAGCAACTAGAGAAAAGCCCTCGCAGTAACGAAGACCCAGCGCAGCCAAAAGTAAATAAAATGTAAAAAAACAGAAACGCAGTGACAAGCGTCTTCCTGGTGATGCACTTGGGGCTGTGAAGCACAGAGGAAGGGACTCCGGCTCCTCCTTCTCCTCCCACCCTAGGCCGGTCCTTGAACTTTTTACCTTACCCTCAACAGACACGCTCGGGCCTCGGGACCAGGAAGTAGCGCCCTCGGGTGCTGGAGTCAGCTATACACCACTGACTCAGACTGTGATCTGAAAAGTTCTCGCCCCTCTCTTGAGCCTCCTTTTCCCCACCTGAAACACGGGACTTCTGACCACTCACCCCTATTCTGTTCTGGCTTTAGGACTCTGGGATATTGAGAGATGGGCTTTTTTTTTTTCTCGGGCGAGTTCGACAGGACCGAGCTCACAAGGGCCAAGCCAGTCTAGGTTCCTCAATTCGATCTCACTGCCCAGAGATTCGGGAACGCGTCACAGAATGTCCTCGAGAAACTACATTTCCCGACATGCAAAGAGGAGGCGGTGCCCGCCCGTCTCCGGCGACGCGGTCCCGGGCCAGCCTGAGGACTACGACTCCCGGCGTGCCCCGCGGCCCAAGGCCGGAAGGGCCCGGATCCGGAACCAGATGGGGCTTGCGTCTCCAGTACCTGAAGCGCCAGGGAAATGGTGAGCGTGAGGCCGAATGTCGGCAAAGGGGGCGTCTGGAGGGTGGGGTCCTGCGTCTGCTCAGGAGCTGGGGCTTGAGCACTCGGAGCCGGTATCGTTCTCCTGCCGTCTCATCGTACGAGTGATAGACTTTGGCCCGGTACTCTCTCTCCCGACCTAGAAAAGATACCTAGTCAGCCACGTCACATATGTCAGCTGAGTAAATGGACGTGATCGGGCCGCAACGACTACCCCCTCCTTCCTAAATGGAGGATCTTTTCCTCAGTTGAATCCTCTCTTTTCTGCAGGCCACGGGAACAGACCAAGTGGTGGGACTCGGCCTCGTCGCCCTTAGCCTGATCATCTTCACTTATTACACCGCCTGGGTAATTCTCTTGGTATGTGTGCTTCCCCGCCCTCTCTTACCTCCCATCCCTGGATCTCGAAGCCAACTCCTCACATCATTTTAGCAGGCACTGTGCTAGGTGCTGTCACTGCATATCTCATGAAAGCTCCAGGACAGCACTATGAGGAAGATGGTAACAGGTGTCCCTATTTTATAGACGAGGAAGCAGAAGCTCAAGGGGAAGGCTCAGGGTGGAATCCTTAACCACTCCACTGCAAAGTCCTGTCCTTGATTTGCTTTGCTTTTGATGGGAGTTCTAGTCTTGGTTATCCTGCGGGCGCTTGGGCATGACAATCCCAGTGGATTTTGTGAGAGTGTTTAGCATTTTTTTTTCCCCGTGGGAAATTTTTTTGGTTACTGCTTTAAAAGTGAAGTGTGTGTTTGGAGGGCAAAATCTTGCAGAAGTCAGTATCCTTTGGAGACAAATGTTAGTAAAGAAAACCTTGGAGTCCTGGTTGGGAATCACTCGAGGATTCCTCATGTCCGCTTTGTCCCTGCTAAGCTGTGAGGGCCTTAGGGCAAGTCCTTTGTCTTCTGTTCCCTGCCAGGTCCCTAGCCCCAACTTTGGGCGAGCACCAGTCAAGTGCCCAGTACACAACCATTAGATAACTGAAGGAAGGGAACAAACCAAGGCACCCAGAGTGCTATCATCTTAGAGAAAAGCAAATGCAGTGCTTTGATGGGGTCAACCCCTGAGATGGAGGAGGTGGGCTGTTTGGACTTGGGGAGCTGAGCAGAGCGAGGAACACTCACTAGAGCTCTGCCTTTGATGCCAGCCATTCATCGACAGTCAGCATGTCATCCACAAGTATTTCCTGCCCCGAGCCTATGCCATTGCTATCCCACTGGCCGCCGGCCTCCTGCTGCTCCTGTTTGTGGGTAAGTTCCCTCAACCCTGGACAGGGTGTCTTGGGGACCCCATGACCCCCTCCCAACCCCAAACATGCTGCTACACTTCATCACTCACTGTACATCTGCTTGAGGCTCCTTACCCCCAGCTCACGTCCTGGGGTTTCCCTGTTCATTCTTCAGGGCTGTAAGTCAGTCTTCCCAATGCCTCAGGCTCACTGGAATCTAATGGGATGTCTCCCTCTTTCTTGCTCCCTCCACCACCACCACCACCGCTCTGCTCACACCTCCATCACCTCTCACCCCCTTGTCACCCTGGTTCATGATCCCTGCATCTCTGTCTCCCAGGGTAAGCGTGTGGGCCTTATAGAGGCAGGGACTGTGGCTTTGTCATTTTTATGCCCTCACCCCAAGCACAAGCTGTGGCACTGAGTTGGTGCTCAAGAAAGTGGTTTGGATAAATCAACAATTAGGTGTCTGGAGGATGGGGTGGGTGGATGATGGATGCTGAGTGGGTGGGTGGTTAGGTAGATGGACAGGTGGTCGGGTAAGTAGGTAGATAGTTGGGTGGATCTTATTCCCTGTAGAATCAGAAACACTAAACTCAGAAAATTGCCTTTGATAGTCACTCAGCTGATGTTTCGGAGAAGGCAGTGGCACCGCACTCCAGTACTCTTACCTGGAAAATCCCACGGATGGAGGAGCCTGGTGGGCTGCAGTCCATGGGGTCACTAAGAGTCAGACACGACTGAAGTGACTTAGCAGCAGCAGCAGCAGCTGATGTTTGTTGAATGAATGCAGGCAGAAGTGTAGCTTGATGAGCGATTAGGGAAATGGCCTCCAGGGCGTGGCCTGGAGGGCGGTTGGGTAGCTGCTTGGCCCCCTGTGTGGGTCACTGCCATGCTTGGGTCCTGCTCTGGCCTCCCTGGGCTCCCCTTGTGACTCAGCTGGTAAAGAATCCGCCTGCAGTGTGAGGGACCTGGGTTCAGTCCCTGGGTTGGGAAGATCCCCTGGAGAAGCACTCCAGTATTTTGGCCTGGAGAATTCCATGGACTGTGTAGCCCATGGGGTCACAAAGAGTCAGACACAACTGAGCGACTTTCACTTCACTTTCTGACCTCCCAGCAGTCCTGAGCCAGGATCTTAGCTGCCTTTTTTGGTCTGTGTATTCCAGGTATATTCATCACCTACGTGATGCTGAAGAACCAGAACGATACCAAAAAGACTCAGTGAAGGCCCAGCAGGAATGAGGCTGCTGGCCCCGTCTCTGCTTCTTCTCCAGGGCAGACCCAACAAGGGTGCCCACAAGACCCATTCAGGCACTGAGGCCCCGTCAAGCCTGATTGCCCTGCAGACACCCCTGTGGGATGGAAGCTGTTCAGGACTCACCCCTGGCTGACCAGGGCCCCTGCTCCTCCTTCCAGAATCCAGGGAGGAGAAGTACCTGGAAGTCTCCATCTCACCCCCATTCTGGCTCAGGGCCTGCAAGGTGCTGGTCCCTCTCCACATACACACACACCTCACCTTGACTCCCTCTCATTTTTCCCGCTGGGTTCTACACTTGCCTCAGTTTCCTTCTTGTCACATGATGGTGTTGGACTTGGCAGGTTCTGGGACATCACGTGACCTCTCCCCACATGTCCTGCTCCTCCACAAAGGCAACCTTCCCAGGTCTGACATAGCCCCAGATCCCACAAGGATTTCTGGACCTGGAGAGCCTAGAGGGAGGCCCAGCCCCCCAGCCTCAGGGCTGGCCTGATGGGAGAGCTGAACAATAAACATCGTTGTCTTCGTCTCAGTGCCGTCCCTGACCCGAGGTGCTCAGGGGCTGGGAGCTGGCCTCTGCATTGGTCTCAGATCAGGAGACACTGGTTTGTGCAGCGAGGGTACCTTGGGTACCTCCTGGATTATCCCTGTGCTGGACACAGGACAAAGCAGGGGCCAGGACTGGTGTGGATCTGGCCTGGTGCAGCTCACGGCGGGGGAGTCTGGAGGCATGGCCATCTGCCAGACGTCACATCAGCCTTTACCTTGCCTCCACTGTGCCAGCCCAGCCAGTGGGCACTGGTATATTAAGGACCCTCACACCCCTAAAAGCCCAAGCCCATCATCTGTCTCGTACTCAGCAGCCCAAAGTAGTGTGGCTCTGAGCAGAGGGCCGCTGTGAGCCAGAGCAGGGCTGTTTCCACTGTGTTCCAGTTGACTGGTCCAGGCCTCAGCTCGAGCCCCTGGCAGTCCCACCGTGCCCCTCTGGGCAGCCAGCTCTCCCATTCACAGTGTGAGCCTCCACCCCTCACTTCCTTGGGCACTCTCTTCCTCCAGTTAGCAGAGGTGTCCCACCTGCCTCATTAGAGGAAAGAGCCCAACTGCAGGCACACCTGCCCTGTCCTTACTTATTCCCCTCCCCAACCTCCAGTCCAGGCGGAGCTGCCCTCCTGGACTCTGGGTCCTGTCCTCTCCCACCCCTGTGGCAAGAGCCTGCTATCTGATGATCCCTCTCAGGGGAACAGCCTCTGCTTCTCAACATGGTCCTCCAGTGTTAAATGAATGTGTTATAGGCTCCATATAAGGGACCCTCCATCAACTCATTAACTCCCTCTAGGTCTCTCCCTGTCTTCACAACCAAACTTCCCCAAAGGGTATCCACCTCTGCCCCCGAGTTTCCTCTCCTCCCACTGTGCTTGGCAGCTTTCCAGGAGGGCTGCACTCAGACCACCAGTGATGTCTGGTCTACATCAGAGGCATGTTCCTTGACCTGCCACATTTGGCCAGTGACATTCCGCCCCCCACCCCCACCCCGGGTGCATTCTCCTACTTCTCTCTATCATATTCATGCTCCTCTCCTGCCGTGAGAGGGTAAGTTTCTCAGGACTCAGTCACAGGCCTCTTCACCCCACACTCTTAGGGGCGACCTTATCCTCACCCAGGCTTGCTTCCAGCCCAGCTTTCTCCTGAGCCCAAAGGTGTTGGATGTGTGCCAGCTGTTCACCTGACATCTCCATCAGATGTCACAGACCTTGGCTTTCCTCTTCCACCCCACATCCACCAGACCCAAATCCTATCAATTCTTGCCATTTCCTCCCCCGCCCCAGTCACCTTCCTGATGCAAAGCCAGCATCCTCTGCCCTAAATCACCAAAAGTGTCCTCACTTCTCTCCCCACTCCCCCACAATGGCCCCCTCAAATCCAGCTGCATGACAACCAGTTACCTTTGGAAAACATTTGAGTTTCTTTTTTATTTTTCCTGAGCATCTTTCTCACACATTGCTTCTCTGGGTTCCCATCCCTCTCCTCCCATGGCTGACAAGAGCCTCCGTGCTCCCTTCTGAACTCTCCTCCAGCCATACTGGCCTTCCATTTCCTGGGAATCACTGAGGTTCTGTGTACATCCTCCTTGCACTGGTTCAGCATATACCAGTTTCTCAAACACCAGTTTGTGCCAGGTTACTGAGCCAGGAAAGGAGCCTGCCCTCCTTGCACTCTGTGGGTGGGGGAAAGGGGGATGTAATAAGTAAATGAACAAGACAGTCTCTAACAGTGTTAAGCATGATGAAGAAAATAAAAGTAATGTGATCATGACTGAGGGGCGGGGACACTCAGAGTAGGGCAAGGTGATAAGGAATAAAGCAAATCGGGTGTGTGTGGGGGCCGAGGGGGGGGGGTGGGCTACTTCAGGCTGAAGGAACAGCACCTGCAAATGCCTGGAGGTTTGAAAGAGGGTCCAGAGTCCCTGTGGAAGGTGCAGGGAGAGTGAGTTGAGAGGAGTCTTAAGAGTAGGCAGACAGGCCTGGGGCTGTACTGGGAGGTTTGGACTGTTTCAGTGCCTTGGGAAGCCACTGGAGGCTTTGAGCACGACAGTGACATCATCCGATTTATGCTTTTAAAAGCTCACGCAGGCAGCTGTGTTCTCTCACCCTAAAATCTGCCCTCCCCAGCGCCCCCGCCCCCCGCCCCACCACACACCCCGGCCTACACTGCTCCTGGCCCATAGTGAGTGTTCAAAAAACTGTTGAATGAATACATGTCCCTGACTTCCTGTGTGACCTGGAGGTAGTCACTTTTCTCACTGGACCTCAGTTTCCTTACCCGAAATACGGTCTGTGGGATTTTCATGCCAGAGTGGGTGGGCGGGACTGGATTTAGGTTATCGGCCTCCCGAACTCCCGGAGATCTGAGTCTCCCACACTCAGAAGGGAATGGGGGGTGGGGGTCTTCATGCCGCAGAGACCCTAACCAACGCGCGGCGGCCCCGCCCGGCCTGGACCGCTGTCCGAAGGATGCTGCAGCCCCGGAGGCGGGACCCGCAGGCGATCCCCGGGGCTCCCTTTCGGATTGGGTGCAGCGGTGACCGGCACCGCTCGATTGGTCGATCCAGAAGGAGGGGCGGGGCCCGGCTCATGCTGCGGGGCTACCCGGTAGCGGGGGACGCGGCCGGAGCCCGGGAAGCTGCTGCGGGGGCGATGGCCGCGCCGAGCCCGGGGCCCCGCGAGGTAGGTGCAGACCCGAGAGAGGACAGGAAAGGAAAGGGTTGGAGAGCAGGGGCCGGGTCTCCCCGCCCTGTAAGGGGCGGACACATCCCCATCCAAACCCAGAAGGGGTCCTGCACTTGGGCGGGACTGGGACACGCCCCACATGGGGCTGCTGGTCTGAAGTGGGGAGTCCAGCGGGTTTTCCACGAGAACTTGCTTGGTTTCTTCATTGTAAAATGGAGACAATAATGAAAGCGTCTCCTTCATAGGGCGGTTAGGAGGTCAAGCTCTCAGCTAGGGCTGAGCTCGTGGTGGGTGCCTACTGAGGATGGGTCAGAAGCTGTGACCTCAGCTTCGTGGAGACCTGCCGGGCCGGACTGGAGGAATTCGGAGTAGACGAGTAGAATAGATGACTCAATCACTGACATCACAGCTCCTACTATAAGGAGATCCTGTGCACGGTGCTCAGACTCACCAGTAACAACAGTTAATACCAGCCCCGAAGGAGGTATTGTATGTAGTTCTCAGTTTACAGACTAGAAAGCGAGGTGCAGAAAGGTTAGGTGATTTACCTGAGGTTACACTGCTAGTGAGAGGCTGCGGAACGAATGCTCCACCCGCTGATAGTAAGAACCATCACTATGAGTGCTGACTGAATGCCAGGCACGGTCCTCTCACAACACGCCGTCGGGTGGGTACCAACCTTTTCTGCATTTTACAACTAAGGGGACTGAGGCAGAGAGATGAGGAGAGAGCTGACAGTGATGTGGGACTCAGACCAGGGTCATTCTCCTGTGGGGTGCTGGCTGCCCCATGCTGACTGCTTCTGGTGCCTCCCACCACAGATCCTGGCCCCCTCCCCAGAGGCTGGACGCAGAGCAGCTGCTTCAAGCTCTGGCCACCGTGGCCTCCTCTGGCGTCTGCGGGACAAGCAGTGTCGCCTGGGACTGTTTGAGATCGGCCCGGGGCACGAGCTGCACCAGGTGATGTGCCTGATGCAGGCGGGGCTGTGGGCTGCCACTCAAGTGTCCATGGACCACCCGCCCACGGTGAGTGGCCAGTTCTCTGCACCTCCACTAACAGCGAGACCAGGCTGATGCCCCGTCCTGCTAATAAATGCAGGGCTGGGGGTCAGAGCAGGCCAGATAGAAGGGGAGGAAGGCCAGGACTCGGTGCAGGGAAGGAGGGACATTTCTGGGCTGAGGCCAGGAAGCCAGAAAGCCCAAGGTGTGTTGAGGGTATGAGGAAGCCCTTGAACCCATGTGGTGGATGTGTGATCTAGGTGAGTGTCTGCCTCTCTTTAGGCCTCAGTGTCTCCATCTGTATAATGGGTGGGAGGGATTGTACTCCTTGGTCTCTGTTGAGAAGGGACCCCACCCCCACCCTACCAGCTCTGCCCATCCTCCCCAGAGCTCTGGCTAGGGCCAGGCTGGCTCAGCAGAAAGGGTCGCCCACTGCAAGCTCAGCACCCGGACGGCCCCGGGTGAGCATGTGTGTCGTTTGTGTGTGTGCACACATGTGCAGTGTGACCCCATCCTAGCGCAGGGACCTGGAGGTCCAGGGAGATGCAGGAGTCCTCTGAATCTCATCACCTGCTGAAAATCTTGCAGGGTTCCCCAATTCTCAGCATGGTCTCAGCGTCCTGCTGGCTCAAGCTCAAGGGCCATCTGTCCAACCTCATTCTCAGTCTACCCCTCCCTTATTCTCTTCAGTCTCGGCCTCTCCTCTTCCCAGTGGCCATCACTGCTGTTCCCCCTGCTATGAGCACCTTGCTCCCCGTCTTCACTACCCCCACATTTCATCTTAGGGGGCACCTCCTCCAGGAAGATTTCTCTGATCCTGCTCCTCCCAGGCTCAGTCCGGCAGGTCCCTAGACTTCAAGGCCACCCCCTTTTACCGGGAGGGCATCCGGCAACACTTTGGCCAGCGTGTGTCTAGGCACATGTGCCAGACTCTAACTCAGAGACTGGTGTGGGGGACTCAGCAGTGAATAAGACACACCTGGGACCTGCCCCGGCTCACTCTT
>NW_011494947.1:5047059-5047698 GCF_000754665.1 Bison bison bison
GCGCTGGGAGGGCTGGCCGTCTCCCTGCTCAACTCAGGCATACCCGGATTAGTCCCCAGCAGCTGGAGGAACCACAATGGGGGGAAGGGGGTGAGGCCGGGTGCCAGACCCTGGGAGACCCTGGGCTGGCAGCGCCGGCTGAGACTTGCCCTGGGCCGCTTTGCTCCTTGCTGCAGGGGCTGCCCACGGAGGAGGATTTTTCTGAAGTCCTGACCCAGGTTCATGAGGTAGGAGGCCCAAGACCGCTGCATGGGAGGGAATGTGTTCAGCTCTCCTCCTCCGTTTCCCCATCAGTTGCAGTGGGAGTGATGGCTTGACCCCCGGGTCTTGCAGAAAGGGTGTGCTTAACCCTGACCCTCCCGCGGGAGGGCCAACGGCACACCCCTGGGCGCCAGGGGACACTCTTGGGGGCTGTTCTTCCTCCTCGCAGGGCTTCGAGCTGGGCACCTTGGCTGGCCCCGTCTTCGCCCGACTGAGGCGCTCCCTGGGGCTGGCCGAGGAGGACTACCAGGCCGCGCTGGGTCCCAGTCGCCCCTACGTGCAGTTCCTCAGCACCTCCAAGAGCAAAGCCAGCTTCTTTCTCTCGTGAGCTGGTGGCAGGGGTGGGGAATGGCGGGGGGAGTGGTGTCTGGCGGTGGG
>NW_011494947.1:5047798-5049086 GCF_000754665.1 Bison bison bison
GGTGGGTCGGGGGAGAGGTGCGCTTTAAGAGAGAGAGAATGGCCAAGTTAAGTTGGGTGGAGAGGGGTGGAGACAGGAGGCCAGACGGGCGGTGGGGAGGCGGCTCCTGACCGGCCTGGACAGTGACCTCTCCCTCCCGCCCCTCAGCCACGACCAACGCTTCTTCCTGAAGACCCTGAGGAGCCGGGAGGTGCAGGCGCTGCTCGCCCACCTGCCCCGCTACGTGCATCACCTGCAGCGACACCCACACTCACTGCTCGCACGGGTGCTGGGTATGACCTGTCCGGGACTGGGACTGCAGGGAGCGGGGAGGTGTGAGGAGAGAGGGCGAGAAGGGGATGGGTCGGAGAGTGGGAAGGTTCCAGGGTCGGGAGTGGTGGGGGGAGCGTAGGGGATCTGAGTCCGAGCAGGGTGGAGGGCACTGGGCAACAGAGAGGCTGGGGCCAAGTCCAGTGGGGAGGCGGGTCCTAGACAGCAATGTACAGGGGGGCGGGGCCGATGGGAGGGGCCAAGACCTGGGTGGGGCCCAAAGAGGGCGGGATTGGGATTGGACAGTGACCGGAGGAAGATTTGTGGGCCTGTTAGTCGCTCAGTTGGAGAAGTCAATGGCACCCCATTCCAGTAGTCTTGCCTGGAAAATCCCATGGACGGAGGAGCCTGGAAGGCTGCAGTCCATGGGGTCGCTGAGGGTCGGACACGACTGAACGACTTCACTTTCACTTTTCACTTTCATGCACTGGAGAAGGAAACGGCAACCCACTCCAGTGTTCTTGCCTGGAGAATCCCAGGGACGGGGGAGCCTGGTGGGCTGCCGTCTATGGGGTCGCACAGAGTTGGACACGACTGAAGTGACTTAGCAGTAGTCGCTCAGTAGTGTCTCTCTGCGACCCCATGGATGGTAGCCCGTCAATCTCCTCTGTCCATGGGATTCTCCAGGCAAGAATACTGGAGTGTGTAGCCATTCCCTTCTCCAGGGGATCTTCCTGACCCACGGCTCGAACCCAAGTCCCCTGCATTGCAGGCAGATTCTTAACCATCGAGCCCCCCATTTGGGGTTAAATCTAGAAACAGGTCAAATCGGGACACCAGCCTCAAGTTGGGGAAGGGTGGGGTCCGGGGGCGCGGCCTGGAGGCTTGGGATGCGGCAGATCTCGAAGAGGAGGCGTGGCCTGAAACTGGCACTGGACAGGACGTACCCGGGGGGGCGTATCCGAGTTTGCGCCCCTCACCTGACGCCCTCTCCCCTTCCAGGAGTGCACAGTCTGCGGGTGGCTCGGGGAAAGAAGGT
>NW_011494947.1:5049186-5058195 GCF_000754665.1 Bison bison bison
GGGAGGGTGAGACCCTGTCTCCTCTCACTCCGTACTCCCGTCCCTAGAAATACTTCATCGTCATGCAGAGCGTCTTCTATCCCGCCGGCCGCATCTCTGAGAGGTGAGTCGGCCTCCCAGCCCCGCCCAGAATGTACCACCTGAAGCGTCCACACTCATGGGATAGACAGTGAAAGATCGATCCCAAGATTTCTTGACGGGTGGAGACCGTGATCCCCACGACCAACGTCTCTTGAGCGCTCAAGAGGCAATGGGTGCTGTGTTGAGTCATTTGCATTCATCATCTTCCTTCCCAGAATATCTCTGAGGAGTAGGTGTCCTTATCATCCCCATTTTGTGGATGAGAAATCGAGGAGGGGAAATCTACATAGCTACTGTGCTAGATGGAGAAGGCAATGGCACACCACACCAGTACTCTTGCCTGGAAAATCCTATGGACGGAGAAGCCTGGTAGGCTGCAATCCATGGGGTCGCTAAGAGTCGGACACAACTGAGCGACTTCACTTTCACTTTTCACTTTCATGCATTGGAGAAGGAAGTGGCAACCCACTCCAGTGTTCTTGCCTGGAGAATCCCAGGGATGGTGGAGCCTGGTGGGCTGCCGTCTCTGGGGTCACACAGAGTCGGACACGACTGAAGTGAGTTAGCGGCAGCAGCAACTGTGCTAGAAGCAGGGATTCAAACCCAGCCTCTGATTGGACTCGGCCCTCTGAGCCTCCTAGTCCCCCCTCCTCTGCCACCAGAGCTCCATATTGGTGCTCCCGCAGGGGCTGCAGACCTCCCACAGGCCCTTGTGGTTCTGTGAGTAGTGTGGGCCCACTCTGTCGGATACCCCAAGGATGACAAGGTGCCAAGAGGCAGGCACAGGTAGGGGGAAAGGCTGGACTGGTGTTCAGCCTGAGTTGGAATCCCTGCTCTGCCCTTTAGTCACTGTGTGGTCTTGGGCAAATTGAAAAACCCCTCTGAGGTTTTTTCTTCATCTCTAACAAGGGAACGATAATGGACTGGGGTTGTGCTGAGAATCTGAACAGTCCCCCTGTGGCTGCTCTTGTTTCTTATTACCTTGTGAGCTTTTCCGTGTGTCTCAAGTCCATATAAAGTGGAATTCTGTCTTGTAGCTCAGCTGGTAAAGAATCCACCTGCAATGCGGGAGACCTGGGTTCAATCCCTGAGTTGGGAAGATCCCCTGGAGAAGGGAAAGGCTACCCACTCCAGTATTCTGGCCTGGAGAATTCCATGGACAGTCCATGTGGTCGCAGAGTCAGACACGACTGAGCGACTTTCACTTTCACTTTCTGTCTCCCCAACCCCTTACCTCCAGGTATGACATCAAGGGCTGCGAGGTGAGCCGTTGGGTGGAGCCCGCCCCTGAGGGCAGCGTCCTTGTTCTGGTGCTGAAAGACCTCAACTTTCAGGGCAAGACCATCAATCTGGGTGAGCCATAGAGCAGTCACTGCCTGCTCTTCCTCTGTTTAGGGTGAAGTTAGAAGGGTGTCCTTGGCATTATCCTCTGCCCGAGTCATTAACAGTCTAGATTCTGGAGTCAAGTGGAGAATCCTAGCTCCGTGACTCTCTAGCTAGGTGACCAAGGCAAATTACAGATGAGTTTGCCCATCTGTGAATTGGGACAGTAATGTCTCCTGCCCTCCCGGGGCAGGTGCGTGTGGAGCCCGCAGCACCTTGCCCGGCACCCGACGAGCACTCAGGTGGGGGCACTGATGCTCCGGCAGGGCCCCAGAGGAGCTGGTTCCTCCGCCAGATGGAATTGGACACCGCCTTCCTCCGGGAGCTCAACGTACTGGATTACAGCCTTCTGATGGCCTTCCAGCGTCTTCATGAGGATGAGAGGGGTCCAGGCAGTAGCCTTATCTTCCGCACAGCCAGGTGGGCCCCCTAGAGGCAACAGCAAGAATGAAGTGATGAGAGCATGGAAAAGACAGATGGTGTGGTGGGAGAAACAACACAGGCAAAGGTTCAAAGACTGGAAAGTGCAGTATTTGTGTGTTTGTGTGTACGTGTGTGGTGGGAGGGGATGGGGGTGGGGGGGCGGAGGAGGGGAGTGGAGAGCTGGAGAAGCCTGGCCAGCAGGGATAGTGGGCACAGGTGGATCACAGCAGGGGAAAGACCAGGTGAGATCCAGTTGGATGAGGGCTTCAGTGTTGAAGAATCTGCCCATTTTCCAGAAGGGGATGTGGAGTCATTGACGATTTCAGACCTACTTCACTTTTGCCTTAGAAAGAGCCCTTGCCCCCTGACCTGGTCACTCCACTTCGAGGACCCTGAAGTCATCGCCTCTGGCACCATCATCATGGTGCCTTCCTCTGCATGCAATCAATCTCGCATGCTGACAATGAGGTTTTGGTTTTGAGAGGATGGGTTCATTCCCATTTTAGAGATGTGAAAACTGAGCCTCAGAGGGAGGAAATGAAGTTGTAGAATGACTTTTGAGGATTCATGTTAGTACTTGGTTAGTTACTTGGCTTTCAGTCCTCCAAGGCCCACTTTTGTAGTTGAACAGAATTACTCAGGGCTGCCCTGGCAGTTCGGTGGTAAAGAATTTGCTTGCAGTGCAGGAGAGCTGGATTCAATCCCTGGCCTGGGAAGATCCCCTGGAAAAGGGCGTGGCACCCCACTCCAGTACTCTTGCCTGGAGAATCCCATGGACAAAGGAAGCTAGTAGCCTGCAGTCCATGGGGTCGAAAAGAGTCGGACACGACTGAGCTACTAACACTTTCACTTTCGCTTTTCAGAAATATTTAGGCATTAAGATAGGCCCTTCTTGGAAATAAGAAAGGAAATAAGTTCATTGATTTGTTGGGTGGACAAATGTAAAGTGATGTCCACTCACCCAGCCTCCAGCCCCACTCTTTGGAGGAAGACCTTCCAATGGGTGATCTTGGGCACAACCCAAGGTAATGGCTCCCCATGAAACCTGTGGCTTGGTGGACACATCCTGATCAGGTAGTGGAATGCCCACCATGGGATACAGATTCCCCCAAGTCTGCCTATCCAAGCTAGAGTAAACCCAAGTTTGCATACAGTGGTTGTTATTCTATTGAAGTTTTCCAAGCTGGCTGGTAAATGGCCATAGCCCCGCTTCCACCCAGTTCTGAGCCCCTCATTCAGAACCTACCATCCCCAGGTTAACCCTGCCACTGCAGAAAGTACCAGTATTCTGTCCAGGCTCCCAGACCACTCTGTTCGGATTGGTTGGTGCCTGGGGTGGAAGGGAGCTTTCTTTGATTGGCTTATTTCCCCCCAAGACCTGGGCAGGGCAGGAATAAAGCCCCCAGTGACCCCCTGACCCCCTACTCTCCAAGTTGCACCATCACAAGAGGACAAAGTTAGGGAATTGAGCCTTCTCTGGCTTGGATTGTGGGCCCCCGCCAGAGGGATCTTCTGATTTGGAATACAATTTGGGGCAAAAAGACACACATCCGCAAACTTGGGTTGGACCTTTTTCTGCAGGGTTTCAACTCTGCCACTCTAAAACGTTCAGGGTTGGACGACCCCGAACAGCAGTTTTGGAAATACCTGTGTATGGTGTGGTGTGTGCACGCTCAAACTGTCTGACTCTTTGCAACCCCGTGGACTGTAGCCCGCCTGGCTCCTCTGTCCATGAAATTTTCCAGGCAAGGATACTGGAGTGGGTTACCATTTCCTTCCAGGGGATCTTCCTGACCCAGAAATCGAACCCGTATCTCCTGCATTGCAGGCAAATTCTTTACTGTTTGGGCCATCAGGGAAGCCCACCCAAATATGGGACTTACCCAAAGTGATGTGGCACTTAAATGTAGAGCCAGAGTCTGTGTGACCCAAGTGCTGGATATCAGCGCTATCCAGTAGAAAGTTAATACTAGCCACACAGGTAGTTTTAAATGTTCTAGTAGCCTCATTTTAAAGAGTAAAAAGAGGGACTTCCCTGGCAGTCCAGTGGTTAAGACTTTGCCTTCTAATTCAGGGAGTGCAGGTTCGATACCTGGTGGGGGAACTAAGATTCCACATGCCTTTAAACAAAAAGCAATAATGTAACAAATTCAACAAAGACTTTAAAAAATCTTAATAAATAAAAATAAAAAGAAATAGGTAAAAATAATTTTAATAGCATATTTCCCTTACTTCATACATCCAAACTTTGATCCTTGCATCATCTAATCAATGTAAACATTTATATCTTACATTCTTTTTCTCATACTATCTTGGAAATTCAGTATTTTTTTTCCTTTTTTTTCAGTATGTATTTTACACTAACCACGCATCTGGGGCCATACGTGGCTAGCTGGTGGCTGCATAGCATGCAGCTCAGCTTTTAGCCTGTCAATTGCAATTCATTCAGCCGCCCAGTTTATCTGACATCAGGCCAGGGCACACGGGAGGGGTGGGGATGACCCAGGGGCAGTCTGGCCCAGGCTGACAGGGTCCATTGACTGGGGGTCCTCGGAGGAGACAGTTACCTCACCCCCCTGTCGGCCCCCAGGTCTATACGAGGGGCGCAGAGCGCCGAGGAGTCGGGAGCCCAGAACCGGCGGCTGCTGCCCGACGCCCCCAACGCCCTACACATCGTGGACGGGCCGGAGCATCGCTATTTCCTAGGCCTGGTGGACCTCACCACGGTCTACGGGCTCCGCAAGCGGCTGGAGCAACTGTGGAAGACGCTGCGCTACCCAGGCCGGACCTTCTCAACCGTCAGCCCGGCTTGCTACGCCCGTCGCCTCTGCCAGTGGGTGGAGGCGCACACCGAGTGACCGGCGCCCAGCCGCTCTCTCCCCGTCTGGACAAATGGGACCACGCCGGGAACGCGGGTTCCAGCCTGGCCCCGGGCAGCGGGTCGGGCTCCCCTCGCCTGCCATTCCTCCGGTTGGCCTCCAGAGGGCGGCATCCCCTAACTAATATTATGAACTCATTTTGCTGGGGAATGTTGTGCCTGATTGTGCCAGGGACTCCCCTAACGTGAGATTATTTAATCCTCAAAAAGAGAAAGAAAAAAAAAAGCTATTATTCTTTTTTACAGACCATGAAATGAAGGCTCAGGGGGTGAAGGGACTGAGCAAAATCATTCAGCAATAAATGCGAGAACCAGGACTCAACTATGCCTTTTGAACTCAGGAGCTGTATTCTTATTGATCAGCTCCCACAGTCCTGTCCTCACTGGGGAAGCGGGTGGCTGAAACCTCCAAGTCCAGCCTCTTCGTCGTCCAGATGGGGAAACTGAGGCCCAAAGACTTTAAGGGACTCATGCACGGGTAAGTGGATGAGTCCCAATACCCGCTCCGCCCCCAACCCAGGCTCAAGCAGGATCCACTGGCCTCCCTCTGGGGTGGGCCCCCTATATCCTGCACAGGTGGGAAGAAGTGGGGCATTGGGGGGGGGTGCTTCAGCTCTAGGTAACATTAGACTGGGGTCCATTATTGATCTTGAGTAAGTTCTGCCCTCCTCTGGGAGTCACTTTAATCACCTGTGAAATGGGAGCAGAGGTTGGTGGTCAGTCTGAGGGACCTGGACGCACAGACATCACCGGAGCAGAGAAGGAAATTGCCTGCATAGCCCCTGATCATTCCTTCTCCCTCCTCCAAGAAACTTCAGCCCTACCTCTGACCCCAGTCCAGTTCGACCATGCCCAAGGGAGCCCTTCCTCTAGAGCTTCTCTGTGGCCTGGCTGTGTGACCAGGAAAAGGTGCTAAACCTCTCTGTGCCTCAGTGGTCTAATTTTGCAAATGGAAATATTTAACTCATTAAATGTTTATTGAGCACCTGCTATGTGGCAGGCCCTCTGCCGGGGGAATGGGGACCTCGGGTGGAGCGAAATGCAGAGATTCTTCCTCTGAAGAACTCACAGTGTGTGTGGGGGGGAACAGTGACAAAAGCCACGTGTGACAAAGCCTCGTGAAGCAACATGGGGCCATGGCGCTTAGGGAAGGAGCCCCTATCTAGTTATTTGATGGGAAGGGGGGCTCTAACCTCTAAACAGAGACCAGAAGAATCAGATGCAGCTCTGGCAGTGGCAGGGGGATGGGGGTGTGTCCCAAGCTAAGGACAAAGCAAAGATCTGGGGTAAGAGAGAGCTTGGCATTTGAGAGAAAGAACTATTTCACTGCGGTCGGAGTTTGAGGGTGGGGTGACAGTGTGGTGGTGGGGGAGCTTTGTGGGCCAATCGCTGGTCCCTGGGGCCGGATGATTCCAGACCTTGGGAAAGTCACTCAGTGACTCAACGCTGCCATTGCATTGGCCATAACAGAAAACAAGGAAAGACGGCTGGTGGGGGAAGGGAGAGGAAAAGGAAATCTTAGGCTGCAGGGCTGGAGCCGGGGCTCCTGGAATATATACGTAATTGACGTCATCCCTTGCTGTTTGGGTGACCCTGGGTGATTACTCAACTTTTCTGAGCCGGCACAAACCACGGAGCACTTCTTATTCTGGCTCAGCAGGAAGTTGAGACACAGACTGCGTTAAGGTCATCACTAGGAAGGTGGGTGGGTCGTGGAAACTCTGGTGGAAGGGCAGCACGGCAGGAAACAGGGCCTGAAAGGAAGTGGCCTGTCTAAGGTCTCACGAGGCACAGGACTCCTGGCTCTTCTAACTGGCTCAAGCAACACATTATCTAGCACTGTGTGTGTGCTGGACACCGTGCCGGTGTCGGAAATGCTCTAAGAACATGACTGGCCTGGCTGCCCACACAGAGATTAGAGGCTAGTGGGCAGGTGGACCATAAACAAGACAATGAATTAATACACAGTGTTATTTCAGAGTGTGACAAGTCCTCTGAAAAAAATGAATCCAGTTGGGACAAGAGGGATGGGGGTGTGGTATCAGAGGGGTTGACAAGGGCCTTCTAAGGAGGTGATATTTGAGCTGAATGACTAGAAAGAGCTGGCCATGTGAATACAGAAGTCCAGGTTGAGGATACACCAAGTGCAAAGGTCCTGAGGTAGGAACAAGTTCAATGCAATTGGAGATTGAAACGGCAGTCAGGGTGGGTGGACAGCGATTAGGAAGGAGGCAGGAGTTCAGAGTATGCAGGGCCTCACAGATCAGGGTGAGGAGACAGGACTTTTGCAGGGTTGAACAGAAGAGCTTCACCTGAGGCGGCAGGACTTGCCAGTGTCAGTTCCTCTGTGGATGTACGCTCCTCCTCTGCTCTGGGAGCCCAGGACCGTGGTGTGTGTCCCTGTCCCCATGCAGTCTTAGCAAGGCAGGCTATGCCTCTCTGCGGAAGGAATCGTCACTTCACCAGCCATTGTGGGTGATGAGTGAATCCATAGGAACATCTCATCATTTTCTTCCCCTTGGAGTTGGGGCCACGGAGAGAGACTGAACTTAGGTGTGCCCAGGTTAGGGGGAGGCAACACAAGGAAGGCTTGTGCTCAAAGGATGCCCTGGGAGCAGGGTCGCTTCAACATCAGCCCTTCCAATAGGATGAAGAGCAGCATGGAGGTCTAGTCACCGGCTTCGGGGAATTTGGCTTTGCATGTGGGCTTCCCAGGTAGTGCTAATGGTAAAGAACCCGCCTGCCGATGCAGAAGATGCAGGTTCAGTCCCTGGGTTGGGAAGATCCCCTGGAGGAGAGCATGGCAACCCATTCCATATCCTTGCCTGGAAAATCTCTCATGGACAGAGGAGCCTGGTGGACTACAGTTACTGGGGTCGCAAAGAATCAGACATGACTGAAGTGACTTAGCACACACACACATGGAGTGGAGAGCCCTGGAAAGTTGCTGAACTGGGTGCAGGTACCCAACACAGATACCTTGCTATTGTATCCACATCAGAACCTCTTAGAAAAAGGAAAATAGAGTTTGAGATAGGACCAGAGCAGGAGCCCAGGCTTTTACAGTGTGACTTCTTTTGTTACTGTGTTTCCTCCTCATCTTGCATGAAACTCATAGGATTTAAACTTAGTAATTCAAGATGGAGTCACAGTGGCCAATGTGAACTTCCATATTAGTTGTTGTGAACTGTCCATTACAGGACTGTGAGTGTCTGAGTGTGATAAATTAACATTGTCGCTTTGGGGTCTTCCTTGGAGGTCCAGCAGTTAAGATTCTATGCTTTCCCTGCAGAGGGTGAAGGTTTGATCCCTGGTGGGGGAACTAAGATCCTGCATACCATGTAGTGTGGTCAAAAAAAAAAAAAAATAGTGTTGCTTTAGATAAGAGATTTGTTTGGTTCCTCAGAAAGACTCTACTGGCACCGAGACTGATAGAGACTAAGACTCCTTGGGGGCATAACTGTTACCCCCTATAGGCAGATCCTTTAAAATGAGACCACAGTGCTAAGTGACTTGAAGGCTCTTTGCTGGAGGACTCCCCGCTGCTGTTCCAGATGGATGCTCTGTTGGAGCAGAAGGTGACTTCCTATCATGTCTGTCATGAGACTGGTTCAGCTGAACCAAAACCTGCTGCTCACTGGTGCTGAGATGGGATCTTCCCAGACTTCTTCTTGGACTAGTCTGTTACCCCCCTTTCTATTTTCCCTACTTTGACTAACCTGTGTTGCCTGCTTTTGTTGTTGTTCAGTCAGTAAGTCATGTCCTACTCTTTGTGACCCCATGGTTACCAGGCTTCCCTGTTCTTCATCATCTCCCGGAGTTTGCTCAAACTCATTTCCATTGAGCTGGTAATGCCATCCAACCATCTCCTCTGTCATTCCCCTTCTCCTCCTGCCTTCAATCTCTCATCATTCAGTTCAGTTCAGTTCAACCGCTCAGTTGTGTCTGACTCTTTGTGACCCCATGAATTGCAGCACGCCAGGCCTCCCTGTCCATCACCAACTCCCGGAATTTGCTCAAACTCATGTCCATCGAGTCGGTGATGCCATCCAGACATCTCATTCTCTGTCATCCCCTTCTCCTCCTGCCCCCAATCCCTCCCAGCATCAGAGTCTTTTCCAATGAGTCAACTCTTTGCATGAGATGGCCAAAATACTGGAGTTTCGGCTTTAGCATCATTCCTTCCAAAGAACACCCAGGACTGATCTCCTTTAGGATGGACTGGTAGGATCTCCTTGCAGTCC
>NW_011494947.1:5058295-5059680 GCF_000754665.1 Bison bison bison
TTGGAACCAGTCTGTTGTTCCATGTCCAGTTCTAACTGTTGCTTCCTGACCTGCATATAGGTTTCTCAAGAGGCAGGTCAGGTGGTCTGGTATTCCCATCTCTTTCAGAATTTTCCACAGTTTATTGTGATCCACACAGTCAAAGGCTTTGGCATAGTCAATAAAGCAGAAATAGATGTTTTTTTGGAACTCTCTTGCTTTTTCCATGATCCAGTGGATGTTGGCAATTTAATCCCAGCATCATGGTCTTTTCCAATGAGTCAGCTCTTCACAACAGGTGGCCAAAGTACTGGAGCTTTAGCTTCTGCATCAGTCCTTCCAATGAATATTCAGGGTTGATTTCCTTTAAGATTGACTGGTTTGATCTCCTTGCAGTCCAAGGGACTCTTAAGAGCCTTCTCTAGCACCACAGTTGGAAAGCATCAATTCTTCAGTGGTCAGCCCTCTTTATAGTCCAACTCTTTGCCTGCTAATTGTGTACAATAAACCAAGTGACTCATGAATTGAATACTGGTTATGTTTTGTATATCCCCAGTCCTGTGATTCTAGCCTGGTCTTGCCGCTGGACCCTGCAAAAAAACAGGGGCATTTGGGAGTTGAAAGTAGGTGGTCAGAGCCCTGGCTTTGCAGTGACTGCCCAGTTCAAATCCTGCTTCTGCCACAAGATGCCCCTGCACTTTGAGGTAGCTTCTATCATCAACCTCCCTCCACAGAGGAGAAAAACAGGCTCATCTGAGGTAGTCCAGGTAAGGATGCCAGAAAGAGTCGGACATGACTGAGCGACTAACACACAGTTACACTGGACTTTCAGATTTCTAACGTAATTAGTGGCTGCTTTCCTGCGTAGTTCAACCGGTAAAGAATCTGCCTGCACTGCTGGAGACCTGGGTTCGATACTTGGGTCGGGAAGATCCCCTGGAGAAAGAAATGGCAACCCACTCCAGTATTCTTGCCTGCAGAATCCCATGAACAGAGGAGCCTGGCGGGGTACAGTCCACAGGGTTGCAAGAGTCGGAAGCGACTTAGCGCTATCTTTCTTTCTTTTCTGAAGTTCCAATATACGTGGGCATCCGGTATTTTACTTGGCGAAATCCGGCAACCCTACCAAGCTTGAAATCTGGAGCTGCCTGAGCCTAAAACCCCACTTGATTATCCCTGAAGCTCCCCACCCCCAAACTTCAGGAATGGAGAAATTCCAATCCGGACCACAAGAGAGCGACAAGGCACACAAGGCACCCTCTAGGTCTTTCCTCTGGGGGGGCCGCCCACCCCACCACCCGCAGGAGCTTGGGAGATGAGCTGAAAGGCGGAAGGGAAGAGATGCCGGAGCTGAGACTCCGCCCCCAGCTGCTGAGGCCGGGTCCTCAGACCCTGCGGCCTCACCG
>NW_011494947.1:5059780-5062432 GCF_000754665.1 Bison bison bison
TAGCAAACCCCGCCCCCACCGGCGGCGGCGCACAATGAGTTTCCAGCCTCCAGAAGCTGAGGCGACGGCGACGGCGACGCCTCAGCCCCGGGGCTCCGGCTTCCTGCCCCGTCCGTCCCGCCCGCGGGCCATGGAGCTCCGAGCAACGGATGGGGAGCAGCCGGCGCATCCCCGCCTGCCCTCCAGGTTAGCGCCCCAGCGGGTGAGGGGTCGGTGGGATCTGGCAGTGGGGTGGAGAGCCCTTGTCCCCTCCAGCCCCAGGCCTCTCTGTTAGTGAGTTGGGCGGAGATGGGAGTCAAGGCTCCAGGCTCCTGGTGCTTATCTGACCCAGAGTGGATGGGGTGGCCTTGAGCCCTGGGCTTCTCTTGTCTACCTCTCCTTCCCCATCTGTGCAATGGGGACTGGGTTGGCGGGAGGTTTCAGCTCCTTTAGGAAGAGATTACAGCTCCTTTAGGATGGGGACAGTGCTTGCCCCGTGTTTGGGGACTTAAGGGCGTATGATTCCCAGAAGCCGTCTGCCCTGACCCAGGCCTGTACCCTCCTCTGCCTCGGTATCCCTGGGCAGTTTCCTCGGAAGCCTGGGACCCAGCTCTGAGTGTCTGGGTCTTGGCAGGTCCCTGGCTCCCATCCCTTCCCAGCCTGATCCCTGGAGGCAGCAGCCACGGGCTACTGAGCGGCAGTGACAGCATGAAGGCTCCGGTAAGTGGCAGAAGGAGGAAGGCTCACAGGGGAGGTGGCTTCCGGCCCAGTAGCCTCTCCCCCAACCCCAGAGCTGACTGTCACTTCTGATTCCACTGCTCTTGAGCTGAAGGAGACGGGGAGACCAGCCTCAAAGTCCAGCCCTGATCTGGCAGGCTGTGTGGCCCCAGGCAAGTGGCATTCCCTCTCTGGTTTCAGTACTTTGCTCCTCTTCTATGTATAACGGAGATAATAGTACTGCCTCCTGTGAGCATCCAGGGGTCACCCAGGTGAGGCATCTACCTGGGAGCAGGGTATGTTGTGAAAGTTCAGTTTAGCGGAGTCTTGAGTTTATTCAGGAGCCCCTGGCGAGAGCCTTGAATGTTGTGGGAAGTCAGCCATGGCTGCCTGAATCAAGGTCTCTGGGTCCCTGCGGGCAGGGAACCAGGTGCCAAGCACAGCTTGAGGCCTCAGGGGCTGAACCCCCTCCTCCGCACAGCTGGTCTCACAGAGATTTATTTTTAGGAGCTGAAGTGGCTTGTGGGCAGAAAAGGGAGGGCCTCTGGCAGGATATGCCCAAGGAGGGGACTGGTGGGGGCTACTTTTTCACCTCTGATTTTCAGAGAGCCCCAGCCAGCTGCCAGTTGGTTCCTGAGGCAGAGGGACCTGTGTCTTAGGCAGGCTGGGAGACCGGTTAGAGCCCAGAGAGACACAGGTGGTGACTGAGGTGGCCCAGCACACAATGGCAGGCCAGAGTTGTGTCCCCCCACCAGCCCCTCCTTGAAGGCTCGGTGGAGGTATTCACTACATCCGCCAGCCGGGCAGGGGGCCAGGAGGGCTTCCTGGTTCACGTGGCCTCTGGGGACGTGGTTTCTGGAGGAGGGCGCTTCAAGGCTGCAGCTCTCAGTTCTTGAAACCATTTGCTGAGTGACGCTTCCCAATATCCCCTTCTACTGTCTCTTTACTCACAGGGTCTGCTGACCCAGGTCATGATCATCGGCTGGGGGAGGGGACGGCTCTGGGTGTGTGGGACAGCCTGAGCCTGGGGTCTGAAGGGAACTGGTGGCCCTTCTGCTGGGCCATGCCTGACCTCATGTGCACAGCACTTTATGGTAGCCCTTTGGCCGCTGTCCTCAGAGTGAGTTCCCACTGTGGGTAGTATCAGTTCCATAGAGGAAGCAGGCCCAGAGACGTAGACAGTTATACCCAAGGCTGCACAGGGCACCTCAGCTTTCTGGTTAAGAGGACGGTTTCTGATTTGGAGACCCCACCCTGCTGCTTTCTTACTGTGTGGCCTTAAGTTACCTACCCATTTTCACCCCAAATTGGTTTCCTTATCTAGAATATTGGGATAATAGGGCTTATCTCAGTCATGCATGTGCTCCGAACCTGACAGCCCAGAGGCAGGCCTGGCTAACAGAGACTGTGGCCTCTGCTGATGTGCTGGGAACTACTGAGCTGGGATTTGGACCCATGAGGCTGGGGATCCCAGAGGCAGCTTCTAGGAGCTCCAGCGACACTGGCCCCCCACCCCTAACTCACACCCCATGACCGCGGTCTCCCCCAGTGTCGGCTCCTGCTCATCGTCCTCTGCTCTGTGGGCTTCTCGGCTGTCTATATCCTGCTGTGCTACTGGGCCTGCCTGCCCTTCTGCCCAGCCTCCTGCCTGGACCCCCACCTCTCTATCAAGTCCAGGCCCACCGTGCCAGGGCCTCTGCACTTCAGTGGCTACAGCAGCGTGCCAGATGGGAAGGGGAGTTTGCTGGGCAGCGTGTCAGGGGCTGGGGGGTAGGCCCAGCCAAGGTTGCCAGGGTTCTCCCCGGACTCTCTGGGGACTGTGAGAACTGGGCTTATGTCAGGCCAGCCTGGATCCTGGACTTGGCTCCTCTGCTCAAGCTGACCAGTCCCTTTACCTCTCTGAGCTTCAAATTCTAGGAGGAAATTTTTTTTTTTTCAATTGTGGCTGCACTGCAT
>NW_011494947.1:5062532-5065900 GCF_000754665.1 Bison bison bison
ATGCAGGATCTTAGTTCCCCGATTAGGGCTTGAATCCAGGCCACAGCAGTGAAAGCGCTGAGTCCTAACTACGGGACCACCAGGGTATTCCTAAATGTCTTTTTTTTTTTTTAATTCAACGAACATTGCCTGACTGCTCTCAGCTGGGCACTGGGGATAAAAAAGATGGGTTAGGCAGGGTGGCCACCTGAAACTCCTGGTCCATCCTGGAAGCCAGACAGCATCACATCGTGGTGGTACATGCAGCTTTAAATTTATTAAAAACTGTCCACGCACAACCCATCTGTTTAGCAAGTGTGTATTTGGTGCCTTAGATGTGCTCTGCCTTGTGCTGATACCTGCTGGGGATACAGATCTGCCCCAGAGCTGGCCCTCTACAGGAGACAGGGACAGTGGAGCCCAAGGGTGACAAGGCAGCTGAGGCCCCTGCCCCATGGCGTGCACCTCCCCATGCTTGTTTTGCCAGGCGAGGTTCAGAAGGCTTTACACCGCTCACCCTGATTTCAGCAGCCCCAGCTGGTAGGTTTCTTCTCAAAGGCATCTGCCAATGACACCCGGTGCAGGAAGGTCCGAGCTCGGAGTCTGCCAGCTCTCTGAGTGTTGGTCAGAGGGAGGAGGGCTCAGGGACCTTGCGTTGGAGATCTATTTCAGGTCTTCATCCCTCTGAGTCGCAGTTACCTTATCTATAAAAGGCAATCATTGTGGTTCCTACCTTGGTAGGGTTTGCTCTGCAGGTCCAACTGCATGATTCATGGATAGTGTTTAGAATGGGTGCTGTATAAATCTTTGATCAAGATGCAAAAACAGCTGAGTTGGGAGGGACAAACTCAAGTGCCACCAGGTTTGGCCGAGAGGGACAAGCAGCGAGGTAGGCTGGGTAGACGCCATGCCAGCTTCCGTGGTCACAGCTAGTGTTCATTTCAGATGCTCAGAGCTCATGAGGACGTGGCCCCAGGATGGCCAGATCCTCTGAGTTTGTTAACAGAGCAGAAAATCTTAGAATGTCGAAAGGGCTGATTTCTGTAAAGGATTCATTGTCTTAAAGATCCTGCAAAACAGAACAAGCAGAACACCTTCTGAGGCAGATGGTGACTTTGGATCTGAACAGATGACAGTTGTCAGCTCAGGCTTAAACTGAGGGCAGAATAAGGAAGTCTTGTTCTTTATTGCCAGGGCATGGAAAATGGGGCTAAAAGTCCTTAAATCAACACTGTGTCAGACATAAACTGTCCCTGAGTGGGCTACAACTGTGTGTCTTTTATCGACTAGATTGAATATTCCCATATCCTTTACAGGCCTCCATAAACCTGTATTCCCAAAGGGGCATGGAGGCCTGGGGTAGGCAGCAAGTCTTCTCTCCAATGACAGTTTGCAGACTTGTTGGATTGGCTCCTGCCTCTTATGAGATGATGAGGTGGGGTAGGAGGGCAGCTTACTGTGCCCTCAGTCTGTGCTGATCACTCTCTAGGCATTTTGAATTGAATCCTTAAAACCTGATCAAGCAGATGCTATTTTCATCCCCTTTTTATAGATAAGGAAATTGAGGCTCAGAGAGACAAAGTAACTTACCTTAAGCACACACAGCTAGGATGGGGCAGAGCCAGGATTCAGGCTCAGAACCAGAGGTTCCCAATGTTGTGATGGGCTTTTACTTATAAACTGGGACAAGAAAAATGGGACTTGGGCAGAGGAGAAAGTGACCTAAAAGAAATTCTGAAGAGCTGAGGTTCATATTTACCTAACGAACATATAACTGACTCCTAGTCTGTGCCAGGAACTGCTCTGAGTGCTTTATAAATATTGACTTATATAACCCTAACAAGAAAGTGCAATGTAGGGCCTCATAGGGCCTTAGCAACAGAAACCAGGGCCAGAAATGTGGCTGATGGGAAAGCAGAGGCCTTGAGCATAGAATCTCAGCTCTGCCACGTGTCACTGGAATGACCTTTAGAAAGTCATTCCAACTGCCTAGCCTCTGTTTCCTCATCTGCAAAAAGGGTTGATGAAGTCCTTGGAGCTGATACAGGTGGTCAGGGGTATTCCTGGGTGGAGGAGAAGGCAGGGTGGAAGCTACGTGCCCAGGACTTCCTTTCTTTCTCTCTTCCTCCCCCTGCAGCCTCTGGTCCGAGAGCTGTGCCGCAGCTGCGCCGTGGTGTCCAGCTCAGGCCAGATGCTGGGCTCTGGCCTGGGCGCCGAGATTGACAGCGCTGAGTGCGTACTGCGCATGAACCAGGCGCCCACCGTGGGCTTCGAGGCAGACGTGGGCCAGCGGAGCACCCTGCGGGTCATCTCCCACACGAGCGTGCCTCTGTTGCTGCGAAACTATTCCCACTATTTCCAACAGGCCCGGGACACACTCTATGTGGTGTGGGGCCAGGGGAAGCACATGGACCGGGCGCTGGGTGGCCGCACCTACCGTGCGCTGCTGCAGCTCACCAGGATGTACCCCGGCCTGCAGGTGTACACATTCACCGAGCGCATGATGGCCTACTGCGACCAGGTCTTCCAGGACGAGACGGGCAAGAACCGGTGAGCATGAGCCGGGGAGCTGGCCTGCTGGGGATCTCCCTGGCAGCTGGCGGCCTGCCTTCTCCAGGAGCCTCTGGTCCACTAAGGGTCTGCTCTGTCTGGCACTGGGGCTCAGCAGTGATAGAAGCAGGCATGGTCCTGCCCTCTGATGGGGACAGGAATCAGAGAGACTGTCATCATCGAATGACCATATAGATGTTCCACACGGCGGTGAAGGGCGTTCGGCCTCACCAGTATACACTGTGGCGGAGTGGTGGCGGGGGATGGTGGTGGTGGTGACCAGTGTGGGGCCATGGCAGGGAGCTCTTCTCTTTGGAGGGGATGTTCTAAGACCTGAATTGGTTTCTGATGTCCCTTCCAGAAAATGAAAGTAACAGTGGCAGTTCTAACAGCCCTTTTTGTGCACCAGGTACTGAGCTAAGTACTCTTGCTTTCAAGACCTCATTTTATCCAACACCCAAGAGAGCACTTGAACTCCTATGGCTTCCTTATCTGCACACTGGTTTCTCCCCCACCTCTCTAGCTCAGAAAATACAGCCACCAGCCTCCAGTTTTTTAGTCAAACACTTGACTTTGCCCTTGACTCCCCTTGTTTCATCACCTGCCACATAGGATGGGCTCTCGAATCTCCTTCCTTGTCCATGGGTACCTCCTTGACCAAAGCCACCATCCTTCTCTGTTTTTTGGTAATATTTTATTTTTTTATTTATTTGACTGTGCCTGGTCTTAGTTGCAGTACATGGGATCTTTGTTATGGCATGCCAGATCTTTAGTTGTGGCATGTGGACTCTTAGCTGTGGCATGTGGGATCTAGTTTCCTGACCAGGGATCGAACCTGG
>NW_011494947.1:5066000-5067362 GCF_000754665.1 Bison bison bison
CAGGGAAGTCCCCACACTCTCCTGCACTTGCAGCACCCCCTGCAGTCTGATCTCCAACTGCCCCAGTGAGTTCATCCCACCAGTCACCTGGCCTCACCCTACAGCAGCTTCGCATCACGTGGAAAATAAAGTCCAGACTCCCCCCTCCTCCCCTGCCCAGGCCTTCGTGCCCTTGCATGGTCTGCCCCTGCCTGCTTCTGTGGCCTCATCGTCCGTCGCTTACCCTGCTCCAGCCGCACTGGCCGTGGACATCCACACTGCTCTCACCTGCAGGCCTTTGCACATGCCGTTCCTCCCCCAGATCCTCCCTTGTGTTCAATACAGATGGAGTTTCTCCTTGGCCCCATCTGAAGGGACACCTCCTACCTGACGTCCTTCATCCCATTCTTTTGTTTCCTTGTCTTCTCAGCAGGTCTCTTCCAGCTGCCCACTTCCTAGAGAATGGTAGCGCTGGGTGGGGCCACTTCATGGCCAGCTCAGGGCTTGGGAGGTGTTAGGTTTGAATGGCTGAACCACCCCACAGCCCTTCAGTAGAGCCCGAGATGAATGGCCATCGACTGGGAAAGTAATCAGTACTGGTGCTTTTGGAGAGAGGCGAAGCCAGGTCCGGCTCCAGGGTCCCATGCTCTGAGTTGGGGGTTGGGGCTTGAGGGAGGAGCTGGGCTGACCGTGTTCCCTTTCTGTCACCACCTATAGTTATCCCCCTGTCACCCATAGGTCACTGAGGCTCAGAGAGGTTCATAAGCAAATCGGATGCCCCGGAGCAAATTCAGGGTTCAAGCTGAAGACTGCTTGACTCTAGACAACCCTCTTCCCCGCTTTCAATGGCTGTGTTTCTGCGGCTTTTTGCTGTCTCTGCAAGCTTGGTCCCTGAGATGTGGAGAGGGTGTGACCAGGGCTGATGCATCATCATTGTTGGGGGCGTGGTTTGCTCAAGTTCTGTGTGGATGGGTAGAAGATGCACAGACCTGGGTTGGCACCCACGCCCACCTCTTGCCCACTGCTGGCCTTGGGCCGGATCTTCCAGCTCCCCAGTGCTCCCACAGAGCCTCTCTGTGGGGGTTAAGATGAGAAGCCCTTGACTGGGAGGGGAACCAGTGCTGTGTGGTGAGCCTGGGGCCACCTTCCTTCCAAGTTGAGCTGGGGGACGTGGCCAGCTGACTGTGCGTCCCTCCCCCGGCCAGGAGGCAGTCCGGGTCCTTCCTCAGCACCGGCTGGTTCACTATGATTCTCGCCCTGGAGCTGTGTGAGGAGATCGTGGTCTACGGGATGGTCAGCGACAGCTACTGCAGGTCAGGCCAGCCAGGAGCCAGGTGGTGGGGGGGGACACCATGTTCGGGCCCTATGCTGAGGGTGTGTGGG
>NW_011494947.1:5067462-5074374 GCF_000754665.1 Bison bison bison
TGTGGTCTTCCACGTGAGTAGCCAAGGCACAGACAGCCCTTGGGCCTGGTACCCGGTGGGAAGGAGCCCAACCTGTAGAACAGGCTGGGTTTCCCACCTCCACTCTGCCCAAGTGGCCTTGGGCCCAGCCGCCACCTCCCAGGGCAACCATTTTGTCAGGTCAAAGAGAGCAAATGACCACACTGTCTTCAGAAGCTTGTGGAGAGGTTTAGCAAGAGAATGATCTACTGAAGTCCTCGCCCCAGCCTCAGGGCTGCTGTGCGTGTCTGTGATCAGCTGTTACGCCTAAGCTTTGACTTGTGATGTTGTTCTAGTTCAACACTGTCATGGCTCCCATCACTGAACTGAAGGGGCCCCGTGTTTTCATCCTCTGTTTTTTGGGGGAACTTCTTTGCTGAGCACGTGGGCAAGATGAAAGTAGCCCCTCTCTACCAGGACGCCTGGCTAGACTGCCTGTGAGTAGGTGGGTATGCAGGCCTGGCAGTTAAATGCTGCGGGGACCCAGCGGTCCCTCAACCATGAGCCCGGCACCAGGCACTTTGCAATTTTTGACCTGTGGTTTTAGCTTCCCTGGTGGCTCAGACGGTAAAGCATCTGCCTGCAATGTGGGATGACCCAGGTTTGATCACTGGGTCGGGAAGATCCCCTGGAGAAGGAAATGGCAACCCACTCCAGTACTCTTGGCCTGGAAAATTCCATGGATGGAGGAGCCTGGTAGGCTACAGTCCATGCGGTCACAAAGAGTCGGACACGACTGAGCCACTTCACTTTTACTTTCAGCCAAGAAAGTAGATGTCACCATCCCCATTTTACAGATGGGTTATTGAGGCTCAGGGTGTTTGTCTTGGCCTAGAGTCAACCAGCTCGCAAGAGGTACAGCCAGGGCTTGAACCCTTGGCCTTTAGAATCCTCGGGGGCTGCCCTGTTCTTCCTTTATCTGTCTTGGCCTCCCTTGGGACCTGGCCTGTGGGACTCTGTGGTCCGTAGGGCTGGGGGAGGGATGGTCCTGGCAGGTGGCGGGGTCTGGCAGGAGGCAGACCAGGTGGGCTGCCTCACACCTGTCCCTCTTCCCCACCCACAGGGAAGAGCATCACCCCTCAGTGCCTTACCACTACTTCGAGAAGGGCCGGCTGGACGAGTGTCAAATGTACCTGGCGCATGAGCGGGCGCCCCGCAGCGCCCACCGCTTCATCACCGAGAAGGCCGTGTTCTCTCGCTGGGCCAAGAAGAGGCCCATCGTCTTTGCCCACCCATCCTGGAGGACGCAGTGGTCCCATCGCCACAGCACCATCACCAGGCCTCTGTTGCAGCCACACTCAGCCAAAAACACTTAATTTATGGATCCTGCCTCCTGCCACATGCCGAGCGGACCTGAGTTCCCTTCCAGCCATACCCTTGGGGACACTTGGAGCCATCTCAGGCTTCTAGACTTGGGGAGAGAGGAGGAGGCCTCTGGTGACCTTTGCAGCCTCCTCCCCACCCCTGCTCCCTGAGTAATCTGAGTCTTCGTTTTTAAGTTCTTCCCACCTCTGAGTCGGTCCAGTGGCCTTCGCCCTGGGGGCTGGTGGCCCCCAGTCACCAGCACTATGAATTTCAACCGAGCACCAGCCCTGGTCCTTCCTCTCTGTACTCCCTCTCCACCTGCCTTTGGTGCCACACTTCCCAGGCTGGTTGCCCTCAGCGGGGCAGCCTAGAGCTTGGGGTTCGTTGGGTGAAGTGGGGGGCCTTTGAACTGTGACTGCCAGGGTCACCTCTGGAGCGTACGGGTAAATGTGTTTTCTGGAAGCCTGTCCCGGCTATTGTCATGTGTCTGAGGGTGGGGACTGGAGCTTCTCTGCTCACCACAATCCCATGATCTGTTGCCTTGAGGGGAGACCTCCAGCCAGCTGGCCTCTGGCCATCTAATCTGCCTGCCTGTTTCTTCCTCAAGAGCCTATCTTCTTCCCCACCAGCTCAGGGTGTGTGGCCCATGGCAGCACATAGCCCAGGAAATGCCTTCCGTGGGATTCCCACCCTGCACTGGGAGAGGAGTCAGGGTGGGAGGAAATCCCCCCACATCACGTTCCCTTCCTGGTTCAGGGTCAGATTCCAAGGGCCTGGCCAGTTCAATTCCCAGTTAACTCTGGAGTTCGTTACACTACCAGAAAGGAAAGCAGGGGGCAGGCCAGGGGCCTTCCTTCTCTGAGTAGCAGTTCGGTCACCGGTAAAGTGGAAAGGCAGACCCACCATCGAACAGGGGATGGACGGTGTGCAGCCACCCTGGGGTGGGGTTAGAGTTAACCCAGTTCACGGATGACATGAAGCCACCGGGTTGAACCAGGATGCAATCCCAGGTCTGAGAGCTACAGCTGAGTGTCTGGGCCCCCTGCACCTGGTGGTTGGAAAGAGGGCTTCACTCCCCCTCCCTTCTTCCTAACTTCCTCCCTTTTCCCCATTTCTGGAGACCAGGAGACTAATGGTGGGCCAGGACCCCAAGGTCTCAGCTGGGATGGAGCCCTTGGGTTCTAGCTTGCAGCTCCAGGGCTCAGCCAGTTCACTGATGGGTGACCTGTGCAGTTACCTTGGGCACCAGGCTTAATGTTCTGCAGTTTCCACTTGACACTTTTTTTTGTTTGTTTTTAATTTACAAGGGGCTACACCTTTTCATTTGGCGCTGGACCTACCAATCACATGTAGCCGGAACGTTCCCCTCCCACGCCTAACCTTGTCAGGAGAGTCTGGAGACCTGGCATTTGGCTCATAGGCCTTTTGTGCCCTGCCTCCCCTTACCCAGGGCCCGGTGGCCCCAGAAGTCTCTGCAGGCATGGGAGGAGAGCCCTGAGATGGGGAGGCAGGGAGCCATGCTGTGGGAGGCAGCAGGCTGGCGGCCAAGCCACAACTGCTGGCTTGGCAGTGGTGAGTGTTTCTAAGCTGGTGTTGGGCAGAGGTAGGGGGCAATGTGACCTCGCAGATGGGGGCGGGGGTTGGTGGGGGAACTTCCAGGCTCAGAGAGAGGACTCTGGAGTCAGACTTGGCTTCATTCTGGCTCTACTTCCTGCTGCAGGACCCTGGTAAGTTAGTGCCTCCCTCCTGGCCTCATTTTCCTCACCTGTAAAAGGCACAGGGGTAGGCACAGGGAGTAGTCATACAACTCACGGGAGAGAGATGGCACCCATGAAGTGGGGTGCCATCATTTTCAGTGGGGTCTCCTTTGCTCACCCAGCCCTGCCTGCCCTGGTGGTGAGGTATGGGCAGGAAGACCTCCCACCGCCATCAGCCGTGTCTGCTCATAGCATCACCCCCCGTCCCCCAGGCCCAGGGTCTGCTGGGTTTGATCGGACTACAACTCCAGCCGGTCCCAGGAGGTTGCCTCCCCTTCCTGTTCCATTACTCGGGAAATGCAGGCCCAACCCTTGGTGTCCAGTGTACAGAGGAACCTTTGTCGGCCCTGCCCTTGGGTGGGTTGGAGGTTTATTGCTTTGTTGACCCAAATGTCTTTCTGGAGTGGTAACCTGGCAGCTGCGATCCACCAGCCAGTTCCTCCAGGCAGACGAAGATGACTGGAGATTGGATCTGGGCCTGCTGACGTTCTCTGGATCCCCTTCTCTGCCACTGCAGTTCCTGCAGTTTCCCGGAGGTGAGTCGGGGGGAGTGGGAGCCTGAGGGATGTGGTGGGGGTCACCTTGGTGGGCAGCCACTCTGGGCCCCTGTTTTCACATCACACCCAGGCTCTTTTGTCTCCTCTGTGGGCCTGCTGGGGACCCACTGCTTCCTCCTAGAAACCAAGGGAAGCTGGGTGAATCTCATAGCCTGGAGGTATCTCACGTAGCCTCTTCTCAGAAGGAACTTGGGGCCAGGCAGGAATGCACATTCACACAGTTAGCCCAGGTGAGGAAAGGAGCCTGGGTTCTTCTAGGAACTGGTGGGCACCCACGTCCAGTGTCACCTGGGCTAGTCTGATGGCTCCAGCCTCTGTCTGCAAATGACCAGGGACTTCTTAATTCCAGACCCACTGCCGAGAGGCCTGTGAAGGCTTTTTCCAGTATCCCATGGTGGGGAAAAAAATCCTAACAGTGCAAAGATTGCTAAGGGGTGAGAAGGGCCTGAGGGTGACACGCAACCAGGATCCCCACCCTGGGGCAGGAAGGGCTGAAGCAGAGGCTACTGCCATCAGACTGTGGTGGGGGCGGGCACCGGCTGCCCAGCTGTGGGCAGGGTCGGGGAGTAGCACCAGGACTGGCCACAGCTTCTCAGACATGAAGATCCTGGCACGTGTGCAGAGCAGGCTTGGGGCTTTAGCGGCAGAAATGCTCAGTCACTCAGTCATGTTCAACTCTTTGCAACCCGTGGACTGCAGCCCGCCAATCTCCTCTGTCCGTGGGATTTCCCAGGCAAGAATACTGCAGTGGGTTGCTATTTCCTTCTCCAAGGGATCTTCCTGACCCAGGGATCAAACCTGCATCTCCTGCGTTGCCAGCGAATTCTTTACAGCTGAGCCACTGGGGAAACACTTGTGGGCAGAAAGGCTTGTGACTATTTAGCGTACAGGCCTGGGGCAATCCCAGCTGGAACACCTGTGTACTCTCGAGCCTCACTTTCTCCCTCTGGGAAGCAGGAGTAACAACAGTGTCCACGTTATAGATTGTGCTAAGGATTCAGCAAGTTATGTTCGCAAAGTGCTTGTTATTAATAGCACAGGAGAAACCTCTGACCCACAGGGAGCTGTGTAGGCTTCCGTGTCCTTGTTATTATTGAAGTGGTTGTTACTCTTCTTGGGGGCTCTGGAAAGGGAAGCTAGCCCTAGAGCAGAGCCTCCTGGAGTAAGCCTGGCCCCAGGGACACGGCAGGCCTGATGGGGGAGCTCCAGCCCCGGATTTGGTCCTGGAGCTGGGCTGCAGCACCCTTTTATTTCCAGAGTCCCGGTCATTGGCCGGGGCTGGGAGAAGGGCTGGCCTCTAACCTGCCCGTGACCTCAAGCAAGAGATTCCCCTTCTGTGAGCTCCCAGCAGTCCTGGTCATCAGGCGCCCTGCCCCCCGCTCTGTGGTTTTCTGGCCAGCAGGGCAGGTCAGGCGCTGAGGAGGGCTGGGGTGAGGGTGGGGCCGAGGCTCAGGAAGCGGATGGAGCAGGACACCAGAGGGGCAGGAAGCCTTGCCTGCGCCCACAGCCATTTGTACTGCCCCCAGTGCCTGGAGGGCAGTGTCTCTACAGCCTGGAGGCTGGACCTTGGGGGCCCATTAACTTGTTTTAATTAAAAACAAGTTAAAAGTGGTATTAATGTCCTAAATTAGTCCAATGGATACCACTTGGAAGTTTATAAAGCAAAAGGTGAAAATAGCACCCAGTCCACTCTCCCCACGTCCACTCTCCTCACGTCCACTCTCCCCACGTCCACTCTCCAGGGTTAACTACTGCCTGTAGTCCCTTCATGGATTCTTCCCGAAGCAGTTTGTGTGCGCTTACGAACCCACGTGCATAGATAGTTGGATAAAAAAAGGAATTATGCTATATATGCAGTTCATTTTTTATATTAAAAATAAATTTTAAAATATAAAAAACACAATGTGACCATTATCTTAAAAAATTTGGAAAATACAGTGAAGCCAAAAGAAGACATCAGCCCATAATCTTATCATTCCAGAAATAACCACTATTGACCCTTCAATCACTGTGATAGACAAAAACATCTCTATTTTCATTTATATTCTTTTTTTTTTTCACCTTTTAAAATATACCTGAATGACGGCATGAGTTATACTTGTGAATAATAAAACAATATAATGAACTTCTGGAATTCATATCCCACTAAAAGACCAGACTTTGATACTATAACTTGCACACCCCTGCCTTTTTTCCCTTCTCCCACACCCATCTCCCAACACACAAGACTGCTGTGTTCTTGATTTTTGCTTTTAAAACTTTAATCACTTTGATAGGCAAAGCTGTCGCCTGTCCTGTGAGAGGCGGCCTACTGCCTGCTGTGTGCTTAAACAGTATATTGTGTAGTCCCATTTGTCTTCCAGAACTTGGCTTTTTCACTCCTCCTGTCTGTAAGATCCATCCATGTCATTTCCCCCTGCTCTACAGTATTTCACCATGTGAATGTATCATAATGTAAAAAGATTCCATTCTCCTTGATAGCTATATGAACTATTTCCAGTTTGGTTTCAAGCACTGCTGCTCTGAACTTCATTACGTGCATTTGCAAGACTTTCTCCAGGGTATATATCTAGGTGGTGGTGGTTTAGTCGCTCAGTCGTGTCCAACTCTTGCGACCCCATGGACTGCAGCCCGTCAGGTTCCTCTGTCCATGGGATTCTCCAGGCAAGAAGACTGGAGTGGGTTGCCATTTCCTTATCCAATATATCTAGGAGCATGGTGCAAAATTTTCCAACTTCGTTTTCCAAAGTAGTATAGAGATGCATTTTTAACACTTGCTTTCTTCACTTATGACATATTCCCGTGAACATCCTGGACATTTCTTCCTGTCGGTGTATACTGATCTGAATCTTTCATTTAGCAGGGCTGTGCCTTTGTTCATTTAACCAGGCGTCCAGCCTTCTTATTTTTCACTATCACAGAAAATGATGTAATGAATACCATGATAATTGCAAGAAGTAATGTAACGTTTTTTTAATCCTTAACAACACCGCCGGAGGTTGTTCACCCCATTTTTCGAAAGCAGGGGAAGCAGCAAATCGAGTGCCAAGGCCACACAGCTAGCAGCGCTGAACTTGCACAGTGGAACCCTGCGTTCACCCAGGGTGATTACTGGGTGCAGGGCTCTGGAGGCCCAAGGTAGGGATGCCCAGGGAGAAACTCAATTGATTCCAAGGGCAGGGTGCTCTATGACTCAGTTGCCCCATCCCGGCCGTGGGGACAGTAAAGTGAAGTGGGTGTGGGTCTGACCCACAGAAGAGGTTCTTCGGAAGGCT
>NW_011494947.1:5075169-5086070 GCF_000754665.1 Bison bison bison
TGTAGGAGGAATCCTCGAGCTGGGCAAAGCGAAACTCCCAAACAGAGGGCAGGGTGTGGCCCCCAGCCTTAGCCCACGGTTTCAGCCTTCTGACTGGGCCTCCTCAGGGCTGAGTACACTCTCCTGGCTTAGGGCTGTGGGCTGCCACCTCCCTGGCCTGAGGAAGTGGCTCCCCAGCAGGCCTGCTATCCCTGCTGAATCAGGTGCTGGGAACGCAGCCGGTGGCCTCTAGTCAGTACCAGCCCTGGGGGATCCTTGAGAGAAATCCGGTCAGGCTCAGCCCCAGGTTGCTGCCTGGAAACAAGCCTGGAAATAAGACTTCCCAGCAAATTCTGAACAGCTCTGCAAGGCACTTTGCCTCTGTGAACCTCAGTCTCCTCATCTGTGAAATGGGGATGAGAGCCCCTACTGTGTACAATTGCCAGGAAGATTCAGTGAGTGGGTGGTGCTTAGCAAGGACTCAGCATTTATTGATATTAGAGGGAAGTTGCTGGGCCAGGCATCAGAGGCAGCCTAGGGGAGAATTGTTTGGCCAGCTCCTGAAGAGGCAGGCCTTGAACAATGAATAACCACAAAACTAACAGCTGCTGGCCCCGACCAAGCACTTTCAAATCCCTGTGCTTCCCGTGCCACATCTGCTTGAATCCTTCTAACAATCTTGTGAGTTACCTACTTTTATCATTCCATTTCACAGATGAGGAAACTGAGGCTCATAGAGGTCACATGGCTTGCCCGAGGCCCCTCAGCCAGTAAGTGGAGGAACCCGGATTTGCAGTTGAACCTGAGATGCTGTACTGACCATGGCCTTCTCAGAGCAGGACTGTGACGGGGGCTGACCAAGGGGACAGTGGTCCTGGCTGAGGGCACTGCTCAGGCAAAGGTGGGAAAGTCGGGGGGCGGGTCTGGGAACAGGAGTGTTCTAGGGTGTCTGGAGCTTGGGGCATCCGAAGGAAAGCGTAGTGAGAGGGGAGGCTCAGCTCAGAGAAGCAGCTGGAATGCTAGAGGCCTCAGGGTGGATGGGGGCTACCCAGGGATCCTGGATAACTTTTGCATTAGTGGGCTGTGAGTCTAACAACAAGCCGCTCTTCCCTTCCGTTGAACCTCAGTCTCCTGATCTGTGCATCCGGCGGGACTGGACCTGGTGAGAGTCCCCATGAGTCCCGACTGGGGTGGCTTTGAAGGCCGGCTGCGGCGAAACCTGAAACACGGCTTGGGAGGAGGGGGCGCCTGCGGAGAGAAGGCGGGGTTGGGTGGTGGGCGGAGTTAGGACCCAACCAGTCAGGAGCTGAGTGGGGACACCTCCTTTGGCCTGGCTATGCCTGATAGCGGTGTAGGAGTAAACAGCTGCTAGGTCAGGGGGCGGAGATAGTGGCGGGAGCTGGGAGGCCCCTGGAGGGAAGCTTCGACCGAGCTGGGGGAGCCCCAGGGCCCCTTTCTTTGCGCACTCACTTTCCGTGTCTTCTGGCCTAATCTGCTGGAGGTGGCTGGACACAAGTACTGACTCCCTTTTGAAAGGTGGGGAAATTGAAAACTGCAGAGAAGCTGCGTCCTGCGACGATGGGGGCGGGATGGGGGGCGTCTGTTGGAGAGTGAGGAGCAGAGTGTGTATGGTTCCCTGAGACCCTCTCCCCCCTCACCAGGGTGGAGCTGTGGTTATGCCCATTGGATAGATGAGTCTGAACCCTTAACCCCCAAGATCTTATGTAATAATGAACAAAGTCAAAACCAAGGGAAAACAAGTTAAGAATGGAATCACTCAGTGGACCTCCTGCACATCTCCAGGGCCCTGGAGGCACAGCAGAGAATGGGAGTGAGGCCCTGGGCCAGCTGTGCCATCAGAACTCTCAGCTGGAAGGTGGCATGCAGGGGACATTCCTGGCCCACCCCAGGTGGGAGGATGAGTGGGCATGATCAGGGTTGTGCAGAGTGTTCCAGTTGGAGGGGCCAGTTTATGCAAGACCTGGAAGGGTGTGAGTGTTGAGGAGTTTGGGGACCTACAAGGAATGTTGCTTTCTTCCCAGGCTTCAGGACCATAAGGCAAGGTTTAGAGTAGAGGTACGAATAGGGCTCCTGCTAGGTGAGGAGCAGCAACCCCCCACCCCAGCCGGGAAGCCATCCTTTGGCCTGCAAACTGCCTTTGGCACAGAGTGGGAGAGAGAACGGCAGGGAGAGAGGCAGGGCTCTGCCACCACCTGGCTGTATGACTTCTGACCAATTCCTGCCCTTTGTCGGCCTCAGTGTCTCCATCTGGAAAATGGGTACAGCCCTGAGCCTTGGGGTCATGGGTGGATAGAGCTGGCGGGAGTGGGGAGGGTGTCGCTTAGGACCAGCTGGACCATAATCCTTTCTGTGGCTTGCAGGTGTGACCACACACCCCTACCTGGGCCACCTGCAGGACACTGGCCCCTGCCCCTCAGCAGACGCCGGAGAGAGATGAAGAGCAACAAAGTAAGTTACCTTTTGTTTCTTATCCCCATCTCTTTATTTCTTGTCCCCATCTCAGCTTCTTATTTCCCTTCGTGAAATGGTCGCCTTCGGACCTGCCTCACACCCAGTCTCTCTTCCCTGCTGAAAAGCTCCTGATGCGTGGGAGACCCTGGTACAAGCCTTGCTGTAGCCACTGACCTGTGTGGTCTGGGCAAGTTCCTGCCTCTGTCTGGGCCCAGGTCCACTTCTGTCCTCCTAGGCCTGACTGGTCCATCTGTGGTCAAGGATTAGCTGAGAAGGTGACTGTGGAGTTCTGTGCAGTGGGTGGGGTTGGGGAGAGAAGGTGAATGGGAGTCTGGGAGAGGGGACAGCGGTCAGAGTCAAAAATGACATAATGTTGTGAGCATCACTCCAAGGGTGCCCGGGTTCCACATCATCCATTCGTTTATGGTTTCCTGAGCACCTATTGTGTGCCTGGCCCTGTACACCCCTTTCCTAGGATCCACTGAGCTGCGGCTTTGGCAGAGCCTGGGGGTTGGGATTGGGGTGATATGGGTGTGTCTGGGTCCAATCCGGAAAGAGAAACCACACTAATTTGAACAGAGCAAATTTAATGTAAAGAATTGTTAACTATAATTGGGCATTGGAGTAACAAAGGATTCGAACTCTACAAAATACAGGAATAGCGGGTGTAAGGAGCAGTCACCGGGAATTCTCTAATGGTCCAGTGGTTAGGAATTGATACTTTTACTGTTGGGGACAGGGTTTGATCCCTGATCAGGGAGCTAAGAGCCTGCAAGCCTTGTGATGTGGCCAAAGGAAAAGGAAAAAAAAAAAAAAGGAGCTGCCCCCACAGTCAGAGCTGAGACTCAGGCCTTACTGGCCTGGAGAGGGCAAGAGCTATGGCCCAGTGGATGGCAGAGAGCTCACGGTGATGCTGTGCCATGGAAGTTGTCATAAATCCACCTGCTAGGCTACAGGGAACGCTGGTCACAGGAGGTAACTCCCAGGAGGCACGTCAAGCATCATGCAGAACTGTTCCAGGAAGCTGAAGCTTAATTTTTGTGGGTGTTGCTGGTGGTTGAGTGTGTCACATGCTTCTGGAGAAGCTGTGGTCACAGTAGGAGTCAGGGGCACTCTGCTTCAAAACTGCCGGAGGGTGGATGCTGGAGGAAGCTGCTGACCCCTGGGAGAAGCCATGTGCCCTGTAGGAGCAAGTGCCCAGAACCAGGCTTAAAGCCCCCAGAACCTGGCAGCAAACTTCCTTCCTCCTGAAATCTATCTCTAGCGCCCTCTACTAACAAAGGTTGCTAGCAAGAAAAAGTTTGTAAGGGGCCCAGATCCATTTTCACAGAGCAGGCAAAAAAGAGAAAAACCTGGTACTGAGAAGCGATACTTCAATGACCGCCTAGGGGGCTTAGCACAAAGAGTCAGGACTCTGGGGCCTCACCTAGCCTTGCAGACCCTGGGCCAATAAGTCCCAGTGGACGTTTCAGAGATCACTTTCCTTTCTTCTGCCATAAGTTGGTGTACCGACTACCCATGCATCCTGATTCCTGACCACAACCTTTCCCTTCAGGTTTAAATGAATGATGAACATTTGTGGAGACTGTTTGGGGAAGACCTGGACCCTCTCGTTTGAAAGTCCCACCTGTCTCCAAGCATCCTTCCCACTGCAGCTGGAGGGATCCTTGCGACCCCCACATCCAATCTGATCCAGCCACCCTTCTGTGGTCTGGGCTCCACCCTGGGAACTGAGATATGGTGGGGATCAAGGCTGACTCAGTCCCAGCCTTCAGAACTTATGGTTCCATTGAGGGGGATCTGAATGCAGTGGGATTGGTCCTGTGATAGCCGGTGCTCAGGGAGCTGGAGGAAGCCTTCCTGGGGGAGGTGGTGCCTGTGATAGGCAGTGCTCAGGGAGTTGGAGGAGGCCTCCCTGGGGGAGGTGGTACCTGAACTGGTGGAATAAAGAACAGGAATTAGCAGGCGTGGTAGGTGGTGAGGACTGTGCCGGATGGCTGGGACCTCACTGGCCTCTCCCCTCTCCAGGAGCAGCGGTCAGCAGTGTTCGTGATCCTCTTTGCCCTCATCACCATCCTCATCCTCTACAGCTCCAGCAGTGCCAATGAGGTCTTTCATTATGGCTCCCTGCGGGGCCGGACACGCCGGCCTGTCAACCTCAGGAAGTGGAGCATCACTGACGGATACATCCCCATTCTTGGCAACAAGGTAGGGCAGCCGCTCTGGGGAACTCCCTGGGAGCTGCCTGGAGACTGCCCTTCCCCATTGCCCACCATCACTGCCCCTACCTTCTTCTCCTCCTCCTCCTCTTCTCTCTACTTCCTCCATCCCTCCTAAAGAAAAGGGTGGACCCCAGGAGTCCGGTGCCTTCAGCCCCTTGTTTGCGATGTGACCTCGGACAAGCAGCCTGTCCTCTGGACCTCAGTTTTCTCCAAGGTTCCACCCTCAGTGCTAATAGCCTATAATCTCCTGAATCAGAATCCCTTTAGAAAGGTCTGTCTGGTTTTCAGATCTCGGTCTCTGCAGGGGAGTCTACATAGGATTTGGGAGCAGGATTCTAGGGTACTTGACAACACAAAAGCAATAATAAGAATGGCTGCATTGGTCAGTTGCCCGCTGCGTGCTGGGCACTGTGATCAGCAGTAATCCTCATACCAGTGCTGTGAGTTTAGCATTATCTCCCTCGATGAGATGGGGAAATTGAGGCTCAGAGAGGCAAAATTACTTCCCCAAGACCACACAGCAAGGGAGAGGAGGAGCCCAGGTATTGCCCCAACATCTGCTGAGATACAGCTGTGTGGAGAGGCCCAGAGCCTTTCCAGGGACTTCTGTTTGTTTTGGATAGCCATGAAACTCAGGTTGTATTTCCGGAGCTCACCTTGTAGTCCTCTGAGCCCCAGTGTTTTCCTTGGGGTCAGGGAGAAAATTATTGGCCTCCAGCATGGATGCCACCTTCCAGAAGGAGGTCCCCCAGCCCCTGCCTACCTCACTCTCTTCCCTCACTAACCCTCCTAAATCTCTAGAGGTCTTTGCATATAGAGCCTGGGACCATGAGCTCATCCTCACTGGAAAAAGGCCCATTAGCATGTGTTTAGAGACAGAGGCTTCCCTGGTAGCTCAGCTGGTAAGAATCCACCTTCAATGCAGGAGACCCCAGTTCCATTCTTGGATCAGGAAGATCCCCTGTAGAAGGGATAGGTTACCCACTCCAGTATTCTTGGGCTTCCCTGGTGGCTCAGTCAGTAAAGAATGTGCCTGCAATGCAGGAGACCCAGGTTCGATCCCTGGGTTGGAAAGATCCCCTTGGGGAGGTCATGGCAATCCACTCCAGTATTTTTGCCTGGAGAATCCCATGGACAGAGGAGCCTGGTGGGCTACAGTTCATGGGGTTGAAAAGAGTCAGACACGACTGAGTGACTAAGCACAAGAGACAGATTAAGGGCTTCCCCATTGGCTCAGTGGAAAACAATCTGTCTGCAATGCAGGAGACCTGGGTTCAATCCTTGGGTTGGGAAGATTCCCCTGGGGGAGGGTATAGCAACCTGCTCTAGTATTCTTGCCTGGAGAATTCCGTGAACAGAGGAGCCTAGTGGGCTGCAGTCCACAGGGTAGCAAAGAGTTAGACACGACTGAGCGACTGAGCACTCACACACGACATGAGAGACAGATTAACACCTAACTGAGACTTTCTCTACCCTAAGGATCCTTGAAAGAGAAATGGTAGAATCCCTGGGAGAAAGTGGAACTGCTTGAGGGTGGGTGATGTGGAAGGGAATGAGACAGAGCTTGGCCAGCAGCTGTTTCCAGCCTGATAGGGGAGGCCAGGATGGTAGAGCTCAGGAAAGCTGGCAAAGCCATCAGTTGAGGCATTAAACATGAGACATGTTGCTGGATCTTGGAGTAAGGCCTCAAGGAAGGCTGCCTGGAGGAGGAAGGCACCTGAACTTAGCCTTGAAGGGTGCACAGAAAATCCATGGGCAGAAAATAGGCTTCAGATAGCTTGTGGTTCCAATCTGTTTATTTCACCAATGGGAAAACAGAGGCTCAAAGCAGCTTCCACACCATTTCCTACTGACAAGTTGATGGCCTGTTTGTGGGTGATGTGGAAATGTCACGGACACATTGGGGAGGATGTCTTCTTTGAAGAGCTGGCCTGAGGGTGAAGCTGGGGCTCTGTGGCCATGTAGACCTAGGTTCACATCCTGGCCCTGCACTCCTCTGCTCTGCGACCTTGGGGACATCCCAGCATGGCTGTCCTGCATGGTTTCTTTTCATCCTTCAGGTGTTAGCTGAGAGAGGCCCCCTCAGATGACTTTTCTAGCATAGCCCTCACTCTTGCCAGCCTCGATCCTCTGCCTCTATTTTATTTCCTTCCCAGCACGTATAACTTACCACCTGGCATTATTTTACCATTTACTTGTTCACCATCTGTCTCCCCAACTGTGAATTTCTTAAAGGCAGGAGTGGGGTCTCTTGTTTATTGCTCTGTCTCTTGTACTGGCCATTAGCAAGCTTGCTATAAATATCTGTTGAATGTTGAATGAATACGGCTCAATTTCCCTGTCTTTAAAATGGGCATCATAATTCCCGCCTCCTGGAGGGATGGAGCACAGCGTCTGGCACCAAGTGGTCATAACAGTGTTGGCTTTCCTTAACCCTCCAGACGCTGCCCTCCAGGTGCGGCCAGTGTGTGATTGTCACCAGCTCCAGCCACCTGCTGGGCACCAAGCTGGGTCCTGAGATCGAACGGGCCGAGTGCACAATCCGCATGAACGACGCACCCACTACGGGCTACTCGGCCGATGTGGGCAACAAGACCACCTTCCGCGTGGTGGCCCATTCCAGCGTATTCCATGTGCTGCGGAGGCCTCAGGAGTTTGTCAACCGGACCCCTGAAACTGTGTTCATCTTCTGGGGCCCCCCAAACAAGATGCAGAAGCCCCAGGGAAGCCTGGTGCGCGTTATCCAGCGGGCAGGCCTGGTGTTCCCCAACATGGAGGCCTATGCCATCTCCCTCAGCCGCATGCGCCAGTTTGACGACCTCTTCCGGAGTGAGACAGGCAAGGACAGGTACCAACCTCCTGCCCGCTCCCTCTGGCCAGCCCTGCGCTCCCTCTCAGCGTGCTCCACCTGGAGGGCCTGTTGCTCCCAGCATGCACTGCTCTGAGGGTGTGGTCACTTTTTGCCACATTTTCTTGGTCAGGTTTCCTAGGGGAGTTCGCTTCATGTCCAGCTCTTAGCTTGTGTCATTTCCAACATGCTCTGCCTGGCCTCGTCTCCCTGGGAGGGCTTGCAGTGCTCCCAGAGGACAAGGGCTCCCGGCATGCTCTGCTCTAAGGTTGTGTCGTCACTGCTAGCATCTTTCTAGGACAGCCCTCCCGTAGCATGCCTCAATGGAATGTGTTGACCATTCCCAGCATGTCTCTTCTAAGGATACATCACCCTCGGTGTGTGCTGCTCTGACTGGTCTCTCTAGAAAAGCTGGGCCAGTGCCGTCCAATAAAAATATCATGCGAGCCATATAGGTAATTTAAAATTTTAGAGTAGCCACGTTTAAAAAGTTAAAAGAAACAGGCGAAATTAAATTCACTTTTATTCAACTTGATATATCCAACATATAGGTCCTATACGTATCTTGTTTGATTTATACCTAAATATTTAAAATTTTTAGAACTATTGTACATAGTATTAGAATTTTGATGGGTTTCCCATTATTCATTGCTAGCTTATAGAAATATGATTGATTTTTTTGTGTTGACCTTATATCCAATAATCTTCCTAAACTTACTTATTGGTTCAAGGAGACTTTTGTAGATTCTTTGGGTTTTATGTGCAAATGATCATGATGTAACAACATGAATATAAGGACAGTTTTATTTTTTGTCTCCAATCTGTATGCCTCTTATTTCTTTTTCGTGCATTATTGCACTGCCTAGTGCTTTCAATATAACACCGAATTGTTTTAGAAGTGGTGAGAGTGGACGTCCTTGCCTTGGTCTGTCTTAGGGGAAAAGTGCTCAGTCTTTCATCAATGAATATGGTGTTGGTTGTAGGTTTTTGAAGCTATGGGTTGAAGAAGTTATCAGGTTGAGGAGGTTTCCTTCTCTTACTGGTTTGCTGAGACTTTTTTGTTTGTTTTGGTTCTTGGTGATTTTTTTTTTAAGCCATGCTATGCGGAATGCGAGATCTTGGTTTCCCAACAAGGGATGAAATCTGTGCCCCCTGTTTTGGGAGAATGGAGTCTTAACCACTAGACCACCAGGGAAGTCCTGCTAAAAGCATTTTTTTTAGTCATGACTGGGTATTGGATTTATCAAAGTTTTTATGCATCAATTGATATCACATGGTTTTTCTTAAGACTATTAATATGATGGATTATATTGATTGATTTTTATATATTGAATCAGTCTTGCATTTCTGGAATAAACTCTGCTTGGTTGTGGATGTCATTTTTTTTATATGTTGCTGGATATGATTTGCAATATTTTGTTGAGATTTTTGTATCTGTGTTCATGAGAGATATTGGTCTGTAGTTTATTTTGTACTGTCTTTGCCTCATTTTGGTATCAGAGTAATGCTGGTCTCAGAAAGTGAATTGGGAAACGTTTTCCTTCCAGAATTGGTTTTATTTCTTCTTTAAATGTTTGGTAGAATTTGCCAATGTTTGGTAGAAACTCTTGTCCTGGAGAGTTCTTTTTCAGAAGATTTTTAAATTCTTTAAGAGTTATAGGATATTTAGGTTATCTATTTCATCCTGAGTTTTGGCAGTTTGCGGTTTCAAGGAATTGGCCCATTTCATCTAATTTATCAAATTCATGTACGTTGCTTTTTACAGTTTCTGTATTATTCTTTTAATGTCTACAAGGCCTATGATGAACCCTCCTTTTTTATTCTTGATATTGGTTAATTTGTGTCTTTTCTCTCTGTCAATCTTGTAGAAGTTTATTTTTTCTTAAACTTTTCAAAGAACCCCCCACCTCAATCAAATATACCCTAAACATCTTCAGTTCAACAAGTGAACAGTGTGAAAAATTATCAGTGACATATTCTACATTCTTTTTTTCATGCTAAGGAATAAAGTGTGTATTTTACACCGACAGCACATCGTAACCACACGTCAAGTGCTCACGTGTGCCCGTGTGTGGCTGGTGGCTGTCTGGTGGGCAGCACAGCTCGAGGTTCTTGGTTGCTCGCCCCATGCCTTGCTCTGAACTTGTCACTCGTCACTCCTGGCAGGACTTCCGCTGATTAGTCTCCCCTTTGGAGTTTGCTCCTAGCGTGTGCGCAGCTGTTTCCGCCTACCATGCTTTGTGGTCAGGGTCGCTCCCAGCCTGCCCGAGGGTGACCAGGCTCCCCAGGAGTTAATTCCCAGCATGTCGTGTTCCTGTGCTTCCCCTCAAAGGAGCCCTCCCTCCACCCCTCACCTCCGTTCAGACTTGCCCGCGCTCCCGCAGCGGGTGCCTGACACGGAAGGAGAGCCCCAGGAGGGGCAGAGTAGGAGGAGTTCTGGGAAACTCTGGGTGGGTGGACACTTCCTCCCTGCCCGCCCCACCCCCCGCCCCCTCATCATGACACCTCTCTGCCCCCAGGGAAAAGTCCCACTCGTGGTTGAGCACAGGCTGGTTCACCATGGTGATTGCGGTGGAGTTGTGTGACCATGTGCACGTCTATGGCATGGTGCCCCCCGACTACTGCAGGTGAGCACTCCCAGGGCGATGTCCAGCTCTTGGCCTCAGGATGGAGCAGGGGTCCTGGAGACCTTGGCTGGGATGCCTTTGAGGGCCTCTATTTTACAGTATTCAAACTGCTCTGCAGAGATCTAGGCTCTTCAGAGCTACCTCAGGGGCTTCCATCCCAAGCTCAGCCGGAGTCCAGAGTTTATATATTAATAACTATTTTTATTATTACTATATGAAAAGCCCAGTAGGTGACAGCTGTTTTTTTACTAAGTGCTGACAGTGTACCAAACATGGTTTTTTATTATTTCATTTACTCCTTATAGTGACCGTAAGGGATAAGAGGAGGATGTTTTGTGAAAGGCCTCAGTTCCCAGGAACAGTAAGGGGTAGAGGTCAGGCTTCAGAGCCCATGGTCCTTACCACTATCCCACATTGCCACCCTCTGGGGAAAATGAAAAGTTTCCACTGCATTAAAAAAAATAAAAATTTGAGGACTTCCCTGGTGGCTCAGTAGTAAAGAATCAGCCTTGCAATGCAGGGCACATGGGGTTCACTCCCTGGTCCAGGAAGAGTCCACATAAGCTCTTTTGCCACAACTAAGACCTGATGTGGCCAAATAGATTAAAAAAAAAAAAAAGTTTGAGAGTCAGACACCTAGTCTACACTATACCCATTTCACAGATGGGAAACTGAGGCCCAGGGAGGGGGCGGGGATTTGCCCCACTGAGGCGCTACAGCAGGTCAGGGGCTGGGAAGGGTAGGATCCCGCCA
>NW_011494947.1:5086170-5087784 GCF_000754665.1 Bison bison bison
AGGATCCCGCCAGTGCCTCCCTTGCCCTGACGGCCCCCTCTGCTCTGCCGCAGCCTGCGGCCCCACCTGCAGCGTATGCCCTACCACTACTATGAGCCCAAGGGGCCAGACGAATGTGTCACCTACATCCAGAACGAGAACAGCCGCAAGGGCAACCACCACCGCTTCATCACGGAGAAGAGGGTCTTCTCATCCTGGGCCCAGCTGTACGGAATCACCTTCTCCCACCCCTCCTGGACCTAGGCCACCCCGCCTGTGGGGCTCTCACGAGGGACGCGGGAGAAGTGGCTCTCCGCCCAGCTGCTCGACCCGGGGCCGTCTCCTGGCCAATCAAGGCTGGTCAGGGTGTCTTCTGGAGGGTCAGGCCTTGAAGCAGGCGCAGCCTCCAGCCATCCAGGGCCTGGAGGAATCTCTTGGCCAATCAAGGATTTGGGCTTCTGTGTGGTTAATCGGGTGTTGAGGGTATTTTTTTGTTCAGTCAGGGTCTGAGCATAGTCAATCAGGGTATTTCTGAGTAATCTGAGGCTAAGGTCATGTCCTTTCCCGTGAGGCCTTGGTTCAGAACCCCAGGATGGACCCCAAATCACTTCCTATTGATGGGGATGGTGGGGTCCTGTCCCAGGAAGCCGCCTACTCCCTTTCTAGAGCTAGAGAGAGGTTGGGTGGGGGTAGGGGGCCAGGCTGGGGCATTTGTGGGGTTGGGGGGCTCTTCAGGGTGGGAGACTGGTGTCTGGGTCTTGCCTCTACCCTGAGTGGCCTTGAACAAACCCCTTGCCCCGTCTCTGGGCCTCCTTCTGCCTGTGTCAGGTTCTAATTGTGGAGTCTGAGAACCCTCCCACCTCCCCCCACCGACCACCTTGGGTCTGTCCTCCTTTAAGACTGGGCATCTCCAGCCACCGCCCCTTGCTGGGGGGCTCAGCTTCCTGTGGGTCTGGGATTCCCTTCCTCACCTCCTCCTGGAAACTTGAGGGTATTTTGGTGCAACTTCCTCAGGCTTTAGGGAACTCTGAAAAGAATGGACAAACCTTCAGCTGCTTTCTTAGCCCCTCTGCCCAGCTGCCATTAGCCTGGCTCTTAAAGAGCCAGGCCCCTGTTTCTGCCATCCAGCCATGAGGTTTTCCACCTGCTGGAGGAGCCTTTGGGGCTGAGAGGAGGGGGGAATCCCAGCCCACCTGAGGTTTCCCGAAGCCCCTTCGTTTGCAGCTGCTGGAATAGTCAAAGGGCCTTCCCCCACCTGGGCCTGGGAAGGCTCTAGAGGCCTGGGAGCTGTCGCCTAAGTTCTGTCATCTCCCTCTACATCAGGCACTTTATTGCTGGGCCTCTGTGGGCTGGATTTACACCCCCAGCTCTTCTGGAGTCTTGAAGGGAAGAGACTGGAGGGCTTCCTGGAGGAGGCTGTGGAATGGGCAGGGTCAGGTGGGGAAGGAGGCCAGCAGTGAGTCATTGCACTTTGGGGCAAGGGGTGGGGGCCGGCGACTACCCTAGACTTGATTTTGTAATGATTTGTACAGAAATAAATGCACCTAAACTCCAGCCCCATTTCCTGTGTCTGAGTTCTAGCTCTCTCTCTGGCCCAGTACTTGGGGCCCACACCTTCCAGGCTGGGAGCCCACA
>NW_011494947.1:5087884-5094616 GCF_000754665.1 Bison bison bison
GCCCACACTCCAGCAGAATGGCCAGCTTCTTTGTGAGTCATGCATTTTACAGCCTGGGTGGAGACCTGGTGGCCCTGGGGGTTGGGGGATGCTCACCTGGCTCTTCCAGTCTGACCTCCCCCTGCCCTTGTGACTTTGAGCAAGTCACTCCCCCTCTCAGAACCCCAGCTCCCTCTGGGCTGAAACCAGACACTACTCTCAAGGAGGTCAGGATCAAGGGAGGCGAGGGGCCTGCGACAGGCTCAGGGCAGTGAGGGCTGCACAGGGCGCTGCAGCTGTGGAGGTGACGCTCTTCCTGAGGATGGTTCCTGCAGAGGTTTGGAGGGGAAGAGCGTCCCACAGGAAGAGAAGGGGGTGGGAAAGGATGACATTTCTGTCCCAGAAGCAAGGGGGATGGGATGGAGGAGGTTGACAGGGACAGGCAGGCAGTGGGGTCAGAGGTTGGCTGTAAGCAGGGTGGGGAGGCTGGGGGGGCGGTGCCCAGGGTAGGGAGCAGGAGTATCCTGCAAGCCTGAACAGGAGGGAGTCAGGCAGGGCTGCAGCCCTGGCCAGGTGTGTGAGCTGTGAATCCCTCCAACCTCTCAGCAAAAGGACTTGTTTACTCCATGTTGGCAGGAGGTAGGGGGTCCGTGACTCTGGGAGATTACAACCTGTTTAGTCAGATAAGATGCCCTTGGGAGCGGAGGCCTAACAAAGGGTGACTGTGAGACAAGGGCAGGCAGCCTGCCGGGGATGGAAAAGAGTTCTCCTGGGCACTGCGCCAGCGGGATGGGGACCACGGAGCTGGCGGGTGGTGAGAATGGCCCCCGCCTTTGCCTCAGTTCACATATATGTTCACTGTCGGTAGCCACGGGCCATGTGCTGTGTGAGGTGCAATTGATGAGGGAGGGGATGTCAGGAGGGAAGAAGGGCCCGAATGGAAGCCTGGCGGGGGAACCCACAGCCCCGCTCGGTAGGCAGTGGGGCGGCCAAAGAAGGGAGCAGTGGAAGATGAGACCACTAGGGACAGGGTGGCAGAAGGCCGCGAGGGCCAATCCGAGGGGCAAAGCCTCCATCCTTCCTGCTTGGAGAGGCCGTCCTTGCTCAGACAGCAGCAGGATGAGGAGGTGGCTGGGAGGCCTGGAGTCCGGGCCCAGGGTGACCAGACAGTAATGGTGGTGGTGGTGGGTGTATCCGAGGGGCGGGACTCCCGGCAAAGTCATTACATGGGGGAGCCTAGGGATCCACCCGGGAAGGGGAAACAGGGACGTGACACACTTCCAGCCCCACGTAAAGGCTATTGGGAATTGGGGTCCAGGCAGAGGTTTCAGGGGGTGCGGGGGGCGGGATTTCTTCCAGAATGCTGTGGTCTCCTGTCTCCCCACCAGTGGCACAAAGGGGACGCCAGCAGGAGGGAGTCAAGACGGGTTGGTTGCTGGGGGTGGACCCTGGGATAGCCCAGTTCAGAATCAGCAAGTAGGACTTTGATGGAAGATGTTGAGAGCAAGAGGCCTGGGGTCCAATCCTCAACCACCCCGTGCTCTTACCTCCTCAGAATAGACCCAGCCGAGACAGGGCCACTCTTGGCCAAACTTAGCTTCCTGAAGCCACCTCATCGTGGCCAGCTTTGCTCTGAAACCTTCACTGGCTTCCCACCATGGTCAGGACCACGTCCACCTCCTAGTTGGGGGTTCAGGGCCCTCCCGTGAACCCTTTTACCCGGGTACCCCTCCTTGGGGGAGGGGGCATCTCCCACCCGCTGCCAACCTCACATGCACTGCTTGAAGCAACCACTCCAGCTGTTTCCTGCGGATGCTCTGCTGTCTGGCCAGGACCGCCCAGGGCAGCTCCACACCCCAGCCCCATGTGCTGGACGCGTGGATCCAGCTATGCACCTCAAAGAGTGGCCGCCTCAGATGTGTCCCCTGATGCCGGTGCACTGGAATTCTTTTTTAGCTAGAGTATTTTCAATTTTTTTTTTTAATTGGTTTCATTCTGTATGGTTATATTTTAGGTATTTTTTTATGTTTTAAAATAACTTGAACTATACAAGCACGATGGGCTTCCCTGGTGTCTCAGATGGTAAAGAATCTGCCTGCAGTGCAGGAGGCCCAGGTTTGATCTCTGGGTCAGGAAGATACTCTGGAGAAGGAAATGGCAACCCACTTCAGTACTGTTGCCTGGAGAAACCCACGGACACAGGAGCCTGGCAGACAATGATGCATGATGTTGCAGAGTTGGATACAACTGAGCTACTAACACAACATACAAACACTGTAAGATAGAAAGCAAGGGGATCACCCAGTTCTGCTCCCTGGTGACAGTCTAATCTTCCAGATTTTTCTTCCATGTACCTTTTTCATTTCCCTCCTTCCCTTCCTTCCTTTTTCTCCTTCCCTCCTTCCCTCCTGCTTCCCTCCCTTCCTCCTGTCTTCTCTCTCTCTCTTTTTTCTTTCTTTAGATTGTAGCTGGGAAAAAAAAAATCCTGAAACTTTAATATCTCAGCACTGGTGGAAAATCCATAGATCATATGCAAAGGAAATAATGAAAACAGGTGCCTAATATATTTTTTGTTCAGTCTGTAAGATTTCAAAAATTTTTTTATTGTGGTAAAAAAAAAAAAAAACATATGATTTACCACTTACCCTTTTTTAAGTGCACGGTTTAGTAGTAGTAAGTATATTTACATTGCGTTTTTTTCCATTGTGAAACAGACCACAGAACTTTTTCATCTTGCATATCTGAAACTCTAAACCTATCAAACAACTGCTCTGGATTTCCCCTTCCCCTCCGCCCCTGGTAACCATCACTCTTTCTGTTTCTACAAATTTGACTGCTTGAGACCCTTTGTATAAATAGAATCATACAATATTTGTCTTTTTGTGACTGGCTTATTTCACTTAGCCTAATGTCCTCATGGAGAAGGCAATGGCACCCCACTCCAGTACTCTTGCTTGGAAAATCCCATGGACGGAGGAGCCTATTAGGCTGTAATCCATGGGGTCGCTAAGAGTTGGACACGACTGAGCAACTTCACTTTCACTTTTCACTTTCATGCATTGGAGAAGGAAATGGCAACCCACTCCAGTGTTCTTGCCTGGAGAATCCCAGGGACAGGGGAGCCTGGTGGGCTGCCGTCTCTGGGGTCGCACAGAGTCAGACACGACTGAAGTGACTTAGCATAGCATAGCAGTGTCCTCAAGGTACATCTATAGACGCTTGTTGTATTTAAGAAACGTGTTTCGAAGCCTTTAAGGCAGAAGTGAAAGTCCTGCCTTCACTCAGGGGATCCTGTGCCCACCCTTGCTCTCTTTGTTTTGCTTTAGTTCATCAACTTTAAGATACCATTGATTTGATTATAAGACAGAGCTATTTCAGGGACTTCCCTGGTGGTTACGTGTCTGAGGCTCCGCACTCCCAGTGCAGGGGGCCCGGGTTTGATCCCTGGTCGGGAAACTAGATCCCACCTGTTGCAACTAAGGGTTTGCATGCCACAGCCAAAGAGCAAAGATCCCATGGGCTGAAAATAAGACCCAGCAAAGCCAAATAAATATTAAAGAAAAAAAGTTGAAAAAACAGATACCATTGATTCAATTATAAGACAAAACTATTTCAATGACTTCCCTGGTGGTCCAGTGGCTGACTCCACACTTCCAATGTAGGGCATCCAGGGTCGATCCCTGGCCAGGGAACTAGATCTCTCTTGCCACAATTCAGAGTTCACATGCAGTAGCTAAAGACCCTGTGTGTAGGAGCAAAGACAGAAGACCCCAGGTGCCACAACTAAGACCCGGCACAGCCTAATAAATAAATATTAAACAAAACCAATTTCAGAGATGTTAAAATGGAGAAAGAAATTATAGGGCTAGATTTTATGCCACACACACACGTTTAGAATTATTTTCACTCAGGTGGGATAAGATCAATGCAGTTGGGCCCTTAGCCTCTTCCTCTTGCCCCCTAGCTGCATAGACCTCCAGCTTCCCTTCTTTCGCTGACTCTAGGGCGGTTGCCAGCTCCCCACCCTGACTGTCTGTACCATTGCCCCTCCTATCAGTTGGTCTGCACTGTACACCTTCTGTGCCCACTCGTGGGATTCCTAAGAGCAGAGAGTCACACGGATGATTGACATCAATTTGCTTTCCCCAAAGGTTGCGCCCATGCACACAACCACCTACAGCTTTTGAGAGGGCCTTTCAAACAATTTCCAGGGCAGACTTTCTGACCCACGACTCACCCCTCCCACAGACGGGGAAACTAAAATCCCAACGAGTGAGAGCCTTGTCTGATGTCACAGGTGGCAGTGTTGGGATTAGACCCAAGCCTCCTGGTATCCAGGATGCTGTTGTTGCTAAAAAGAAGCCACCCATCTAAGGTGGCCTCACTCTCCTGAGAGTCTTACCCTCTGGCTTAAACACCTTCCATGGCTCCTTAGTGCCTGCAAGACAAGTTCCAGATTCAACCCACTCTACCATCTGGGGCTGCTGTCTTCAAGGTCGTGATATGGTCTAGCAGTCAAGTGCATGAGTTCTGAAGCTACGTGGTCCTAGGCTCTCATCTCTGCTCTGCTACTTCATTCAGCAACTATTGCTGTGTCCCCATCTCATGAAAAATGCTGGGTAAATACTTCGCTCTCTACCTGGGAACCCCAGGCAAGCTCTTTTACAGCTGTGACCCTCATTTTCCTTGTGTTTAAGGACTGCAGACGTGGTCTGAGTCCAGCGCTCTGCCCAGCACTTGGTGCCCAGTGAGCCTCATTAATGGGAGCTGTTCTTTGCATCAGGACTATCAGTCCCCATTTGTGCCCACAGCATTCTTAATGTCCCACATCCTCAAGCTGGCCTCACTGGGAACTGCCTGGCAGCTGCATGGGGACAGGGCTGTTTTTGTTTTTTAAATAATCTTCTACACTACCACTGGCTCAGATGGTAAAGAATCTGCCTGCCAAGCAGGAGATGCAGGTTTGATGCCTGGGTCAGGAAGATCCCCTGGAGAGGGGAATGGCAGCCCACTCCAGTGTTCTTACCTGGAAAATCCCATGGACAGAGGAGGCTGGCGGGCTACAGTCCCTGGGGTTAGAAAGAGTTGGACACGATTGAGCATGCACACACGCACGCAGCCACTGGCTGGGAGATGGATATGTGGGTGATCTTCAGAGTTCTGGGGAGTTACAGTCCCAGAGAAGCTCTTGAGGCCCCTTCCAACAGAGGAGGAGGAATTCTGGGTGGCTGTTGGCCCAGAGACTTCAGGGCAGGATCTGAGGAGGGGCTGGGGGCTTGTCTGGACAGCAAAGCCCCCAGAACACATACCTTGGTCCCCTCCACCCCGGTTCTGGCCTCTCTCTCTGCCATGGATTTGCTGTGGGATTTTGTGCAAAGAGCCTCTCCTCTCTGGGCGTCAGCTTCCCCAGCAGTCATAGAAGAAGTCTGGTCCGGTCCCCCTGGAGTGATGCAGGTACAGTGGAAGTAACAGAGGAATGAAAACCCCTCGGGAAGCTGCACAGTGCCACCTGGGGGTGCATGGCCTGGCTTCCCACCAGGGCTCCGCTCCGGTCCAGCGCCCCCTCCCTTCCCGGTCCGTTCTCCCTGCCTCCCTCCCTCCCTCCCTCCCTCCCTGCCATCACGGAGCGCTGGCTCCCGGCATGCCGCGCGCCGCTGACAGCCTTATAAATAGTCTCCTTTGCGGCGGCTGGCGAGGACAGGGAGGGCACGCACTGGCCCCTGTGCCCACCCTCACCCTTCCCCCAGGTCAGTGTGTGCCCGTGTGTGTGCTTGTGCACGTGTGTTAGGGCGGGGGGCGCCCCTGCCGGGAGTGGGGAAGCTACACGCACCTGGGGGAATTGTGTGTCTGTGCGTGTCGGGGTCTCCTCAGGCTTCATAAGGCTGTGTTCGTATCCCAGCTTGTGATCTGTAAGTATCTGCCTGGCGGTATTCCCCAGGCTCTGCACTAGATGTCTGTGCCACACTGTGTGTGTCCTGGGGATGGGGGTGTGTGTGTGTGTGTTGCTGTCCCTCCTGGCCTCCGTGACAGTCACCCCTTTGTCCCGCTGGCACTCCTGGGGCTCCAGGTCCCTGCCCTTGGCCCGTCTCAGCTGGGGACCTGGGAGGAGAGCTGTGACTGGGCTCCCTACCCTAGGACCTGGGAAGGGTTAGCCTAGGTGTTGGGAGGAGCTATCCTGGCATGTCATTTTGAGTGCTGGGGGGACAGGAAGCCCCCTGGATGTTTGGCCCCCTGCCCCAGCCTCCTGAAAGGGCAGGGGCTCAGAGGGACCCCTGAGCCAGTCCGTGGGGCCTTTCCTGAGTGCCATTCAGCTACCTACCTGGGACCCTCCAGCAGCAGCTGGACTAGGCTTGGGGACTCTCGCCCAGAGAGGGGACCCCAGCTGCCCAAGGTCACACAGCTGAGTGATAAGAGTTGGGACTTGAACGCTAGCCAGTTGCCAACCACTGAGAAGGCTGCTTCTGGTCAGGAGCTGGGAGGCCTGGCTCTTGCCCTAGTCTTGCCTTGTGATTGAGGTGAAGTCGCGGTCCCTTTGGGCCTCGGCCTTCTGGGCCCCTCAGCAGGCCACCCAGTCATGTGAGGAGTTGCCGTGGTCCTGACCTGGGGGCCTTATAAGGCCTGGGTGCTGAGGCCGTAACCCAACTCTGCCCTGGACCCTTGGCCTCTGTGAGGACTCCTCACAACCCAAGTTATTTTGGACCAAGAAGCGGCAGGTGCCAGCAGGGCAGAGGGGCTTAGGTTACCAGGAGGGGG
>NW_011494947.1:5094716-5097853 GCF_000754665.1 Bison bison bison
GGGGTGGGGTCGGGGTCCAGGCCACTCCTCAGGGCGTCACCACAGGCTGTCCCTGGCCAGGAGGACCCTCTCCCTCCCCCACCAGCAGCGGAGGGCCACTGGCAGCTCTTAGCGTTCCTTCAGCACACTCAGCAGGAAAGAGGCTATAGCTCATACCCCATGGCGGGCAGGACGGTCAGCAAGCTGCTGAAGGACCTAGCAGATGCCAGGCTGAGGGCAGCAGAGAACATCGCCCCCAGTGTGACCCCAGCCAGGCCCTGGAGCAGATCTCTCCTCCTCCCCAAGCCTCACTTCCCTCCCAAGATGGCTGTGAGGATGGAGTGAGGCCCCAGCCCCATGCTCAGCCAGGGCCAGGCCCGGAGGCGTGGGACACAGGCCTGCAGTACAGCAGAGAGGCCCAGTACAGCGTGGTGTGTGCGATGCTGGAGGCCGGTCACCTGCCAGTGTGGGAGTGGAGGGCAGAGTCCAGGAAGGCTTCCTGAAGGAGGTGGGACCTGAACTGAGTCCTCAACAATAGCTCCTTGGGGGAGGGCATTCAGGTGTTGGGTGGAACATTAGCTGGGACCTGCAGGTGGGACACGATCGTGGTGAGTGAGGGAGCTTCAAGCAGCTCAAGCAGTGGCCCCCAGGGGAGAGTTCCCAAGGGGGCCAGATTGCTGGGCTCGGTCAGCTACGTTATGGTTTATTTGGGGGATGGAGGGGGCCTCAGGTGGAAGTCTTTCAAGCAGGCAAGGATGTGGTTTGATGCTTGTCAGAGAAAATCCTGCAGGTTGCCTGGTGGGGTGTGGAGGTGGGGAGGCCCACGGGAGGCCGGGCAGTGGCCAGTTTCCCTGCTTGGAACAAGGAAGTGGCTGTGAGGACACAGACTGGAGGGAAGTTCTGGAGCGAGAGGGCTGGGACGTGCTTGTGTGGGGTGGAGGTGGGTGGGGAGAAGGGCGTTCATGCTGACCGGGGCCTCTGGCTGGGTGATAGAGTACGTGGCTTCGGATGATGTAAGGGCTGTTTAGAGGCTGGGGGTCTCTGGGCCTGTCCAGGGGCTGTGTTTTTGGGAGGCTGGGGAGAGAGGCCTGGGCTGGCTGGGCAGAGATGAGGGTCCAGGGCACCTGAGGCCAACAGTGAGAGGGCAGAGTAGGGGCACCGGGCAGGGGTCCCTGGCAGAAGGAACGCTGGCCCAGGCTTCGGGGTCAAAGGTTAAGGCAAAAAAGTCTGTGGTGGTTGCTGGGAGCCTTGGGGAGGGATGGGGGGTGAGGAGTGAAGAAGTGGGAGCCAAAGATGTGTCGTGGCAACTCCAGAGAGACTGATGGGAAGGGGAGAGGGAGAGAAACCTCTGAACTGTGGCTGCAGAGGGGTGTGGTCCCAAGAGGCACTGGGCTTGATTGACAAGCTGAGGGGAAAATGGGGTGCAAGGTCCTCAGGCAGGGAGGGGGCAGGGGCCATGTCGGGGTGGAAGGTAGGCCTTCCACCCAACTCTGCTGCAGTACAGCAGAGAGGCCCAGTATAGCGTGGTGTGTGCGATGCTGGAGGCCGGTCACCTGCCAGTGTGGGAGCGGAGGCAGAGTCCAGAAAGGCTTCCTGAAGGAGGTGGGACCTGAACTGAGTCCTCAACAATAGCTTCTTGGGGAAGGGCATTCAGGTATTGGGTGAAACATTACAGGGGCGGGAGCCGGGGAACTCGCTCAGTTGAGAACTGTGCAGGTGTGGACCAAGTACAGACCCGCAGCTCTCTCCCCTCGGGCCTCTGTGTCCCTTTGAGCATCCTGGTCCAAACCCCTCCTAGATGAGGACACCTTCCCACCTCCCGGGCTTTCATCCTGCTCTGGGGAGCGTTGTCAAGGTGTTGGGCAGACGCAAACCCAGGGCCTGTTTTCCGGGACTTGGGAGGGAAACAGTTCAGCAGTTGCAGGAGCCGCTGTTTACGCCTCTGGCTGTCACCCTCACTGTTGGGTGGGCGGAAGGGGCTGCTGCCTGCCCTGCGTGAGACAGGTGAGGCAGTGGAGGCACCCCAAGGAAAGGTGACTTCGGTAATATCTCCCAGCCTCCCAGGCCTCCCCTGCCCCCAGCGGCCCCTCCATCCCCAGAAGACCAGGCCAGGGCCTGGCCCCCACCTTGGGAGGCTGCCGGGGTCAGAGGCTGGATGTCCAAGAAATCCCCCTCACTTGGCTGCCTGTGCCCTTGTCTTGCAGAGCGCTGACTCGGCTGCCCGGATCACAGCAGGATGGAAGGTATGGAAGCGCCTCTCCTTGCCCACTCACAGCCTGGGCCTCAGTGTGCCCATCTGTTAAAGGGGTGTGCTTTGGGGAGACATGCGGGGACGGTTTGGAGGTAGCTCTGGAGCTGCCAGAAGGACCTGTCTGGGGGCCTCCAGCATCTTTCTCAGGCCTCTTGGGCCTCTCGCTTGATGTACCAGCTCCAAGATTAATTTTAGAAGGAATGAGGCTTCCTTGAGGCTTCTCAGGGCCCCATAGCTCACCTCCTACACTGGTATTTATAGAGCTGAATCTCTGGCTCTTTCTGGAGGGGGGGCACAGCGCTAGTGAGGGAAGGCCTGCCCTGCGGAGAGGCCCCAAGTGTGCAAATGCCAAGGCAAACAAGGACACGCTCCTGCCCCTCTCCCGGACCAGTGGAGTTGAGTCTTCAGGGTGTCTTGGGCTCTCCTGGCTCCTGCGGGCTGGGTCCTGCAGGGAGACGTGGGCAGAGTGCCCGGCTGGCCCGCCTCCTGGCGACACCACCCATCCCATCCCTGGCACTGGGTCCTGGCCCAGGCGGCTCTTAAAGGAGCCCAGTGGGCCTGGCTGCTGCTGGCGCCTGAAGCCGGCAGTCATCCTTCTACCCCCAGGGCTCTGAACATAGGTGCCGCTGGGCTGTGTGGGCGCACCCCCCCCCCCCCCGCCACTCCCAGGCTTGTACCCTTTCACACGGCCACAGACGATGGAAGCCCATGGAAGTCATTCTAGCAGCTCCTCAAGACCCCTGGGAGCTTGCCAAGCTCACCTCCCCATTGGCACACAGAGCTCCTACTTCCCTGAGAAACGGAGAAGCCCGGGCAGCTTGGAAAGAGGCGCCCCCCGCCCCCCGCCCAGTCCCAGCAGGCACCTGCCTCCAGGCCTCAGTCCCTAGTTTACATCCAAAGTCTCCCA
>NW_011494947.1:5098178-5105667 GCF_000754665.1 Bison bison bison
GCCTTGGTCCAGCTGCCCACAGGGAGGGGCCGTGAGGGTGGGCGTCTGAGCCCCTGAGCGTCACCCTCATGGCCTGTGCGGAGCCCGTGACTTCCAGGCCTTGGTCCCTGCGGGTCTCTCCGCCTGGATCAGCCTCACCTCCCCGGCCTGTCCCGGTCTCTGTGTTTCCCTCGCCCCGTATCCCTCGCTCTGGGCTGACTCATTTGCCTCCCTGACGCGAACATGAGCGGTGTCCGTCCCTCTGCCTGGGGCTCAGCACAGGCCTGGGACCTCAGAGGTGCCTCTGGCTCCTTGTCCAGTGACTCACCAAGCTCCGCTCCCCTCTTCTCTCCCACAGAGAAGCTGAAGAAAACCAAGATCATCTTTGTGGTGGGTGAGTCCAAGGCAGGCGGGTGAGGCAGTGAGAAGGGCGCGGCTTCAAAGGCCTCCCGGTGGGAGTCTGGGCCTGGGGGGCACCCTGGGCTCTGCCCCCACCTCTCTGGGTGGCCCGGGCAGACACCCCCTCCCTGCAGGGGTCCCGTTTCTTGGGGCTTCTGAATGGGTGGGCGCTTGCAGGCGGGCCCGGCTCGGGGAAGGGCACCCAGTGTGAGAAGATTGTGCAGAAGTACGGCTACACCCACCTCTCCACCGGAGACCTCCTGCGGGCCGAGGTCAGCTCGGGCTCGGCTAGGGGCAAGATGCTGTCAGAAATCATGGAGAAGGGGCAGCTGGTGCCACTGGTGAGTGGGTCCTGGCGGGGTGAGGGTTGGTGGGGGTGGTGGTGGCCCTGCGTGGACGCCAGCCAGCAAAGCCCATGACACACCGGCAGGGCTGACCATGACCTTCCCTGGCCCTGAACCCTCCTGAGAGTCCTCATTGCCGTTGGCATAAAATTCCTTCCAGAAGCTCCCAAGAGCCTCCAGGACCTGCGTGCCGACCCCCTTCAGCGCCCCTCCCCACACCCCCTAGTCTTTACCCCCGGCCCCAGCTCTCCACCCTCCCTGCACCCTGGCCTTTCTATCCCCTCACATTCATCACACTCCTTCCTGCCTGGAATGTTCCTTCTTCCTCAGCTTTCAGACTTTGCTGACTCCCTCAGATTTGGGCCAAGACCCGCCCCCCACTTTAGACTCCCACCCCCCACTTTAGATTCCCGCCCCTGCTTCTTTGCCAGTATATAGCCCATGTCATTCTTGGAAACTATAAGTGAACTGTGTATTGGTCTGTCCCCTCAGCAGACTGTGAGTGTGCTGAGGACAGGGAAGGTCTACTTTGTTCAGAGCTGTGTCCTCAGGGCTCAGACAGGAGGCTGGAAGGAGGGGCCCAATCATATTATTGAGTGAATGAAGAAATGAATGGATGAATGAATGAATGGCCTGATCAATCAGTTAAGTCTTCGCAATTCAGAGAAGGCTTCCTGGAGAGGGCAGCTTGTTTGGGAAATCTGTGTTAGGGCAGAGAGCATTTCTAACTGTGGGCTGGCTTGTGCAGAGGCTCGAGCGGAGCCTGGAGAAGAGGGGCTCATGACCCCCCCTTCTTTTGCTGCGCCCCCAGGAGACAGTACTGGACATGCTCCGAGACGCCATGGTGGCCAAGGTAGATACTTCCAAAGGCTTTCTGATCGACGGCTACCCCCGGGAGGTGCAGCAGGGGGAGGAGTTTGAGCGGAGGGTAAGTGCAACCTGGGGGTGCTGTGACACAGAGCGGGCAGGCAGGAGCTGCCGTGATGGGCAGTTTTGAGACGAGGGAGAGATAGACTGACCATCGGAGGGTGGCAGGGTGGGCAAGGAGGAAGCCCAGGATGACTCTTTGGAGGCCTTTCTGAAGTCTAGAGGAAAATGAGTAGAAGAGGAGGCAGCAGGCTGGGGAGTTCACAAACCTGGCCAAGGGTTCCCATTCAGCTGTTTGAGGCCTTGGGCCAATCATTCTGCCTGTGAACCTCCGTGTCTCCAACTGCAAAATGGGGACAGACAGTATCCTTGAAAAGTAGCATGGGGGTTAGAGAGAATGCACCTTCAAAAGTGGGGCTTGGCACCCCGTGAACACACAGTCAGAGGGGCAGGAAGCAGCATGGAAGGTCAGGGGGTGTGGGGAGAACAGAGTCTGTGGGGCAGGGCAACTTGGAGTACCGTGGGGAGGGAGGTGCAGGCCTGGCTGAGGTCTTGAATGCCATGGGGGGAGTCTAGTCCCCTTCCAGGCACCACAGGAAGTCTGGCTGGACAGAGACAGCCTTGAAGAGGAGGGCTCTGGGCTGCCTGGCATGAGTGCCCTCCAGGAGGATCTTCTCCAGGGTGGGAACACCTCACCCAAACACACACATGTACAGGTAGGTGACCACAGGTACATACAAGCACAGGTTCATGTACACACAAGTACTGACAGACACATGAGCACAAGGCAGAGGCGTGTGTACACATGTACAGATACACACAGATGTACTCAGGTATACACAGAGATTGTACACATGTACACACACACAGATGTACACACATACACACGCCTCTGATGTATGCCAGTATCTCTGACGTCACAGGCCATATGGGGAAACAGAGGAAACTGCGAGTTCTCAGGAGGATGGCGAGGTCAGCAAGGGTGGATGGGGACTCAGGGGCGGTTGTCAGCAGCAGGGCCATATATGGGGAGGACCTGACATCTTAGGGGGCTGGGGTAGGACAGACTTCCATCTCCAGTGCCCATCTCTGTGAGACTGGGCCATCTTTGGGCTTCCACAGCTTTGAGCCTCACCCAGTAGGAATATACCATATTTCTTAAAAAAATTTTTTTTTGGCTGCTCTAGGTCTTAGTTGCAACACACGGGATCTTTAACTGCAGCATTTGGGCTTTTATTTGCAGCTTATGGGTTCTAGTTCCCTGATCGGGGATCAAACCTGAGCCCCCTGCATCAGGAGTAAGGAGTCTTAGCCATTGGACCACCAGGAGTGTCCCAACACTGTATTTCTCGACCTCTAAGAGGCTGAAGGAGCTCAAGAAAGTGTCTATCCTGGCCTGGGACTCAGTTTCCCTATCTGTGAGATGGGGATTGGCTGGGCTTCCTTCGAGCTAGGAGGCCATGGATCCTGAAGTCCGATGCCAGGCAGCCCTGAGCATGTCCCGATGTACCAGCTTTGTGATGTCACTTCAGGCCGTGACAATCATGTCTAGAAAATGTGGTCAATGAAAGACCCCATCCTTTCTGGGGCTGTTGTGGGTGATATTGTGGGTGCTGGACTTGGCACAGGGCCCAGCTCCACTGTGTCCTCCAGCCTCTGGCCACCAGGGGGCGCCTGGGCCTCACTGAAGGAGGACTGGTCGACCTGGTCCTTCCAAACCTCCGCAGATGAAATGCTTATTCCAATGACAGTGACGTTGTAGAGAACCCCCAGAGCTAAGCAGCCCCTCGCCCCTTCACTCAGCCCTTGTTCCTTTGTCAGGTTCGGTCAGCCCTGCAGATATAAGATGCATCTACCTGCCCTCAGGGGCTCCAGGCCTGCCTGGGAGAGGGATGTTAAGTAAATAACCAGAGGCAAGCCTTCCCAGGTAGCTCCATGGCTCTGCCTGCCAATGCAGGAGCTGCAAGAGATGAGGGTTCGATCCCTGGGTTGGGAAGATCCCTTGAAGGAGGCAATGACAACCCAACCCACTCCAGTATTCTTCCTGGGATCATCCCATGGACAGAGGAGCCTGGTAGGCTACAGTCCATGTGGTTGCAGAGTCTGAAGCAACTGAGCACTCACGCACACACTCCTGAGACAAGCTCAAGGCAGAAGTAACGGGGACTGATTGCAAGAAAGTGAAAGAGTGTGTTAGTCGCTCAGTCTTGTCCAACTCTTTGAGACCCCATGGACTATATAGCTCGCCAAGCTCCTCTGTCCATGGGATTCTCCAGGCAAGAATACTGGAGTGAGTTGCCATTTCCTTCTCCAGGGGATCTTCCCTACCCAGGGATCGAACCCGAGTCTCCTGCATTGCAGGCAGATTCTTTACTGTCTGAGCCACCAGGGAGAGCATCCCAGAGAGCTGGGGTCGTAGTTGGGGTGGGGGAGGGGGCATCTGAGAAGACTGCCCTAGAATGAGATTTTAGCTCAAATCGGAAGGCGAGCCCTTGGTGTTGAGGGAAAGGGTTTCTGACTGAGGTTCCCAGAACGAGCAGAGACCTGGCGAGGAGGGGATGAGAGCCCGACCACAGCTAGTCATGTGGCCAAAGCCAGGACAGCAAAGGCATGAGGAGCATGAGATGAGGAGAGCAGGTCAGGTGAGCAGTTAGGACTTTCTCCTGAGGGCACTGGGGAGCCATGGAAGAGGTGTGAGCAGGGGAGGGGCAGGGCAGATCGGTTTGAGCAAGCTTCTGAAGGCTGCCTTGGGGAAGGGCTGGAAGGAATGGGTGGGTTTCAGGTGGGCCTCAGAAGTGGAAAGTGGAGGAGAAGGTGGCCCCAGGGGGCAGGAATGGACCTTCTGTAAACAGCACCCTGCCCGCAGATCGCACAGCCCACACTACTGCTGTATGTGGACGCCGGCCCTGAGACCATGACCAAGCGGCTCCTGAAGCGCGGAGAGACCAGCGGACGTGTGGACGACAACGAAGAGACCATCAAGAAGCGTCTGGAAACCTACTACAAGGCCACAGAGCCCGTCATCGCCTTCTACGAGAAACGCGGCATTGTTCGCAAGGTGCGGGTCCGAGAGAAAACCTGGGTCTTTGCCTGGCGTGGCCTCCAATTGCTGTCACCTTGGGACAGCCCTCCTGACTGGGCCTTGGTTTCCCTCACTGGTTGGACAAGAGGCTGCTGTCCACTGTGGCTGGGCTTGGGGAGCCTGGCTTGGCCTCTCAGGGGGGTCAGCCCCCTGCTTTGGTGGGGTCCACCCAGCCCCCTCACCAAGCCCCGTAGGCCTCCTGCCCTCATGGCCCGTCTCCCTACAGGTCAACGCTGAAGGCTCTGTGGACAATGTCTTCTCCCAGGTCTGCACCCACCTGGACGCCCTCAAGTAGCCAAGCTGGAGCCCCCTCCCCAGCCAGAGCCCCGCCCCACCCTCGTCCTGACTCGAGGCCTTCCTGGCCTGAGCTCAGCGCCTCCACCCTGCCCGGCTGAGCACAGGCAGAGGAAGCCACTTTATCCTGTTTTCATGGACAGCCGAGCACTAAAGGAGTTTCCAAGGACATTCAGTTTTATTCCTTTTTCTTTGCTTCCATCAGGGTTGATTCACAGGGCGTGGACGCCCCAGCCTTGAGTCCCCAGCCCCTCCCCCTCTGGTTCCTTGTCGGGGCCCCTCTCAACCCACTTCAGCTGGCGCCCCTCTCCTTGCTCCAGTGGAAAATCCCCCTCACACAGGGGTGTGCTGGGCATGGGCTGTGCCAAGCGGGGGGACGCTGGGTGATGGAGGTGGGGTCCTGGTTCTCAGGGGCTCATGGTCAGGCAGAGCTGGGCCCTGGCCTGGCTTCCCCTGTATCCTTGCTGTGTGACCTTGGTCCTGAGCCCCTTAGCTCTGAGCATGTTTTCTGTTCCAAACCGTCACGGGGGACAGGGCTGGAGCAGGCAGCATGGTCATGGGCTGGGGGTAGGGGTAGGGGCTCCCCGGGCAGGGAGGGCAGAACACATCAGCTGGCTGGGTGGGCAGTGAATTGGCCTTCTTGGCGCAAGATGCTCTGAGGGTCTGGACAGAGCACTGGGAATGAAGGGGGGTCATGGTCAAGGGTGCCTCCCTGGAGGTGAGACCTGCAGGATGTCCCACCATGCAGCCCTGGACAGGTCACAACATTCCCTCCCCGAGCCCATTTCCAAATCTGAATTAGGCTCAGTGCTCCTCCCTCTACCCCCCAACCAAGGTTAGGACAAGAACACACCAAGCCAGGGGTGTGAGTGGTCAGTACCACAGCCTGTGGAACCACAGACCAGAGCAGCCTTGGCAGGGTGCTTTGGGAATGCCTCAGAATCCCCCAGAATTCCCCGGGAGAACTATCTTCCCTCTTCTGTTCTCTTTCACGCCTTGACCTCATCACGGAGAGCGTCTCCCTTGGTGCTCACTTGTCCCTAACACCTGTCCCAAGCCCAGCTGGCTCCTTTTAAAGCCAAGACAGTCTCCAGCAGGGCACCCCTGGCTGGGACGGAATCCTGGGTGGGGTGAGGGTCACCCGCGTGTGTGTCCCCTTCTATTTATGGCACGTGTGGCTGGTTTTCCATTTACAGTCATTATTTAAACTTTCCTTTAAAATAAACATATTTAAGTTATAAAAAGTGAGTCTATTGAAAGAACATGAAATCGGTAGATAATAGTATAGGAGAGATAGGTTCTAGAAGGCCTGCACCATGAGGCCCTGGGTGGGGTACAGATTGGTCTTCTGCGGCTGGTTAGTCTGTGAGCCATGCCAACCAGGGCACGCAAAGGACTCCCTACTCGTTCTGTGACCTCTAACCTCGGGGTCTCCTTGTTGCATCTGTCAAAAGGAAAGTGAAAGTGTAGTCATTCAGTCAGGTCCGACTCTCTGAGACACCATGGACTGTAGCCTGCCAGACTTCTCTGTCCATGGAATTCTGCAGGCAAGAATACTGGAATGGGTTGTCATTCCCTTCTGCAGGGGATCTTCCTGACTCAGGGATTGAACCCAGGTCTCCTTCATTGCAGGCAGATTCTTTACTGTCTGAGCATCTGTCAAACTGGGATAAAACACACACAGGCGTGCACGCACCTCCTCTGTTGAGGTTGTCATGATCAGTGTGAGGGTAAGTGGAAAAACACGCCCCAAATGATACAAAGCTAAGAGGAATCTACCTGACAAAATCATCTTCGTTACCTTTATTTTTTAAGTACAGCTTCATTAATTCAGATATGTCTTTAGTTTATGAAAACCTAAGCTGACCCCAACTATTCACCATGGAATCACTTTATTAATAAAAAACAAAACAAAAAACCCTTGAGAATTTGAAAAAAAACCACAAACTTTTTAACAGCTCCACCCATCCTTGCCACCACAAACCTCCCTGTGAGGGTTTCCTTCGTTCACGTTTGTTCATTCTACTTTCCAGAGCAACTGCTATGCTCGGAAGACGGGGTCACAAACCCCCTGGTCCATGTGCAGTGGCTCTAGGAACAAGGGCGGCCATATTCACAAAATTCCACCCGAGCTACTCCACCCAGACCAGAGGGGGACCGGGTGGCGGGAGTTTCCTTGAGCTGGAGCTCTGGAGTGGGGCCTTGAAGGAAACCAGGAGTATGTTTCATTAGGAAGGGCAGAGGGGACAGCTCTGCAGAGCCTCAGAGGTGGAGACGGCCCATTGAGTGTGGGGAGGGCTGAAACCTTAAAGGGACAGAAGTACATAATTTGATTCATATATATTCTATTTAATTAATATATTTTAATAGTTATGTATTTGCTGTGTTGGGTCTTAGATGTGGCACGCAGGATCTCCGTTGCAGCATGTGGGACCTTAGTTCTCTGACCGGGGACTGAACCTGTGTCCCTTGCGTTATAAGGTGGGTTCTTAACCACTGGACCACCAGGGAAGTCCCAGAGCTT
>NW_011494947.1:5105767-5113912 GCF_000754665.1 Bison bison bison
CCCAGAGCTTAACTTTTTAATGAACATTTTCAAGCAAACTGAAAACTGGAGGAAATAATGTGATGAACCTCCATACATCCATCACCAACATTTAGTAATTGGTGCTATTTTTCCATACCTCATTGTTTTACTTTTGCCAAACCACTTTTAAGTAAATTACAGATATGAAAACATTTCACCCCTAAAGTCTGACTTCAGTATGACTTTACAATAAGGACCCTTTCCTATATAACCACAACTCATCGGTCCAAGAACACTGGGTTAACAGTAACACTGTGATAGATAATAATCAGACTACATGCACTTTTCCCCAGTGGTCCCCAAAACATGTCTGTGGTCAAACCAGGATGCAACCCAGGACCACACACCGCATTTGGTTGTGATTCCATGAAACCTCTTTTAACCTCGAAGGCCTTCCTGCTCTCTGACGCTGACTGTGAAGGGACTGGTTGTCCTACAGAAAATTCCTTTTTCCAGATTCTTCTGTCACTTTCTCGTGGTGGTGTTTCACCCTCTACCCCACCCCTTGAACTTCTTGTAAACTGGAAGTTAGCTGTAGAGGCTTCGTAGATTTAAGAGAAGTCTTTGGGGCAGGAATACCTAATAGACTAAACTCACGAAGGTTTGTTTGTTTGTTGGCCACACTGCGAAGCATGTGGGATGTTAGTTCCTCAACCAGGGATTGAACCCGTGCTCCCTGCTTTGAGAGCATGGAGTCTTAACTACTGGCTCGCTGGGGGAAGTCCCAGGAAGAGTTTTTAAACCAGGAAGGACAGTGAGTCCTGCAGCGCTTCCAGTTGTAACCTGCACACGCATCTCCCTGGGGTCTTAGAAAAGCTGACTCTGCTTCAGCAGGTCTGCTTTGGGCAGGAGGCCCCAGCTGCTGGTCTACAGCCCCCTACTTTGGGGAGCTCAGAGAGGAGCTGCCCTGTGGAGGTGGGAGCCCAGGGAAGGCGTGGGAAGAGGGGGCATCTCTAGAGTCAGTGTGTGCTCAGCGCCTAGTGGCGGGCTGAGAGGGCAGCGTGATGGCCAATCTGAGACTGTAGAAACGGTCACTCTTCAGGTCTCTGGGGACCCTCCCAAGATGCAGGAACATTTTAACCATGCAGCCTCTCTGTAACCTCAGGGTCTCAGAGAGGAAGCGCTCTCAGGTAGGGAGGTATCCTCAGATGCCCCCGCCCCTGTGGACTGCGCCCCTAAGTCTTGGCCTCGGGGGCCCTGAGGGCCTGGCCGGAGGCACTGAAGTGGGAGAGGAAGGAAGCAGGGAGCGGAGGAGGCCAAGGCTGTCGCCTCCCAGCCGAGAGAGGGGCCTCGAGTAAACAGGAAGGCCTGGCGGCTCCACGGTGGGGGGGCTTCAGAGGGGGGTGCAGAGACCCACTGGACATGCGCAGCTGGCCAACACAGGGCTTCCTCTTTGGCAAGCAGACCCAGAGAGGTTGTGCGACTTGCCCCAGATCACACAGCAGGGCAGGGGCACCCTCACCTTGCTCTATAGCTTCTGCCCCTTCTGGGGGTTGTGGTGAAGGGTCTCCCGCCTCTGTTGCCCACCATGGTTCATGGGGTGTTGGAGAGTCTCATCTCTTCTTGGACCTCAGTTTCCCTTTCTATGAACTTGGAGTCCCTACAACACAGAGGTGCTAGAATCCCAGCCCAGTAGAATCCTTCTGCCTCTTAGATTGTCGTCACGGGCATGGTCATCTAGACCTTGGGCCTGGTCAGGTTTTATCAAGAAGGTCAGCATCACCCAGGAGGCAGCATGTACCAGGACCATTTCCCGGGGAAAGAGAGGGAGATATAGATTCCACTATTTTAGAATAGAGTCTGGCAGGACCTCTGAACCTGGTCACCTCCCTCTACCCTTGGGAGTCATTTGCCCTCTTCAGAGAACCCCCCATCCCCGGGTTCAGAATGCCCCCAACACACACACCCTGGAAACCCAGAATCACAGCCCATGAGACCCCAGGTTGTGTAGCCCGGGGGTTAAGTTTGTTCATTTATTACATGAACACTTAATGAACACCTGTCATGGGCTAGGCGCTATTCTAAGCGATGGGGATTTAGCAGCAAAGCTTAGGCCCTTACCCTTATGAAACTCTTGTTCTAAAGAGGGAAACAGACCAAATAAACAGTATATGATATGTCAGAGGGTTTCCCAGGTGGCACTAGTGGTACAGAACCCGCCGGCCAATGCGGGAGACATAAGAGATGTGGGTTTGATCCCTTGGAGGAGGGCATGGAAACCCACTCCAGTATTCCTGTCTGGAGAATCCTATGGACAGAGGAGCCTGTCAGGCTACAGTCCGCAGGGCTGCAAAGAATTGGACACAACTGAAGCAACTTAGCACACACACAATATTGTCAGAGGTTGATATGTGCCCAGGGGGCCAATTGCTGGTGTGGGGAGAGAGAGGGCTGCTTAAAGTGTAATGGGACAAGCCCTAGAGCCCGTGCTCCACGATAAGAGAAACCACTGCAATGAGAAGCCCACACACCGCAGCTAGAGTGTAGCCCTCTCTCTCCACAACTGGATACAGCAACGAAGACCCAGCACAACCAAAAGCAAATAAATAAATAAAACTATTTTCAAAAATGCGATGGGAAGCCTTCATTGACCATGTGACATTTGATCAGCAACTTAAAGCATGAGGAGCAAGCCCAGTGGTTATCTAGGGGGACAGAGTTTCAGGGACAGAGCATGGCAGGTGCAAAGGCCCTGAGGTGGGCACGTGCTTGGTGCATTCCAGGAACAGCGAGGAGGCCAGCTGGGGTGGATTGAGTGAATGGGGGAAGAGCAGAAGTCAGAGAGGGGCAGGGGAGCCTCAGGGGCCATTTGAGGGGCTCTGCCTTTCACACTGAGCGAGATGGTTATCTGCAGAGGGCACTTAACGGAGGAGGGATGGAACCTGACTTTGTTTTAACAGATTCTCTTTACAGTGTACAGAGTGGGCTGGGAGCACGGGTGGGAGTAAGGAGGGCCAGTGACTGTTATATTCCATGAGGTGCTTGTGGTGGCCAGGGCGGTAGCTGTGGTGTGGTGGGAGCCCCACAGACAGTGGAAATTTATCTGGGGAGGAGGAGCCGAAGGATGTGCTTATAGGTTGGATGAATGATGTAGCAGAGTCAAGGTCATCCTTAAGTCTTGAGCAATGAGAGGAGGGAGCTGTCATGGTCTGAGACGGGGAGACGAAGGCAGGAATAGTTGGCAGAGAATGAATAGAGCCCAGTTTTGGACTCATGAAGTCTGAGGCGCTTATCAGGGGCCTGGAGCCTGAGGGAAGAGTTCTGGCTGGAGACACAAAGCTGGGAGCTGCCAATGTATGGATGGTCTTTAAAGCTATCTGGATGAGGGCACCCAGAACAGTCCTTCCCAAACTGGAATGTGCACGTGAATATCCTGTGGATATCGATTAAACGCAGCTTCTGATTCAGCAGGTCTGGGGCAGAGCCTGAGAGAAGCTCCCAGGAGACGCTAAGACTACATTTTGAGTGGCGAGCATCTAGGGCATTATATTCTATGCCCAAGACCCACAGTGGGCAATGATATCAATAGGGTGTCTAGTGATCAGTATTTGAAAGAAAATGGAACAGGGTGAATGCTCAGCCTAAGGGTATATATATATATATATAGGTTCACAAAATGTTCGTTTTAATTATTGGAGTCTGAGTCCCTGGGTTTGTTCTGGGACATGACATCATGGTCACAAAGACTTGAGAAAATCGGACTTGAGAGTGAGAATAAACAGAGAAGGGAAGAGACCCAGGGTCCAAGTAAGGAAGGATGGGGAGGTACCAGAGAAGAGGCAGATAAGGCAACCAGGGAGGTGGGAGGAAAACCAGGATGGAATGTTCTGGAAGTCAAGGGAGGAAGGACAGGCCCAGATTAGAATTAGCCTCTGCCCCTCCTCCTCAGCCCTGTTGTCCTGCGCACTTGAGCCTCAGTTTCCTCCACTGTAAAATGGAGATGCAACACTCTCAGCCCGTTAAAGTGGCCGGGAGGTGGCACTTGGCACAGGGCAAGCGTGTGAATGGTGGTGGGGTGCTTCCGATTGTTCTCCTGGGCTTTGGGTTCCTCCTGGCCAGCAGACTGCCCTCCCACTGCACAGCGGTAAAAGCTGAGACACAGAACATTTTTTTAAATTAATTCTTATTGGAGTACAGTCGCTTTACAATGTTGTGTTAGTTTCCGCTGTACAGCAGAGTGAATCAGCTATGCATCTACATACAGCCCCTCTTTTCTGAATTTCCTCCCCATTTAGGTCACCAGGAGCACCAAGCAGAGTCCCCCGAGTTATACGTAGATTCTCCTCAGTTATCACAAGACGTGGAGGTCTTGCCTGAAGCCTGGACACCCTGACTCCCAGGCCAGTGCCGTCTTTCCCCGCACCCACGCTATCCCTTGCCTGTGTGGGTCTGGTCCTGCTGTTTTCAACTGTTCCTGGCTCCAGGCCGGTGCTGGAGACAGCCCGCCGCCTGGTGGGGGTGTCCCTGGGGGCCGTCTGAAATTCCTCTGGTGGCCCGCGGCCAGGGTAGACGTGCTCCATCCGCTCCTGCAGCCCCGGTCTTCCCGGCCAGCGGGGGAGAGGAAGGGGCACCTGCCCGCGGCGGGGGCCCAGCCCGGAAGCCTGGCCATTGGCCGCTTGTCTCTTTGGCGTGTGGCTAGGCGGCACCTGAAAACGTCTGTATCAGTCAGGGCCCCAGCAGGAAACAGACGGCACGCTCCAGTGGGACAATTGGAGGAGTGGAGTGAAGGGTCTGTTGACACAGGTGTGGGCAGGGTGTAGGAAAGTCACGAGGGACAGTGCCGAAGCCCGGGGCTGGCAGTGGCCATGACCCGTGACTACCCTCAGCCTGAAGGGCTGGGTGGAGAGGGCCAGGTCAGGGCTGTGGCCTCTGGAGCAGAGAGGCCACCAATCTGCAGTGACCCTGTGGGGAAGGAGCCAGAAGAATGAATCCTCTGGCTCCTTCCTCTCTGAGCTGTGCAGGGATGGGGTTGGGGGTGGGTAGCGGGGCCGGAGGAGGCAGATGTGTCCGCTGGAATGGGGTGTGCATCTGGGGGGCAAACAGGAGACCACTAACCCAAGGCTGCTCCCCGCCTGCGGGTCGGTGTCATAGTGACTGTGAAACTCCCTGGGGATGGGCAGCCCAGCCCGGGGACTGGCCTCTGCCACTGGGGACAGGAGCAAAGGCCTACCTCTCTGTGTCTCAGTTGCCCTATGCGTCCCCCGGCTCCGCTCCTGCCTTACCTTCTGCGGAACTTCATGCTTTTAATCAATGAGTCTTAAGGACCAGAAGGTCCTCCTGGGCTCTGTGCTGGGGAAACAGTGGAGCAGAGACATCCAAGTCCCTGCCCTTGAGGGGCTTCTAGTCGAGCAGAGAGACTCACACAGCATGAGACTGGCTGAGGGCTGGGGGCGTCAGGGTGCTATGGGAGCTTTGGGGTGAGCCCCCTCTCCAGCCCTGGGTGCCTCTTCCTCCCTCCACCGGGCCCCTGGGCTCAGGACTCCAGGCCCTCCTTAGGTTTTTCTCTTCCTGGAAGTCACCCTCAAGCATGTCCTGGGTCCACCTAGGCCTATCCCACTTTCTAGAGAAACCCAGTGGGTCCTGCTTACCGTGTGAGAGGGGATGAATTAGCAGCATAAGGGTGGATGGGAGGGCGGTGTTTTCTTTTTTTTTTAAATATTTATTTATTTCACTAAATGGGGTCTTAGTTGCAGCACATAGGATCTAGCTCCCTGACCATGGATCAAACCCAGGCCCTCTGCATTGGGAACTTGGAGTCATAGCCACTGGGCCACCAGGAAAGTTCCTGGGAGGGAGGTTTGAGAGGAGCCTCCCGTGGGGTCCCCGTTATGGCCTCAGATGCCCCAACACCCATTCTGGATAACAATCCCCCTCACCTAGGGCCATCTGTCCTCTTCAAGCTCAGATGGGAGCAGACGGGAAGGAGCAGAGCTTGGAGCCAGGCAGCCCTGGGGTCTCCAGCTGGGGTCACTCAAACCTCAGGGAGCCTCAGCTTCCTCCTGTGTTTCTGGCGTGACTGAGGGGATCCAGAGCTGACAGAGGAAGGCCTAGGGTGGGGCCTGAGAGAGGAAGAGTTCAGCTCTGGGGGGACTGGAGTAACTAACTGTCGCTGGGGCATGGACTCTGCCTGGGGGAACCTCACAGGCACCCAACCTTCCCCCAATGGAGCCACCTTGTGCCTGGTGATGCCCACCTCCCCATCCCTGAGGCTGCAGGAAAAGGCCGAGAAACAGTCACTCTCAGGGGTCTCCCTCTGCTCTGTCACAGCCTTCCTGGCCTTGCTGGACTGGGATGGGTCTCTGGTGACCCGAGACCCGAGCCTGGCCGGGCACGGAAAGCGCAGCCGCAGGGCTGGGCGAGCAAGCCTTCCCCCACCTCCACCCAAGGAGCCACACCCGCCCTCCCTGCCCTGGGGGTCAGCTCCTGCAGACACAAACACGCTCCACTCGGCCCCGCTTTGTCCGGAGGCAGCCAGGGCTCCCACCTTCTCCTTCTTCCCTGGGCCTTGGTTTCTCCATCTGTGACCAGGACAAGTGTAAAGAGGAAAGCCCCTGGCTCTGTCCCCACTGTGGGATGGAAATTCATCTTCTCCAAGCCCACTCTGCCAGCACCCTCTCTCCAGAACCCTCTGTGACTCCCGAGGCCTTCAGGATAAAGTCCTGGCATTCAAGGCCCCCCACTCCCTGGGACTTCCCTAGTGGTCTGGTGGTTAAGACTGTGCTCTCAATGCAGGAGTCCCGGGTTCGATCCCTGGTCAGAGAACTAGATTCTCACATGCTGAAACTAAAAATCTCTCAAGCTGTAACTTGAAGATCCTTGCTGTAACAAAGACTGAAGTTCAGCATACTGCAACTGAGACCCAGTGCAGATAAATTAAAGTAAAAACTGCCCCACTCCCAGAGCAAGGCCAGAGTCTGCCTCTCTAGGTCTCTTGTCCCCACCACACCCTTGCTTGACCTGCGGCCGTCAGGCCACTTCTTGCCTTTGTGTCTTTGCTCAGGCTGGTGCCCAGCCTGACATGCCCTCCTCACCCCCTTTTCTACCCCCTCACCCCAACTCGCCCAGACTTCCACAGGCCAGATCTAAACGTTCCCTCCTCCAGGCAGCTCCGGCTTCCTCCTCTGAGCCTCCTGGGGCTGATCCTAAAGTGCTACCCATGACTAGCATCAAGGCGGACATGTAGTTGGTGCTAACTGTTTGCAAATGAAAAAGGAACAGTTCTGGGACTGTCTCCCAGACTCAGGGAGTGTGATGGGCAAGCCCTTTCTGAGTGCCGGGCCCAGAGCTCCGTGCTAGGGCACCTGGACCCACGGAAATCTCGCAACCGCCTGGCGAGGAAGGCATCGTTGTACCTGCTTTATTTCCAGGGCGACTGTGTGGCAGTGGGCTTGTCCCCGGTCCTCTCTGGGCCCTGAGATCTCAGCCCCAGCTGCTGCACTGTGCCAATTTTGAAGCGTTGCTCCCCTATCCTGGACCTCAGGCTCCCTGCTTACAAAACAAGGGAACGCCAGCCCAGTGTCACACTTAGGGAAACCAATGTTAGTGCCCGACGAGACCTGTTCAAACTCCAGCTCCACCATCTTCTTGGGTCAGTGATCACATCTCATCAAGCCTCTGTCCCCTCATCTACAAAACGGGGACAGTGAGTTCACGGAGCTGAGTTCCCCATGAAGTTCCAGGCCTTGGCCAGGCCTGGCCCCTGATGGTACCCCTTGGTGGGCTGTTAGGATGATTCTTTTCATCTGCCCCCCGGGCTTGCCAGATGCACCCCACTAGCCAGCCGTTGGAGAGGGTGGGATGGGAGGGTGGGGCATGTGGGGAAACGAACCTGGAGCCTGGGTCCTCCCACCCCACTGCCTCCCCCCCCCACACACAAACACCCCCGCCCCAGGGCCCCCCACCCAGCGACAAAGCCCGTGGCACTTCCTCTCCCCGCCTGGCAGGCCGCCTGGCCCGGCCCCTTCTCTAAGGAAGCGCATTTCCTGCCTCCCCGGGCCAGGCTGGATGAGCCGGAGCTCCCCATAGCTGACGGTCAGACCCCAGCCTCCATCTGTATCCACAGGCCAGGACTGCAGTCGCCACTGCCACCGTCCACAGAACGCCCTGCAGCCTCTCACCGCTTAA
>NW_011494947.1:5114012-5126026 GCF_000754665.1 Bison bison bison
ACCGCTTAAGGCTGGCCCAGCAACCCCCTGGCCTGGCCCCACGCTCCCGTGCCCGCTTCTCCTGACCCCTCGGCCGCCACCTCAGAAGGCTGGAGCAGGGACGCCGTCGCTCCAGCTGCCTGCTGCCCTTGGGTCCCTGCGAGAGCCCACGCCGGCCCCCGCACCCGTCCGCAGCCCTGCCCCTGGACACCGGATAAGGCCCCGCACGCAGACCCCCGGAAGGACAGCATGGACCGCGGCGTGCTCTGCCAGGCCATGGCCCTGCTGCTGGTCGTATGCAGCCTCGGCCCCACAAGTAGGTGTCCAGGGACCCGGGGAGGGGGTGACTGGGCCCCCAGGGCACAGACCAGGCCCCGAGTGTTCCCGGCCTCCTCCCTCTGTCCCAATTCGCGCCCAGTGGAGCTGTCCTGGGGTCGGGGGGGTTCTGGACCACCTGAGACAGATGTCACAGGGTGACCAAACGTCCCGGTTTGGCAGGATGAAGAACTTTCCATCCTAAATGACTCGGGCAAACAGTGATGAGTTATTTACCTTAGCTCTGGCCTCCAGCTATGTCCAGTTTCTCCCCAGGAAGCCCAGGTCCTAGAGTGCTGTGCAGCCCCTGGCGAGTCCCCTACCCTCTCTGGGCCTTAAGTTCCTCATCTGAGGCATGGGTGGGATGGGAGGGTGCACGGTCTCAGAGTCAGAACCTGGGCTCTGGGTTCAGATCTCCTGTTGTGTTTCCTCGTGGTGTGATATTGGGGGACTGCCTTCGGGCCGCTGAGGCGAGTAGAGGGTGATAAGAGAAGCCCCCTCGGGGAAAGTCAGTGGCAAGCTGGTTTCTGTTTGTTGTGGTTTTATGATTACATTCCTCCTCCTTCACCTTCCCCGAGGCCTGTGAGCGGCTCCCAGAACCCTTCTGACTGGGTGCTCCCTCCGCTTATACCCAAGAAGTGTGCAGAATAGGGGCACAGCCCAGACTAGGGGTTCAGCCCGGGGGCTTCTCCAGGTGGTCATGGCCTCTGCGACCTTTTGAAATGACCAGACGAGAGTTAGCGAGGAGTCGGGGACCCTGGCCCCTCATGCCACTCTCCTTGGGCCTCTCTGTGCCCTGCCCCTCATTTATTTGAAGCCCCCAGAAAGCCCTGTGGACACCCCCTCACCTCGGGCACATCCAGGACCTCCTTAAGGGGTAGGGGAGGGGGGTGAGAATGGGAACAGAAGCAATGATGATCACCCCCTCCCTGCCCTACCCTGTCGTTATTGTTATTTAGTCACTCAGTCGTATCTGACTCTTTGCGACCACGTGGACTATAGCCCGCCAGGCTCTTCTGTCCACGGGATTTCTCCAGGCAAGCATACTGGAGTGGGTTGCCATTTCCTTCTCCAGGGGATCTTCCCACGTCAGGGATCGAACCTGCGTCTCTCTCTGTCTCTTGCTTTGCAGGCAGGTTCTTTATCACTGAGCCATCAGGGAAGCCCCTAACTCCAGCCAAGGCATTTTAAGGTCCCTAATCCTGGGTCTCTAAGCTCTTCCCACTGCCTCACTGACAATACAGGAAACCGAGTCTAAGACATTAAGTGATCCAGCAGGGTTTCGCCCCAGGCCTGCGGCTCCTTTGAGCCACAGGATCACTTGGTCCTGATCAGGGAGTGATATGGCAGCTGCTCTCCATAAGCTCCCAATTATCTTCCAAGACGGCTGTCTCTATCACCCCATTTTACAGGAGGGGAAGTGGAGGTTCTGACCTGCTGAGTTCACACAGTTCCAACAGAAGCTGTACCTGAACTCCACGATAGGCCCCCGGCCATCTTGCCTTTCTCCAGCCTCCCCCACTTTCTAGTCTGATAACACTCTCTTCCTCTAGGTCATCAGAGAAAGACCCTCGCAGCTCTTTAGGGTCGGGTTTTATAGGATGGAAGGCAGTGGTGTGCTGGCAAAGAGTCAACAGTGGGTTGGGAGAGGTGGGTGAGGGCAGGGGGGGTTAATGTTTGTTAATATTCATGGTGTCAATGTTCCCACCCAGCTGATTTCAAGCTATCAACTCAGCAGACTTGGAGTTGGGGCGGCTGCACCATAATAAAGCTTTATCTACTATTTCCACCACCCAGATATGACAGACATAGATAACCTCAAGAACACAGATAATATAAGCGGAATAAAATAATTAGGGGTTTATGACTTTCAATACAATAGTGTACATTTGATATATATTGCACATAAAATATGTGATTTATTTAATTATAAGCTTATAAAATTTAATTTTTAATTATGGCTGTGTTTAAGAGCCAGTTGGAAAAACTCCTGATAACGTATTAATCTGCTCCTGCTGGAAGGTGCTGGCACACCAGCTGTCAAAATAGGATCAAAACAGGTCCCCAGATGGATCCAGCCTTCTGGGAACACAACTTGGCAGAACCTTTCAAAGGGCACCCCTTGAGCATAGGGCTCAAGGGCATTCCAAACCCATCCGACCCAGCTCAGTTACTGGCTGGTAAACTGAGGCCCCTGGAGGGCAGATGGGGACCAGGACCAGGACCAGGATGTGGAAGCCAGATCTCCACGCCAGGGGAGGGGGGTGTGGGTGCTAGTGACCCAGACATCCTCATTCAAGCTGAGCGGGGTCAAAATTGGACCAAAACAGGTCCCCAGATGAATCCAGCCTTCTGGGAACACAACTTGGCAGAATCTTTCAAAACCCTAACTTATGTAACATCCTTGCCTTCAGAAGTCAGCCCCAAGGCCTTACTTGCCCAACTCAGTAAGGATGTATGGTCCGTAGGTGCCTGTAACAAAAGCCAGGCAGTGTCCACCAGCCTGGGCTCCATGACATGGCTGACTATGTACTGGAATCTCACATAGCGGTTACCAAGAAAAAGCTATTCCCAGATCTACACTGTTGTGGACATCTGTCTGGGACACACTGTCAGATGCTCGTACAGTACTGACTCCAGTTCTATAAGAATAAAATAGCAGTAACACACACTCTGAGCTTCCCAAGTGGCTCAGCCAGTAAAAGAAACTGCCGGCCAAATGCAGGAGACAGCAGACTTGGGTTTGATCCCTGGGTTGGGAATATCCCCTGGAGAAGGAAATGGCAACCCACTCCAGTATTCTTGCCTGGAGAATCCCATGGACAGAGGAGCCTGGAGGGCTACAGTCCAGGGGGTTGCAGAGTCAGACACGATTGAGCACATATGCAATGTACCATGTGCACAAAGAAAACCCCAATGTCACTGCTCTTTAGCACCAGGTTCTTCTAGAGGATCTTCACTTTCTAAAACATCCTTTCCTGTCATGTTGGAATTTCTTTTAAGAGCAAATATGTAGATTTTTTTTAAAGCAATTTAACCATATACTCACTAGAGTCTGCTCCTCAAAGAAAATAGATAAGAATGGGGGAAATGACCTCCCAGCTCCTTCTATTAATTTGGGCCTTGTTAGCATGCTGGTGTCTTTCTTACTGGCTATTGTCTAGCATTTTTCAATGCAAGTGGATCAAACTTGGAAATCTTACGTACACTTTTTATGTCCCAGAAGTTTTCTATGTTGTCATGTGGACTCCATGATCATGCCATTGTGGTTCTAGAATATTCTCTCCCTTAAACGTGCCATCTCATCATTTCCCTAATGAATCCTTTGTTGTTGAATACTTAGGTGGTTTCCCCTTGGGACCAGTTATAAATACCACTTCCAAGCACGTTTTTGGTACATGCATCTTTTCCTGTATTTTGGAGTATTTCACTTGGATAGAGTCCCAGAAGTGGAGGTGCTGGGGTTCGTGGCCCATGCGGGGTGGCTGGAATCAAAGAGTGTTTCCTAAGTGTGGGTAAGGGCTTGCTGAAAGACAGGGTAGAGGTGTGACTTGGCATCCCCTGAGCTGCTGGCCACCTGCGTGAGGGTCTCCCCAGCCCTGACCCCTGAGAAGGGGCTAGGGATGCAGGACACAGCCTACAGATATCCATCCCTAGAGTCTGCATTTGGGGCAGCTTCTCGTTTGCCAGGAGGAAAGGTAGGTTGGAGCAGGAGCTGTGTGAACCAGGAGACAGGGGTTCCCTGGGACAGTGAGGGCAGGACCATTAATTAAGGTTCTCACTTCGGCCGGATAGTTGGTAACACTAAACCCCAGAGGGAGAGAAAGAATCTATCTCAATTTCTTATGGGCACCATTAGGTCAGTGCTGGACCCTTGGAGGACAAAGGGCCTAATGAGGAATCAGGGTGAGCGGGAGGGGCCGCCTCTTCTGTGTCTCCAGTGCATCAGGCAGCCCTTTGTCTCTATACCCAGATTATGGATGAGGAAATCAAGGCTCAGGACTAGTGACAGATCCAAGCTGTCTATTGAACTCAGCTTGTTTTCCTTGTACCATAGGTGGCCTGGGTGGCTGTGGGAGGCTTGGAATACTGATCGTCCTGGTTCTGGAGCCCCTTCTTCTAGCTCCAACCCCAGCTTTGGGGCATCAGCTCTGGAGGCTAAAGAGAACCCTCATCCAGGGCTAAACTGACTTTAATACTTGTGACAAAGGTGGAGATGAAGGCCAGACCACTGCTCTAGGCCTGTTATGTGTACTATCAGACTTAACCTGCACAAAAGCCCGATGAAGCAGGCTCTCCTATTAGCCCCAGTTCACAGCTGAGAATTCTAGGGCGCTGGCAGGTGAAGGAATTTGCCTGAGTAACACAGCTCAGAAATGAGTAACAGGAGCTCGAGCCTGGGACCTAACCATACACCATAGTGCCTTGGGGAAGACAGTGAGGTTCTCTGTTGCCAAATCATCTCACCCCACACATTAGGTTTCTTTCCTGCACCTATAGTGGGTCTCTCACCTAGAGCACAGCTGGATGGGTTCTGATGAGATTTTCCCCACAGGGTTTTGAAAGATGAATAGGAGTTGAAAAGCAGTGTTCAGGGAGAGGGCACAGAAAGGGCAAGGAACAAGGTATGTTTGATGAAAACGTTCACATCCCCCCTGATGGACATAAATAACTGACAGAGACTGCCAGTTCCTGAGCAGGAATCCTGCTTAGCACCATGCATGGGTCAATTTACCAATGTTTCCACCAACTCACTGAGGAAGGTATTTTGACTACGACCACTCCATTTTACAAATAATAGCACTGAGGCATGGAAAGGAAGCTGGAAAGAAGCAGAATCAGGATCTGAAACTTCAACATCTCTTGATCCCCGCACTTTATTTTAAAAAAATTTTTTAATTGCAGCAGTGGGATCTTTAATTGTGGCATGGGAACTCTTAATTGCGGCAGGTGAGATCTAGTTCCCTGACCAGGGATCAAACCTGGGCCCCCTGCACTGGGGGCTCAGAGTCTTAGCCGCTGGACCACCAGGGAAGTCCTGGATCCTGGTACTTTTTAACTCCACTCCAGGTTGTGGAGGGTGGCCTTAAGCCAGAGACATCAGCAGCCCAGGACAGACTGGGGAAAGGAGTGCTGAGGTCTTGCTGGTGGCCAGGCCCAGGGAGCAGTGGTTGGGCTGGACGCAGGGAAATCTTTGAGGCCGTGGTTGGATCCTGAAAGGAGCAAAGGGTGACTGGGTGACTGAAGAAGAGAAAAAGCAGAAAAGACCTCTGTCAAAGAGGACCTGCCCTGGTTTCATAGAATGATCACGGCCTCTGTGTCCAAAACACTTACTGCATACCAGGATCTGTACACGGGTTACCTCATGCAGCTAACACAGCCTGTGCAGTGGGTGCTGGGTGCTAGAGCTGGACGGTCTGGGTTCCAGTATGAACCCTGCCGCTTAACAGCTGGGTGCCCTCAGGCAAATTCTTGCTGTGGTTGTTCAGCTGCTCAGTCATGTCCAACTCTTTGCAACCCCAAGAACTGCAGCACGCCAGGCTTCCTTGTCCTTCACTATCTCCTGGAGTTTTCTCAAATTCACATTCATTGAGTTGGTGATCCCATCCAACCATCTCGTCCTCTGTCAGCCTCTTCTCCTGTTCGCCCTCAATCTTTCCAGCATCAGGATCTTTTCCAAATTCTTGCCTCTCCCTACTCTTTGGTGTCCCCCTGTGTCAAATGGTCATAATAACAGTCCCCATCTTGTAGGATTGCTGCACGCATCAAATGAATGTACTCATGCAAAGCCTCTAAATAGTCCCTGATGCCCAGGAAACATGATGGCAGCTGTCTTGCAAAGGGGGAAGCTGAGGCTCAGAGAAGTTAGGCTCTTGCTCATGCTGACCAGCTGTCCAAGAGGCAGAGCTGGGATTTTGCTCATACCGTCCAGCTCCAGAGCTGGTTTTGCTGACCGTTACGCTCTTGGCCTCCCTAGGTGCTTGGGGTGGCCATTTGGAAAGCCCTGAGGTGGCTGTGCGCTCGTGGGTGGGGCAGGAGAGGGAGCAGACAGGGCTGGAGTGGTGGCTCCCCAGTGCTGGGTCTCTCACTCACCCGGTCACCCGGGCCCCCAGCGGCGCCTCCTCCAACCCAGGTCCCAGGAGTTTCCCTTGGTGCCAGGGGATTGTTTTCAGCTTTGTCTGGGCCCGCCTCCGGCGCCGGGAGACAGGCCCCGGGCGTCACACTCCCTCCTGTCTCCCCATTCTCGTCTGCGGGGTGGGGGCGGCCAGGACTCGAAAAGGCCCCAAAATAAATGGACCTCTTATCTGATCTCCCAGCCTGGCCTGTTATCTGATCATTACATAATGGCCAGGCCTGTGGCCTCTCCCGCTGACGGCATGGAGGAGGTGGCCCCAGGCGGCCCCAGCGATCTGGGAGGAACTGGGGTTCCTGGAAGTCTGGGGAGGGGGCAGGGAAAGTCTGAAGGAAGGAGGAAGGCGCTGGGCTAATCTGCAGACCAGACCCCAGACTGCGAGGGGAGAGGTAGGTCTGAACCCAGCCCGGTCAGCTGTGTGTGCTGTGTAACTCTGGACATCCTGCATCTCTGGACTGCAGTCTCCCATCTCTACAGGAGGACTAAGCAACAGCCAAGAAGCCTGTGCTCACTGACAGGGTCAGGGGGAATGTGGGGAGCACTGAGGGGCTTGGTGGGTCCCCAAGTAGTGGGGACAGCAGCAAAAGGTACCAGCCCTTGAGTCTAGATGAGCCTGAAACACCAGTGACCTCCCTCTCTGAGGCCCCGCGCCTGCAAGCTGTCCTGTCCCAGCACTTCACCACCCACCTGGGACCAACTGTTCTTTTCCAATGGCCAGAGGCAATCAAAGAATTAAAATCAGAAGAATGACCTCTGCTGTCCAGCGGTTAAGACTCTGTGCTTCCACCGTAGGAAGTGCAGGTTTGATCCCTGACTGGGGAGCTAAGACCCTACAGGCTGTGCGGTGGGGCCAAAAAGTAAAAACAGCAACAAACAGCCATACGCCTTGTCTCATGGAGTCCTCTCAGTCACCTGTATGGTTTTGTGGATTCTATTCTTAGTGTCCTTTTACCAGTGAGGACACCGAAGCCCAAAGTGAAGTAGTTCACCAAAGCCACATAGGCTAGTAAGCGTTGGGCCTCCTCAGACACAAACCCAGGTCAGCCTGGTTCCAGGGACCCTGGCTTTCAAATGCCCTATTCCACAGGCACTCTGGGGTCCCTGGCACACAGGACAGGGCCAGGGCGAGGACTTCTAAGCCAAACGTTCTTGTCCTGAACTTATCCTTCCCAAGTGGTTGCTGGCGGGTGGTGTGTGTGGGGGTGTGGGGCGGCCATCTTATGTCCTTCTCTGACCTCTGGGGGTCCTGAGCCAACCAGTGGAAAGTTGGGCAAAGAGACCGGGTTAAGCCAAAGCCAGACCAATAGCCCGGGATTCGGAAGAAGCCTCCCTCCCCCCATCCTCTGGGCTGGCGTCGGCTGGACGTGCGGCCAGGCCCTCCGCGCCCATCTTTGATCTCCAAGAAAACAGGAAGTGAGCGCGACAAGATGGAGACACAAACTTCCAAACAGTCTCCCCTTCTCTGTCCTCCTTCCCTCCTCCGGAGCCCCCCCCTTCCCCGGCACATTCCTTCAGACGAGGTGTAGGGGCCTCATTTCCTCTTCCTCCTCTGCTGGGTCGGGGTGAAATTCCATTCCCTTCCCTCAGGACCTGCGTTTCCGGGCAGCAGGCTCTGCGGCCTACTCCGGCCCTGCCCTCTGAACCTGGACTCGCTCTCTCCGCCGGGGCCAGGAGACTCTCAAGCCTCCTTGAGGCTCACGAGGGGAAGTTTTGCCTCCTGATCCTTTGGAGCGAACCAGTCGAGAGGCTTGGGTGCGTGTACATGTGGGCCCTGCCACACCATTAGCGTTGCCGCGTGTAGCAAATGAAAATATAGGATGCCCAGTGAAATTTTAATTTCAGATAAACACTGAAAAATTTTTAGTCTAAGTATACCCCATGCAATGTTTGGGATATGCTTATACTTTAAATACGTATTTATTTATTCAAATTTGGACGTCCTGCATTTTATCTGTTGACCCTATACTTACTAGCACTGGGACCTCAGGTAAGAGATTTTTCATTTCTGAGGCTCAGTTTCTTCATCTGTGGAATGAATGTGATGATATCTACCTTGGGTTGGGAAGATCCCCTGGAGGAGGAAATGACACCCCTCTCCAGTATTCTTGCCTGGAAAATTCCATGGGCAGAGGAGCTGGGCAGGCTCCACGGGGTCGCAATGAGTCAGACACGACTGAGTGACCAAGCGCGCACACACACACACACACACACACATACACACACACCTTGGAAAGTAGCTGTGAAGATGTAAGAAAGACCTTAAACAGTGCCAAGCATCCAGTAGGCATTCGGAAAGTGGGAGCAGTTGTCACCACCTTGTTCTTAACCTGTCCCTCTCCCCACTGTGATCTCCCACAGGTCTTGCAGAAACAGTCTACTGTGACCTACAGCCTGTGGACTCCGAGGTGACATACGTAACGAGCCAGGTTTCTGAGGGTTGTGTGGCTCAGATCCCCGATGCCACCCTAGAAGTCCACGTCCTCTTCTTGACGTTCCTAGGGGTGAGTGCCAGATGGCAGGGTCGGGTGGGGACCCAGAGGATGGTCCAGGGCCAATGAGTTGAGGACTCAGTCCCTGGGGTAGTGGGCTGAGTCCTCACCAGGGATTCTGCCAGGATAGTGACATGGGCATCTCACAGGGCTTGTCAGCAGAGGCATTTCTGGTGGTAATCTTCTTCTTGTGGCCCCTGAAACCGTTAGGTTGCCCTGCACTTGTGCAGTGATAAGACAGTGCCCAGACCACCAATATCGGGGGGAGTGGCCTGCTCCTCACCACGCTGCCTGCCACAAGGACTGTGGGCCTTGATAATCCCCAAACCGCACAAGACCCAGGTGGGAAGGGCTGGGTTTGGCCAGCAGAGGAGTGGAAAAAAGCCAGGCGAGTGGTTGTTTGTGCACCTCCGGTGATGGGGAGCTCACTTCTTCTCAGTGGATACGGCTTTGCTTCTGGCAGCCTTGACCTTGAGAAAGTGCTTCCCTCCCTGGAATATCACTCATCAAACTCCTATGACCGGGTCAGGGTCTGGAAACTGATGACGTCATCTCTGAGACTCTCATCCCCTTACCAAGAAGACCCACCACGAGTTTGTCTAGGTCCCTCCTGATAGTAATAACACATTTATTGAGCACTTACTGTGTGCTAGGTACTGTGCTAGGCCTACTAAGTGCTGGGAACAGAATTAAGCACCTTACATGTAGTAAGCCTCTCGAGGGCCCATCTGTCAGGGGTCTGTCTCCCCATTTTTCAGAGGAGGGACCCGTGGCAGGCCAAGAAAGGTGAAGCAATATGTCTGAGGTCCAAGTTCACTAGATCCCTGGAGACTCCAAACTAGGCCGTCCCCTGGATTCCCCAGTGGATCTGTGTTCAGGGGGCACCTGGCCCTCCTGGGCTGATGACCACACCTGGCCCATGCAGCCTCAGGTCCTGATAGCGATTTAGTGGTGTCAGCTCGGGGTGAACTTGTGGTCCCTGAAACTGTTAGGCTGACCTGCATTTGTGCAGTGATAAGATGGTGCCCAGACCACCAATATCGGGGGGCCCTGCTCCCCACCACCCTGCCTGCCACGAGGACTGTAGGCCTTGATAATCCCCAAGCTCCAGATAGAGCCAAACACGTTATATGCTTTCGATAGCCATTGTAATTTTTTTTTTTTCAAGTTTGGTAATGATAGGGAAAATGAGATTGCCCTCTGCAAGTTCATTTTTTTTGTTCAGATATTCAGGTCTCGGCGCCTCACCTGGGTGGCTGGGATGCCCCCAGCCCCAATCACTCAGCCGTGGGCCAGAGTCAGAGAAGGCTCCTGGCCAAGAACCCAGGGCCATGGGAGACATGTGCAGACAGACAGCCAGGACCCAGGTGACTGGAGCTTTCTCAGGGAGCACAGGGCTGCTATGGGGTTAGGCAGGGCTTCCTGGAGATTGCAAGAACGCTAAGGATGGCCAGAGCTCACAGACTGAAGGAGGCCGTGGGGCTGAACCGAGGACGCAGTGAGTGGACAGAGTGAACGCACAGGCAGGGAGGCAGGCCTCGTTTGGGGTCAGCATCACATGGCTTGCTGTAGCGTGAGCATCCATTTCTCCTCGGGGCACAGCTGGGGAGATTGACAAGGCCCAGTTGCCACAGCAAGCGGCCTGGTCTTCATCCTGTGAACAGTGACAGTTGTTGGAGGATTTTTAGGTGCACAACAAGATGCTGCTGTAACCTGTCATCCTGAACTCATGACAACAGAATCTCCTTGTCACTTTCTGCCTCTACCAGAGAACTCAGTCCATGGAGTGTCCAGCTTTTAACTCAAGGAGCCAGGCTGTAGGCTCCAGAACTGTTGAACCTGTTTGTTTGAGGGGGTGATGGAAAGCGCTGGGGTTTGGGAGATGGGGGACCCAGTTCTGCATCCATCGCTGGCCAGCATCTCATATCACACTGGGCAGGCAGGGGGCTCCTTCTCTCCAGGCTCCAACAGACACACATTTCTTGGGCTCAGGGACTCACCAAAGAGTCATGGAGTAGTTGAATCTGGCCCAGGGCCTGATGTGCACCAGTGACTGTGTATACAAATGAATGAATGAATGAATGTATTGCTATGTGACCTGGAAGGTCAAGAACATGGGCTCTGAAGCAAGATTGTCTTTGAACTGAACCTCACCCCTTATAGGGGCGTGACCCTGGGCCATGTCTCCAAGCCTTGGCTTTCCATGGGAAACATGGGGATGATGACCAAAACTACCTCGTAAGGAGGCTGCGAGAATCCAGGGGGGCAATGCAGGCCGCATACTGAGCATGGTTCTGCCGAAAGCCGCTACTTAACTTACAGTAGCTGCACCTGTCCTTATAGCATCTCCTCTGTGGGATCTACGTCTCTCATGTCAATACTCTCATTTGGCCTGACATGCTACAATGTACCGAGCATCTTCACATCACTCAACTAATTGGATCCGCACAGGCAACTGCTACCAGGTGGCTGAAGCAGGGTCTATGAATGCACTTGCAGAGGGGCAGCTGAGGTCTAGCCTCCTGGAGCTGGATGCTCGTGGCTCTCTTGTCCCAAGAGAGCCCACAGTCCCATTGGACCTACTACAGTAACACTGAAAGAACTGTGGTTTCCCTGGGAGGTACCTTCCTCACCAGGCAGCCGCCAAGAAGGGGATCTCCAGTCCAACAGTTTCCCACAACCAGTCCTTGCCAGGTGCCTGCTCTGTGTCCAGCCTGTGTACGGCACTGATGGTGAAGAGACAAAGCAGCACTAGCCACGGCCCTGGAGGCACTCGCAGGAGAGGCAGAGGTGGGCCTCGGCAAGCCCTGGTACTGAGTGATGGACTTGGCAGTGGAGGGAAGGGGGTGCCAGGGGCTGTGGGCCCCGGGAGGATGATCACTGAATGTGGAAGGAAGGGGCAGTAGGGAAATGACTCCCAGCATCGAGCCAGACAGAGGGGCGTCAAGGGCATTCCAGGCAAAGGGCATTGCCTGAGCAAAGGCCTAGAGGCAAGAAACATGAGCTGGCAGCGGTGGCGTGGGTGGAGGCTGTCTCAGCAACCAGCCCAATCCCTCCCGACCTATGGCTGCCTTCTGCAAACCCTGGCACAGAGCCAA
>NW_011494947.1:5126126-5127612 GCF_000754665.1 Bison bison bison
CCCCGCGTGGCCTCTGAATCCTCAGATTTCCTGTGGGTGGGCGGCACATGAGCTGTGGCGGCCAAGAGCCTCGGGAAAGAGAGGTTCAGGGTGTGTGTGTATGGTGTGTGTGTGTGTGTTCGGGACATTTGCAGACAGACGAGGGGGCCACTGGGCAGGGGCTCTATCTCGCTGGGTCCCCAAAGGGCAGGCCGGAGCCTGGATTCCGGGAGGGGGCCCGGGGTCACATCCTGACCTGTGGAGACAGGAAACCGGCCTGGTGTCTCAGCGGTTCCCGTCAGGCCGACTGCACTCAACTGCTATCCTCCTAACAAACCTCAGGCAGTCAGGGCACAGCCAAGACAGCCGCTGATTCACCCCGCTTCTGGGCAAACTCAGGGAGCTGACGCCACCTCACCACCCCCAGCAGATGGAACTCACAGGTCTCTGATGCTGATTGCCTCCTGCCAGAGGGGCAGATGAGGTTGCTCAGGCAGAGGGAGGGCAGGGGGCCCTAGGCTCCTCTAGGCCACCCTGTGAAGGAAGGGGTGTGGAAGGCAATGCAGCCCTCAGACTTAGGCAAAGAGGCCCCTGCCTGGGACCTACAACATGTAGCCCCTCTCTGGCCCTTTTCCAGTTGCACCCCTCTGCCATCCCTCCCCAGCCCCTGCCCTGTGTACCCAGGACTCCAGAATTCCCTGCCCAAATGCACTGAGCCTCCTCCTAGGGTTGGTGGGGCTCCTTCTTGTCCTTTCCTCTAGAGGGGACACTGCATGGCTGGGTTTAGCTCCCCCAGATCTGAGGGCTACATGAGGTTACTAAGAGTGGGCATCGATGGTGCAGAGAGAAAACAGACCTGGCCTTTGCCTGGAGCCACTCCTGGAGGAGGCAGAGGTGGGTGTCAGCAGTCCTGGTACTGAGTGATGGACTCAGCAATGGCGGGGAGGTTATAGGGGGCTGTGGGTGAGCATGGCAGAGCTTGGGCATCCAGGATGGTTGTCCACATGTGTCCATGTGAAGAGAAGAGGGGTGGGTTGGGGCTAGGGGCTGTCATATGTGTTCTTGTCCCAGGCCTTGCAGATATTAGGGACAGGCTTGGTGGGAAGGACATGGACTCGGGGACAGACAGACTGGGCAGGTACTGTGCCTGCATCTCAGTGCTATATCCCCAGTGTTCAACTCAGGGTCAGTCCCAGAATTGTAAGGATGAGTAAATAGATGGGTGGATGGTTGGATGGGTGGATGGGTGGATGGGTGGATGGGTGGATGGGTGGGTGGATGGGTGTTTGGTTGGGTGGATGGATGGACGGTTGGATGGATGGATGGGTGGATGGGTGGGTGGATGGATGGGTGTTTGGATGGGTGGATGGATGGACGGTTGGATGGATGGATGGATGGATGGATGGATGGGTGGATGGGTGGATGGGTGGGTGGATGGATGGGTGGATGGATGGACGGTTGGATGGATGGATGGGTGGATGGGTGGATGGGTGGGTGGATGGATGGG
>NW_011494947.1:5127718-5129993 GCF_000754665.1 Bison bison bison
GATGGATGGTTGGATTGGTGGATGTGGTGGATGGTTGGATTGGTGGGTCAATATTGGAAGGAAGGGGAAATGTAACTGTGTATAAGCATTTGCTGATTGGCCACCTCCATGAGGTTAGCAGTGTTACTGGTTGTTTGGGGGTGTTAGTCTTGTTCTCTGCCAAGCTCCTGGAGGACAGAGTTGTGCCTTCTTTCCTGTCTCCCATGAAGAGCATAGCAGCCCCAGGCCGGGCCCAGTGCTATTCTCCCAGACAGACAAAGAAACTGGGGAAGTAGAAATGACATGGGCTGATCAGGAACCCTCAGCTGGGGAGAGTGGCGTGCCTCTCGTGGGGGTTCTGGAAGCCCATTCTGTAGCCACCTGGCTGGAGACCAAGTCCCAGATGCCAAACACTGGGAGCCCCAAGGAGGCAGACAGAATCAAAGAGCCATATAATACTGAGCCTACACAGATGGGGAGACTGAGGCCCAGAGAGGGGCTGTTGCAGGGAGGCCTGACTGGTCCCAATTCCAGCCAACAGCTGCCCAGCCTACATGCCCACCTCCTCAGCCCCTGAACTGTGGCCCTCCTCTGGATGAGCGAGAGGGGAGGGAATGGCAGGTGGAGAAACCCAATCCGCTGCCATGTGTTTGGTTGGACGTTGGACCACCTGCTTTGCAGGCAGAATCTCACTGAATCCTCACAAATCTATGAAGTAGTTATATCGTTCAGCCCATTTTCCAGATCAGGAAGCTGAGGCCCAGAGACAGGAAGTAACTGCCCAGGGTCACAGGCTAATGACTGAGCCTAGGTTTGACTTCAGGTCCGTCTGGCTTTGATGCCCTTCGCCTGCTACCCTGCCTGTAAGTCTGGCTCCGCTGGGGTGAGCAAAGGGACGGCCGGCTCCAATCTGGCCGGCTCCAGTCTGGCCCTAGGAGGGTGGGGGCTGCAGGCAGGCTCGAGGCTCCACTCCTAGAAGAATTGCTGGAAGCGACTTTCTATAAGTGGCTACTAGTGCTCAGGGCCTCCCCACTGAAATCCCCCTTCCCGCCACTGACTGCTGGGCCGACAATGGCAACTGTGGGCCAGAGGCACAAAAATAGAAACGTAGTCTCCCGCCCACTGGCTCAGGGAAGGGGCTGGGCAGGCCCCGGCCAGCCCAGGTTGCAGAGCTGGGGACGAGGGCGTGACTGGCCTGCCCACCTCGGCTGGGCTCCCAGAACTCCCAGGATGCCATGGGGAAGACTGGGAGCTTGGGATGGGGGACGAGGCAGGCCCCTTTCTTTACTTTTGGGCTCGGAGCTGGGAGGAAAGAGGGAAGTCTGCGTGTGAGTGACCGTGTTGATGAGTCAGGGCCACGGGATGGAAGTGTTTGCTATGGAAACCCTGGCTGGGTTTTTCTGGTAACTAGCTGGCCTTTGAGCTCGCGCCAGGAGCTCCCAGACCCCTGGAAGCCCAGCTCTCCAGCCTCCCTGACTTTCGACAGGGCTCACTTGGTGCGTGGCCCTGGCCCCTGCCTGCCTCTCTTTGGGCCTTAGCCCACACCCTCCTTCCTCCCAACTCCTAACTCTACAGGGAGGGACTTGGTGACAAGGAGGTGGAGGGATTGGTATGTGAGCCCTGGGAGCAGAGCTGAGTGTCATGACAGATGTCACGAAGTTCCAGTCTCTTAACCCCCTCACCCTCAGCATGACCCGACGCTGACCTCTACTTCTCTTCTTTAACTTCCTTTATCCAGAGCCTCACTTGGTTTTGGTTTCCATTCTGTCCTATCCCTGTTTTGCAGATGGGGAAACTGAGGCACAAACAGGGACAGTTACTGTGGGGTGGCAACAGGCATGGATGGTCACAGGGCTCTTTCCTCCCACCTCAGGGGCTGTGCTCTCAGCCTGTGGGCGTCCAGGGCAGAGGAGGGATTGTTCTCCTTGTCCGCAGCAGCCGTGGCACCTCCTAACCATCAGTTCAGTTCAGTTCAGTTGCTCAGTCATGTCCAGCTCTTTGCGACCCCATGAATCGCAGCACGCCAGGCCTCCCTGTCCATCACTCCCCGAGTTCACTCAGACTCACGTCCATTGAGTCAGTGATGCCATCCAGCCATCTTATCCTCTGTCGTCCCCTTCTCCTCCTGCCCCCAATCCCTCCCAGCATCAGAGTCTTTTCCAATGAGTCAACTCTTCTCATGAGGTGGCCAAAGTACTGGAGCATCAGCTTTAGCATCATTCCTTCCAAAGAAATCCCAGGGCTGATCTCCTTCAGAATGGACTGGTTGGATCTCCTTGCAGTCCAAGGGACTCTC
>NW_011494947.1:5130093-5139917 GCF_000754665.1 Bison bison bison
TCGTCGTCCCCCTTCCTCCTCCCTGCCCCCCAACTCCCTCCCAGCATCAGAGTCTTTTCCAATGAGTCAACTCTTCTCATGAGGTGGCCAAAGTACTGGAGCATCAGCTTTAGCATCATTCCTTCCAAAGAAATCCCAGGGCTGATCTCCTTCAGAATGGACTGGTTGGATCTCCTTGCAGTCCAAGGGACTCTCAAGAGTCTTCTCCAACACCACAGGACCCATCTCTTCGCCATGCATGGGCCACGAGTTTCACTCCTCTGGGGGAGGACAGACAGATGGGGCTGGACAGTGATGAACTGTGGGGCAGTCTGGGGAGTGGCAGGGTTGAGAGGGAGGACACGGTCCAGGCGAGCTGCCCAAGGGTCCAGGCACCCACTCTGGCACCATGCTGATGGGTACTGGGCGTCTGACTTCACCACTCACTTTGGCAGGGGCCCTCCCTGTGCCCAACTGCTACATCTGTAAAATGGGAGAATACCTGACCCTGCTTCGATGAGAGCATAGGGCACTCACACACACAGCATAGGGCTGGGCATGCATTAGACTGAACCCTGTGAAAGTACTGATATTTGATTATCGTATTTTAATAGCTTTATTTTGAAAACATTTGTCCACTTAAAGTGTACGGTTGAGGGGTTTTGATCATATACACAGAGTTGTGAAATCATATTTGATAGTTCAAGCTAATAATACATAGGCAATTAGGTAATGAAGCTGGGGTGGGTCCATTGAAGAATCTTCAATCTTCTTGAAGATTCAGACAGGGCAGCAGTGCCTGGGCCTTTCCTGACAACACCAAGGTGGGTCTCCCTTCACTTCAGTTAATTTCAAGAATTGATCACAATCCTGGAACAAAATGTCAGCTCTGACATTTGGACTGGTATTTCCTATTTTGCCAAAATATGATATTAAATGCAATACTTAATCCATAAAGTGTTTAGAATGTACACTATTTTTTAAAATTGATGACACAAGATATTTCAAAACCCCAAAGTTATAAACCCATTAGAAAACAGAAATTAATCAAAAAAGTGAACTTACACAAACATAAATTCAAGATATATCACTCTACTATAAACTAGCATAAAAGTGATCATTCAAAAATAAGCAACCTAATATAGCTCACTAAAATGAAAAAAATATTTATGAAACATTGAAAATGAAACATTATTTGCTTTTATTTTGTTTCAAAGAGCAAACTCACAAAGCGTGATCACGGTGTCATTATTAGGTAGTGGAAATATTTGGGGGCAGATTTTTCCAGCTGAAACACTCTGGCTGTCTGACATCAGTTGGGGAAATGGCCAGGAGATAATTAGAAGTTAAATCTAAACTTCCACTGTTGTCTTCATCTTGAAATATCCGTCTCCTTTTTGATAAGTTTAAGGAGATTTGTGGGGGGTTGGGGGGGGTGGTCAGCGTTTTGTCTCTTTGGAGAGAGATTGCCAGCTTTTGTGAACAGCTGGAGTTTGTGTTTCAATCAAATGTTTCCATCTGTCTTTGTCCATATAAGTCCAAGGCAGGGCTTCTGAGGCCTGCACCTGTTTCAGTTTCAGGAGTCACCTGCTCATGCTCCATTGGTTCAGAGAGTCTTTGAGCACAGCGGGGGTCCTTCTTTCTTCTTTCCGGCTGCGCTGGGTCTTCCGTGGCGTGCAGCCTTCTTCTTGTTGCGGTGTGTGCACTTGTCTAGTTGTGGCTAGTGGGCTTAGTTGCCCCAAAGCATGTGGGATCTTAGTTTCCCCAACAAGAGATCGAACCCATGTCCTCTGCATTGGAAGGTGGATTCTTACCACCGGACCACCAGGGAAGGCCCAAAGAAGTCTATTCTTTCAATAGAAACTTTGCCTTGTGGATTGCTGTGTTCTTTTTCTTTCTGGGAATAAAGAGGTATAGAAAAACCTGATGGGGCAGGATAGTAGTTGAGAGTAGAGGCCTGCCTAGGTCTAGAGCTTAGTTCCACACTTACATGCTATGTGGTCACGGACAAATGGCTTCACCTCTCTGCGCCCTGCTTCTTCATCTGTAAGTGAGAGTAACAAGGGTACCTACCTCTTAGGGTTGTTGTGAGGTTAAATGAGTCAATGTGTAAAGCACTTAGAACAGTCCAAGCACTTAGAAAGCACTATATAAATGTTAGGTATTAGTTGTTATTGTTGTTATGAAAGCATTCTAAATACATATACCATGATCAATTAATTTTTTTAATGCAGTCAGTACCTCTTGAGACAGAAATGATTTCAACTTCACATTTCTTATAATATATCAAAATAATGGTATTACCCAACAAAACATGAGTATTTAGTACTTTAAAATCATAAGGCAAATAGGAATCCTGCAGTTGGGGAGCAGAGTTTGATGCCTCAACAGTGCCGCACTGGGACAGAGAAAGGGCACACGGTGCGCTCTGAAGTCACACAGGCTGGTTCACAGCAGGTGTTTAATGGGAATAATAAACCTCAACTGACTACCAATAAAGTTCAGGCTCATTGCATTTATTTATTTTAAAATATTTATTTATTTGGCTGCACCAGGTCTTAGTTGTACCATGTGAACTCTTAGTTTCGGCATGTGGGATATAGTGCCCTGACCAGGGATTGAACCTGGGCTTCCTGCATTGGAGGCATGGAGTCTTAGCCACTGGACCACCAGGGAAGTCCCAGGCATTTTATTTTAAATATAGCAGTGTGTACATGTCATTTTCAAACTCCCAATCTATCCCTTCCTCTGATCATTAAAAAAAAAAGTCTCCTTGGATTTGCTGAGAGTCATCTGTCATTCATTTAGCAAATATTTTCTGGGTACCTGCCTGAGGGCCAGGCACTGTGCCGGGCTCTGGAAGACAGGAGTGGACAAGCTGGGCAGGGAGAATGAAATGGAAGCTGACGGTAAATGAGTCAACACCACTGACCTGGGTGGCACACAGCCTTTGCAGCCTGACTCATCTGTGTATGTGTCTCTCCCCTTGCCCCCATCCCAGGATGTGTCAAGGCTGGAGCTGACTCTCCAGACATCCAAGCAAGGTGGCATCCGGCCCCGAGAGGTGCTGCTGATCCTCAGCGTGAACAAATCCATCTTCCTGAAATTGCAGGCACCAGGAATCCCACTCCAGCTGGCCTACGTGAGTGTGTTACCTCCAACCGCAGCCTCAGGCACGGGCTCTGGGAAGCCCCTGCTGTCCACCTCTGTGGACCAGGGTCCCCTGCTTCTCTTTTCCATTCTGACGTTACTCACCAGGGCCCTTCCTGGTGAACCCCATGGGGCCTTGCCAGAGAGAGGACAAAGGGCAACAGAACCTGGGGAAAAGAACCCAAACCTGGAGGTGGGAATCAAACCCAGGAGGCGATGCGTGTGCCTGCGTTCGTGCTCAGTCGCTTAGTTGTGTCCAACTCCTTGCGACCCCATGAACTATAGCCAGCCAGGCTCCTTTGTCCATGGAATTTTCCAGGCAAGAATGCTGTAGTGGGTTGCCATTTCCTCCTCCAGGGAAACTTCCCGACTCAGGGATCAAACCTGCGTCTCCTGCACTGGCGGGCAGATTCCTTACCACTGAGCCACCTCAGAAGCCCTCAGGTTGATGCACAAATTAGCCAACTCCAACCCTCTCTCATAGCCTCAGTTTTCCCATCTGTCCAGTGGGAGAACTGGACTCACTGATATTCCTCCATAAAATAACCTTGTCACTGTCTTTGAAAAAGTTTACAAGACGTAAATGTGAAAATATTCAAGTACAGACAAAAAAAGGCCAGAAAGAAACCTAACAATGTGTTAACAGTAGTTCTGGCTGGGGAGAGGGATGAGGAACAGAGATCTGCTTTGTTCTTTTCACTGTATTGATTGGCAAGATTTGCTATAATTTACATGGCCTAAATTGGAGAAAAATTATTTTTAAAAAAATTCAAAGTTTAAATGTCAGACACATCCACCAGAGAGAGAGAAGGTCCACTGGCTGGGACCACAGCCAGGGGCACTCAGGGCTGGAGGAGGTGGGGTGGGCCGGGTCACTGCCTCGTTCACGTTTAAGGCCCTGGGAGGTGGCCCCCCAGATGCAGCAGCTGTTGTTTACAGCCAGAAAAAGCAGAGGGGAGAGAGCCGGAGCTCCGGGGAGAGCAAAGAAAACAAGTGGGAGCGAGACACAGAAAAAAGTATGGAAACGGAAAGAGGGCCGGCCTGTTGTGGGAGGAACAGACTCTGGAGACTGAGTTCGAGGAGGGGGAGAGGAGGAGGGGACCTGAAGACAGGCCCCGGTCCCGGGCTGCCTGGGACGCGGGCCTAGACACCGAGAGAAGCTGAGGGGGTGCGCGACTGGCGGCACGAAGCGCAGAGTCAGCCGGAGCGGGCCGGCATGGAAGCCCCCCACCCCACGGGAGGGCAGGCCGAACGCAGCCAACCGGGAGGACGGAGCGGGACCGACCCCGCGGCTCCCAGTGCGGGCAGGCCAGGCCCGGCCACAGCTCCTCTCCCCCACCTCCCGTTTCTCCCCCTTCCTATTCCCGAACCCTCTGGCGGCCCAGCCCTGGACTCTAGGCCCGGCAGGGCTCTGGCTGACGCAGGGCACACGAAAAGCGCCCGCCCGCCCGCCGGGCCGGAAGGTCGCAGCGGCCGCCGGCTCAGGCCTCGGCCACGCCTTCATCCCCGGGGCTAAGAATACACGGCCTGGGAGAGGGGGCGGAGGGACCGCCCGAGCCGCGCGCGACCTCGGCCCGCAGCTTCCGGAGCCGGCCCCAAGCAGCCGGAGGCTGGACGCCTCTGGAGAGACCAAGAGTTCCACCGGGGGAGGGCGCAGGACTCTGTATCAGACCCGGGGCCGAGAGCTTGACAAATGCCCTTTAATCCCTATTACATTCCCATTTTACAGAGCTGACCCTGAGGGTCAGATGGTAAAAGTCCTCCCCCTCCCCACCCAACCCAACTCTAGCTCTAAACCACTGCCCCAGCCCTTCCATGGGGTGGGGGTGGGCACTGGGCTCCTCACCCAGGTCCTCATCACTTTGCCCCCTTGTTAAAGCCCTGCTCCATTCCAAGTGGACCTTTCTATGACGTCTTGCCTATTTCCACTGTCAGGCAGTCCCCCCTTAGTATCTAGCCTGAAGCTCTCATGCTGCTGCTGCTTCAGCGTAATGCCTCTGGCTTTGGAGATGGATGGAAGAGGAACTCTGAGTCCATGGCCCCAGCAGCTTCCCATGAATCCTTTGACCTCTACCCCAGGAAGTCTTTCCTATTTCTTTCTGTAGCCCACCAGAGTCTCTGCTGAGGCATGGGCAGTGGAGGCAATGAGGTGCTGGAGCCACCCAGATTCTCATCTCTGTTCATTCAAGGGACCTGTCTTGCTCCTTTTGTTTCTCATAGAATAATATCCTCTGTCTTCTGTTGTTTCAAATGACTTGAGGCATGACTGGTTTCTGGGTGGTAAGATCTCCCAGAGCAGGGACCAGTTGTTTGTCTTTTGTTCACTCATTTATTCATCCATGTCTTCTATCTTCCCTTCTCCATTTCCATGTGCGGGGAGCACCTGCCGTGTGCCAGGTGTCAGGATGAGGCTGCCATGTCAGGATCTTCATTGCTGGTCTCAAGACCCAGCACACAGTCAGGCCAATATTTCTTACTGCCTACTGTGTGTCAAGCCCCATGCAGGGGTGGCCAAGCCAGCCACTGTCCCTCACAAGAGTGTGGGGGAAACCGACATGGGCCCCACGATAAGTGCAGACTGAATGGAGGGGTGGGAGGGTGATGTTTGAACAGGGGGATGAACATGGGTGTGTGTCCACCCAGCCCCTCAGACGTGGAAAAGAGATGGGGCAGATCTGACTCTGAGGGGCCCTAGTTAGGGGCCCGTGGGCTGACTTCGGCTCCACCAGCCTCAACCTCCTCAGCCCTGGCCTTCTCTGTTCAGCCAACTAGCTGCCTCCCCCAGTTATCTGCTGACCTCTGGCATGGGACAGAAGGCATTCAGGCCCAGGGACAGCATCCTGAGCTGCCACATGTCTCCCTAGGACTCCAAACTGGTCTTTCACGAGGCCCTAGATGCCAACATCACACAGCTGCCATCCTTCACCACCAAGGACCAGCTCCTCAACTGGGCGAATACACGGGGTTCCATCGCCTCTGTCGCTGAGCTGAGCAACCCGCAAAGCATCTTCCTTCGTCTGGACCAAGGTCTGCCTCCCCAGTTGCCTCTCTGGGTTCAGGACTCTGCTCTTGAGGAATCTGAATTCCTATGTCTCCTTCCTCGGATGTGGACACTAAGGCACCAAGATGGGATGTGATTTGCCCCGGGTCACTTAAGACAGTGGTTACCCTTTCATCAAATGTTAGATTGAACCCTATGAAACTGCTGCCATTTGTCAGTCTCGGGATATACACAAGCAGCACTTTCATATTATTTATTGTATCCCTAGTGTGTACCAAGTCCTATGCCAGGCATCCGGGGACCCTGTGGGGACAAACCCAGATGCTGCCCTCCTGGAGCTGGCACTGTGGTAGGAAGATGATAATAGGTATACAAATTCTGTAATTTCAGGTCATGGTAAATACTATAAGAAGGATAAATGGGGGGTGATGTACAGGCAGTTGCTGGGTTGCATCGCTAACATACGCCATGGTTTTATACCTTAAGTAAAATGTGTGTTGACAGCTGAGGAAACAGAGGCCAGGGACTTACCCTGGGTCACTCTGATGTAAGTGGATTTGAACCTGGGTCCTCCCAAGCCCCCACTCTTTGCTGTTCCATCCTGCCTGTGTGCGTGCTAAGTCGCTTCTGTTGTGTCTGACTCTTTGTGACCCCATGGACTGTACCCCACCAGGCTCCTCTGTCCATGGGATTCTCCAGGCAAGAATGCTGGAGTGGATTGCCATTTCCTTCTTCAGGGGGATCTTCCCGACCCAGGGATTGAACCCCTGTCTCTTAGGTCTGGTCTCCTGCCTTGGCTGGCGAGTTCTTTTTTTGTTTGTTTTTTTTTCACCCCTTCAGTTCAATTCAGTCGCTCAGTCGTGTCCGACCCTTTGCAACCCCATGAATCGCAGTATGCCAGGCCTCCCTGTCCATCACCATCCTCGCGCCTCCTGGAAGCCATCCTGCCTGCCCCACCATTACTGTGGGAGAGGGTGGGCCTGCGTATTAGATGCTAGGCTGCTCCAAGGGGAGACAGAGGTGCGCTTATCTCCGCAGCCTCGAGCTCACCGTTCTCCTGCAATCTGGAACCCCAGAAGGACATGGGCCACACGCTCGGATGGACCCCGAAAGCCTGGGGCTGCCGCTTGGAAGGTGTGGCTGGCCACAAGGAGGCGCACATCCTGAGGATCCTACCGGGCCCAGAGGCCTCGTAAGGGTGCCAGCCCCGCCAGCCCCACCCTCCATAAAGCCTCGCTTCTGTCCAAGCCTTAGCCCCGCCCCGGCCTTGTTAGAGAACTGTCACCCCGCCTATATCTGGGCCCCGCCCATTTTCACACCCACCCGACAGACCCAGGACCAACCAGGTTAGGAGCGCAGCTGCTGCTCAACCGACCCCAGGTCTTGTTCTGGCCCAGCAATTCCTGGTCAAGCTCCCCTGCACCTCCCCACACCCCGCACTACCGCCCTCGCTGATGCGGGGGCGGTCGTCTCCCCCCACATCCAGGCCCCGGACAGTGACCGTGAAGTTGGAGCTGAGCTGTGCTTGGAGAGATACTGACGCCGCCGTGCTCATCCTTCAGGGTCCACCCTACGTGTCCTGGTTAATCGAGGCCAACCACAACATGCAGATCTGGGTGAGTCTTGCTTTGACACCCACACAGCCCCGTTCAGGTCTTCCCAAGGCTCCTCCAAGAAAAAACCCAAACTTCCTGCACCATCACCCCAGCCCTGAGCCTTTATATACGATGATCCCTCTGCCCTCTGTGCTCTACCTATTCTTCCTTCAGACCTTCACCTAGATGGCACCTCCTCCAGGAAGCCTTCCATGATCCCTTAAAGAGGCCCCCTAACCCAGCCCACTGCGTCAGGGAAGTTTCCTGGAGAGGTGAACTCCAAACTGAGTTGAAAGACAGACAGGAACCAGTAGATGAGGGGAGGTGGTCCAGGCAGAGGAAACAGCAGGAGCAAAAGAGAGCCTGACTGAGGCCTGGCAGACCCTGGCCAGCCTGCAGGCACACCTTGCCAGGCTGTGTGGCCCCTGACTGTGTCCGTAGCTCCCTGCTCTGCCTCTCTCCCTGTCATTAGACCACTGGTGAATACTCCTTGAAGATCTTTCCAGATAGGATCAACCCTGGCTTCCAACTCCCAAACACAACCCAAGGCCTGCTGGGGGAGGCCCGGAGGCTCAATGCCAGTGTGGTAGCGTCCTTCGTGGAGCTCCCCGTGGCCAATGACGTCTCTCTGCGGACCCACAGCTGTGGTGAGCACCTGGCTCCCTTCCCTTGCCCCCCGCCTCGCCAGCTCCCTTCCCTGGCCCTCTCCTGGGATCTGTTGCTACGTCCAGATGCTGTGTGAACTGGGAAAGTTGCAGCAGCTGGTGGGAGCCCCATATTCCTCATATGCATCTCAGGAATGCTGAGAGTACCTAGCTAGAGAGGTGCTTAGCACTTCAGAGCACAGTGAGCCCCACAGTGACTGTCTGCTGGGGCCCCCTCTGCTACCCCGCAGGCAGTGGGCTGCAGCCCTCACCCACACCGGTGGAGATCACCACTCCCAATAAGGGCTGCAACCAGGAGCTACTTCTGACCCTGATCCAGCCCAAGTGCTCCAGCGATGGCATGACTCTGGTACTCAAGAAAGATCTCATCTCGGTAAGGGAGCGCCTGGCCTCCAGTCCAGCTGACACGGGTAACTGGTCCTTCTGTCCTAATCCAGGAAGGAGGACCAATCACATTAAGCTACAAGCCTTAGTTTTTCCACCTGTAGAATGGGCTTGAGGTGGCTCAGATGGTAAAGGGTCTGTCTACAATGTGGGAGACCGGGGTTTGATCCCTGGGTTGGGAAGATCCCCTGGAGAAGGAAATGGCAATCCACTCCAGTACTATTGCCTGGAAAATCCCATGGACAGAGGAGCCTGGTAGGCTACAGTCCATGGGGTCGCAAATAGTTGGACACGACTGAGTGACTTCACTTTTTTTTCACTCACCAGGTGGTGAGGATTATAGGAGGTCTGACGACCTCGCCTGGTGTGGAGCAATGCGTTAGGTGCTCAGTCGTGTTTGACTCTTTGTGATCCCATGGACTGTTACCCGCCAGGCTCCTCTGTCCATGGAATTCTCCAGGCAAGAATACTGGAGTGGGTAGCCATTCCCTTCTCCAGGAGATCTTCCTGACCCAGAGACTGAGCCCACATCTCCCGTGTCTCCTACATTGCAGGTGGATTCTTTACTGCTGAACCACTGGGGAAGCCTTATGTACTAAATACTGAAAGTGACAATGTTAGTTGCTCAGTCATGTCTGACTCTTTACGACCATGGACTGTAGCCCTCTAGGCTCCTGTGTCCATGAAATTCTCCAGGCAAGAATACTGTTGTGGGTAGCCATTCCGTTTTCTAGGGGATCTTCCTGACCTAGGGACTCCTGCATTGCAAGCATATTCTTCACCCTCTGAACCACTAGGAAAGCCCAAGTTCATATGTACTTAATAATATCACTTTAAAAACACATTAGAAAAAAATAAAAAAAAAAAAAATAAAAAAATAAAAACACATTAGATCCCATCATATTGAAATGCCATAATTTGAAGAAGGAAATGGCAACCCACTCCAGTGTTCTTGCTTGGAGAATCCCAGGGATGGGGGAGCCTGTTGGGCTGCCGTCTCTGGGGTCGCACAGAGTCGGACACGACTGAAGCGACTTAGCAGCAGCAGGG
>NW_011494947.1:5140017-5150330 GCF_000754665.1 Bison bison bison
TAGCCAGGGGGGTACTCTTTCTGCCCCCTTCTGATGCCTATGTCAGAAGCTTTCTCTGTCTCCTTTATAGTTTAATAAAACTTTATTACACACACACACACACACACACAAAATGCCATAATTAGCTCCTCCTCCCTCGTTAGACATTTGGGTGTTTTCAATTATGTAATATTATAAATATGCAGGAAGTGTCATTGTGCATGAAATTCTTCTATAAATAGAATTGTTTTCTTAAGATAGGTTTCCACATCAGTTGAGATTGCTGGGTCAAAAATGAGGGAACATTCTGGAAATTTTCATACATGTTGCCAACTCGCTTTCCAAAAGATGATTCCAATTTTCACTGCTGATTAATGAGAACACTTAACTGTCTCTCCAAATTATTGTTTTTTTGTCTAAAAAACTTTGCTGATGTGGGAGGTGGAACCTTGTCTTCCATTCTTGTTTGAGTTTCTACTTCTTTGATTAGTAAGTAGTGAGTGTGAACTTGATACTGTGTAACTGATAATAATCAAAGTCTCTGTAACTTTGTGGCTTGGTATTTTTCTTCTTTAAAACATTTTTTTTTTCAATTGGAGGATAATTGCTTTACGTTGTGTTAATTTCTGCCATATAACAACATGAATCAACCATAAGTATACATATGTTCCCTCGCTCTTGAGCCTCCCTCCTTTGGTATTTTTCTTATTTCTTTTTTTTACCCTTTGATTATTTCTATAAGCTTTTTACATGAAGAAAGACATTTGTGGCCCTTTGTCTATCGTTCTTATTGAAATAATCTCTCCTGGTTTGTTATCATTCTTTAAATTTTTGCCAGAGTGTTTCTTAATTTTCGGGATGTTTGAAAACATTGGGCCATCCTAGCTGGCCATCTTCTCCTTTGTGATTTTTTTCTAGTCTTTCTGAGGCAGGAAATCTCTCTGCCAGAGTCTTGATGAGTCATGCATGTTCTCAGGGATTTTTAGAATGACATTTAACTCTATGTCCACGTGGAAGTGTTTTGGGGTGTGTGGTATCAGGGCCAAGGTGAAGCTCCATCTGTCTGCGGCCTATCTCCCCTTCTTATCTGCCTTTACCTGGCCCGGCAGATATCTGGGAGGTGGAGGAGGTGGTGCAGGGGTCAGCAATGGCTGGCATCACTGCCATCCAGTACACTGGATGTCATACACTGTGATCCACTGATCTTTGGAACATTACACTCAAGTTAAAAAGAATATTCTAGGTCTATGAATATACACACAGATAGACGTCTGTGATTTATTATTCAGTGAGGAAACTAAGCTAAAGCCTGAAGGACAGTATGATGCCTTTTGTTTAAAATGAGGGGAAAAAAAACAAACGCACACAATTTCTATGAATGCATATGTCTAGAACACACTCATGATGTCACAGATATTATTGCTAGATACAGAAGTGTGTCAAGTTCAGGAAAAGTAGTAACTCTTAAACGGTGTAGGATGATGAGACCTAACAAAAATGGAGATGGGAGCAGAGGCGTGGCTGTGATTCAAGACCCCTGGGGTGTGGTCAGTCCTTGGTGCTGGGGTGTGAGGGACAGGCCCTGGGGAGCCCTGTGCCTCCTGACGGTGCCTCCCCCACACCCCCTGCAACCCTGGCCCAGACTCTGCTATGCACCATCAAAAGCCTGACCTTCTGGGACTCCAGCTGCCAAGCTAAGGAAACAGAAGACGAGTTTGTCTTGAGCAGTGGCTACTCCAGCTGTGGCATGGAAGTGATGGAAAATGTGGTCAGTAACGAGGTAAGACCTGGAGTGGGAAAAAGGGATGGTGCCCCCTCCAGGTGCCTCCTGGATCTTCCAGGCAGAGAGGCTTTGGGGAGAGCGGGTGTGGTGCTAGTAGGAAGACAAGACAAGCTTTGCCATTGGTTGACTCAGTTTCCCCATCCAAAAAAATGGGTTCATTGGGTGGGATACCCTCTGGGCTCCTCTCGGGCTCTGAACACCTCCTTGGCTCTCTTCCTGCAGGTGGTCATCAGACTCCTGTCAAGCTCATCACCGCAGAGGGTGAGATGGACGGTCAATGTGCTAACCCATGTGGTCCGGGGGGAGCAGGCCTCAGGAGACTCAGGCCCTGATCCTGGCAAGCCAATGTGTCTCCAGTGTGCCCCCGTCTCCCCTTCTGTGCGATGGGGGCAGTACTGTTCAGAGTCATGTTCTCAGTCTCTCAAGTCAGAGGGTTCAAGCACGAATTGGCTGCATGGCCTTGGGCAAATCACATAAGCTTTCAGAGCCCAAAGGTCCTGTTAATAGGAGTATAAGGAAGGAACCCCCTATGGGATGAGCTGTCACCAAGAGGAGACATGGAAAGCACACAGGTCTTGTGAGGAGCAAGTTCTTTTTCTGGCTGCATGGCTTGTGGGATCTTAGTCCCCCAACCAGGGACTCAGATCAGACACCGGGCCTTCAACAGCGAAAGCACAGAATCCTAACTGCTGGACTGCCAGGGAATTCCTGAGAGCAAGTTCTTGATAAATATCAGTTGTGGTGGGGAAGGGGGAGGTTTAAGGTGAGGAGGGTCACGCAACAACCCTGAACCGTGACTCCTGCTCCCACCCCTTGGCTTTCTCACTGGGTGCCTCCCATCCCCACAGAAAAAGGTGCAGTGCATCAACATGGACAGCCTCTCCCTCCAGCTGGGCCTCTACCTCAGCCCACACTTCCTCCAAGCCTCCAACACCATTGAGCTGGGCCAGCAGGGCTTTGTGCAGGTACCGGACTTGGACTTGACCGCTCAGGCCTGCCGCCCCGTGATTTCTCAGAGCCTTTCTTTCTCCCCAGTGGAACTTGACTTCCTAGGGCTAGGCGGGGGCCAACCTGATGCAGGGTTGTAGGGGTGGGGAGAGCTGAGGCAGAGCTCAGATAGTGGTTGGAATGTCACTTCCTCCTCCTCCTTTGCTCCAGGAAGGCCAGTAACTGTCCTTCCACCATCAAAGTTCCCGAGCAGGAACTCTAGAACAAGTCTAGCCTATTTCGCGAGAACAGGTAAGGTGGAGAGTTATGAGTAACTGACCGCGCCTCGGTCCCCTTACCTACCCATGCAGGTGAGCGTGTCCCCATCCATCCCTGAGCTCATGATCCAGCTGGAGAGCTGCCAACTGAACCTGGGGCCCGACATGGAAATCGTGGAACTCATCCAGGGCCAGGAAGCCAAGAGCAGCTGCGTGAGCCTGCTGTCCCCGAGCCCTAGTGGTGACATACGCTTCAGCTTCCTCCTCCGCGGCTACATGGTGCCCATGCCCACGACTGGCATCCTCAGCTGCTCTGTGACCATGCATCCCAGGATTCGGTCCCTGGTGAGTGGGGGCCGGGCCCAGCCCAGCTTCAAGGGTGGCTTCTGGGTCTGGAGTTTTCAGGAAGGGATATGATAGATCAGGAGGATGTGGAACCAGTGAGCAAAAGACAGCCACAGGCAGACACGTGGCCTCTGGGTACGAAGGGGACTCTTTCTGCCACCCAACAGCCTTTGGATGGCTGTGCTGTGTCTTGGGACATTGGTCAAATATGCAGCTGCACCCACTATCCATCTGTCCATCCGTCTATCCATCCATTATTTCACCCATCTGTCTGTCTTCCCACCATCCCTTCAGTCATCATTTATCAGCTGATGCTTCTCACCATCCCACCCAGTCATCCATCCAGAGTCCTTCCATCAGCCCAGTCATCCATCCATCCTTCTACAATCACACCCAGTCATCATCCGTCAATCCATCCACCCAGGAATCCATCCACCCACCCATCTTGTCCATATAGTATGGTCACCATGGTAATCTCAACAAACAAGAGATCTCAGGGAAGAGGGTTAGTACAAAAGACACAAAATTCTGATTTTCTGCACTTACTGGTCACAACACTTCACCATCCAGTATATACCAGTTTTTAAACACTGGGCCCTGGACACACACACACACACACACACACACACACAGTCATCCCCAAGCCCTTGCATATAAAAGAGTCTTCAGGATGAGAAGCTTCTATGGTTGTATGAAGCTGGAGAAGCCTCTGGGACCACTCCTGAGTGGGCTCTCCCTAGGCCACAGTGAGCCTGGGCTTCTGGGCATTCACAAGGATAATGGATGCAGTGTCCCCATAATCCTCATGGGAGTCGGGAGCTTTTCAGGAACTCAAAAGAGACACACCAGGAGCAGCCCAGAATTGTCTGGCTGCCACCCTTCCAAAGCACAGATCTGCCAGCATTTGCCCAGAGGCCCCCAGCCAGAAGGTGGTGCAGGTGGGGCTCAGAGTCAAGGCCCCAGGGTGGGCTGTGGCAGGCCAGGGGCACAGAGACAGGGGGGGAGCCTGGAGCTGCCTCTCAAAGGCTGTGCCATACCCCGGGCTCTCTTCCTCCTTCAGGAAGTCCACAAGACTGTCTCCACACGCCTGAACATCATCAGCACCAGCCTGCATGGTGAGTTCTAAGTATCCCCGAGGTTCCAGGGACTGAGGTCAGAGTGGGGCGTGATGGACGCTCAGAGGACCCCAGAGAGCAGGGTCCACAGCTACATCTTCCACATGGAGAACATTTGCTTGTGACCACCCCATGGGACCATATCCCAGGCCTTTGGCTCTTCTTGATCCCCAGGGTGGCTGGCTGACCTTGCTGGGAGATGGAGCCTTCTGGAATCGGGACTGGACAGGACTTGGGGGCAGTGCTTGTCTCTCCTTCCCTAAGACCCCTAGGGTGGAGGATGCCCCTCAGCCCAGCTCCCCCTAACCTGTCTTAGTTCCCCCTGGGCCCAGGTGCCCCCTGGGCAGGAGAGTCCCTGACGCTGAATGCAGGTGGGAGAAACATCGGCCCCTTGGCCATCCTACCTGGGCCTGGATGGAGCCCCTGCGCCCAGCCTACAATCAAGAAGGCAGGCTAATGACCCCACTGCGGGGATGGGAACCCACAGGCCTACGGCCAGGCTGCCTGGCCCACAGTCAGACAGGCATCAGGAGTGCAGAAAGAGTGAAGCTTGGGAAAACCCAAGAAGAGAGCCAAAGGGCCCTCAGGGGGCACTCTGGCTTCTGCTTTGGTAGCGGGCTGAGAGGAGTAGGGACTGACCTAAGGTCACACAGCGGGACTCTGGACTCTCAGGCCCCACTCACACTTTGCTCAGATTATACCATCCAGCCTCCCTAAAAATGTATCTCTACCAGCCTTGGGAGTCAGAGGCATGGCCCCAAAGGCCTGGCTGGGCCCTTTTGAGGGCATGCTCATAACAACACAGCTTCATGCCATGTGTGGATGTGATGATCCCATTGGCTAGATGAGGAAATGGGTTCAGAGAAGTAAGGGTCAGTGGCTGAGCTGAGACTGGCACCAAAACCTGCACTCCTGGCTGGCACAACGGGGCGGGGAGTGGGGATGGGAGTTGCAGGGAGGAGACAGCGGTGCTGACCGCAGCCATCCTGTCCTTGGTGGTGCAGACAAAGGCCTCGTCCTACCTGCCGTGCTGGGCATCACCTTTGGTGCCTTCCTCATCGGGGCCCTGCTCACTGCCGCGCTCTGGTACATCTACTCGCACACGCGTGAGTATCCCAGGCCCCCACAGTGAGTGCTTAGGTCCCCTCCATCACCACCTGGGGGAGCCCAGCGCAGTCTCTGGGGCAGTGGGGACCCCTGGCCAGGGCCCTGACCTCCACCCCTGCCCCCAGGTCACCCCGGCAAGCGGGAGCCCGTGGTGGCGGTGGCTGCCCCGGCCTCCTCGGAGAGCAGTAGCACCAACCACAGCATCGGGAGCACCCAGAGCACCCCCTGCTCCACCAGCAGCATGGCGTAGTGCCCAGCCAGCCCTCGCCCAGCGGGAGAGACTGAGCAGCCACCAGCTGGGAACCACTGGCCGTGGACTTATCCCGGGACCCCAGCCCCTCCACTTGACCAAGGATGAACCCTGCCCTCTGCACCCGCCCCTGCTGCCTCCCTCCCAGAGGCCTGCCGCCAGTGGGAGCACCAGCTCGGAACACCTTGGGGGTCCCCCACCCCACCCCGACGAACCTTCAAACCCGGAGGGCCTGGGGTGTGGCTGCCCGGGACTGCAGAGTGAGAGCCCACTGCCCTGTACGTCCACATTGCTGTAAACACCCAAGAAAGCCCCTGTCATTGTAACCTGGACCCAGCACCCGGTGACCTGGGCTGGGCAGGAGTTGAGAACTCCAGGACTCAGTCCAGCCCACCCAGGCTGATGGCGCCTCCTCTGTGGAAACCGAGCCAGCACGGAGCCACCTGCACCTGCTTCCAGCAGTCTCCGCGTCGGAACTGGCACGACTGGCGGAAACAGAAGCCGAGGGGCACGCAGCCTGGGAGTGGAGTGGGGGAGCCTAGCTCCTCCCTGCAACTGTCACACAGACACCCCCCACGCCCACCCCCCAGGCAGTCTGTCCTGGGTCCTCCCCTATATACTCACCACCAATAAATCAGACCATGAAACCAGAGCTGGGCTGGGCTGGAAGGGGAGGGGCACCTATACCAGGGAGAGGGGTGACTGTTCTGGGTTCAAATACCACTTCTGGGTTGTGTGACTGTGGACAAGTCCCGTGGCTTCTTTAAGCCAGCCACCATTCTCTTATCTGTGAAATGGGTGTGAGAATTTGTGATCACAAGTCCCTGTGTTTACCATGTGGTCAAGGGACACCAATTCATCCTTTTCATTTCACAGACAGGCCACCTGAGGCTCAGAGGGAAGGACTTGTCCAGGCCACACAACCTGGGCTCCTACACAGGGCAGTTCTTGGACCGGCCATAGTCCTCATCCCCTTATTGTCTGCTGAGGGAGCTAGAGGTCAAGAGTCAGTCAAATGTTTGTGTATTCGTTGCTTGGTCATGTCTGACAAATGTTTGTGTGTTCGTTGCTTGGTCATGTCTGACTCCAAGCGACCCCATGGAGTATAGTCTACCAGGCTCCTCTGTCCATGGGATTCTCCAGGCAAGAATACTGGAGTGGGTAACCATTCCTTTCTCCAGGAGATCTTCCCAACCTAGGGATTGAACCCAGGTCTCCTGCATTGCAGGCAGATTCTTTACCATCTGAGCCACCCAGGGAGCCCATCAAATGTTTAGCCAATGCTTTAGAAAATTTTTTTGGCCACACCATACAGCATGTGGGATCTTAGCCAGGGATCGAACCCACATCCTCTCCATTGGAAGTGCAGAGTCTTAAAACCACTGGACTATCAGGGAAGTCCCAGCCAATTTTTTTTTTAAGGAAAAAAAAAAAAAGTTCAAAGCTTTAAATCATTTCAGCCACCCTCTGTGCCCTGGGGACCCCAGGCAGGGACCGTGTCCTTTCCCAGAAGGCCACTGGGAGGAGGAAATCTATCAACCAGCAGCCAACAGCCGGCAGGGCCCCAGGCTTGGTCAGACAGCTTACACAGTAAGCTGGGCCTGAGACAGGAAACAGGCAGGGTGGGAGTAGAAATGGGCTGGATGGTCAGGTGTGCTCCAACAGCTGGAGAACCAGGAAGAAGAGACTAGGGGCATCCAAGGCTCAGAGATAGAGCTCAGCATCCTGCCTCCAGCTCTCTATTTCACTGCCTAGAGCCCAAGACCCTGGGTCAGTCCAGACAGAATCAGGAAGGCACAAGAGGCAAATAGTTTAGGAGTTCATGGGAGATGCAGGGCAAATGCCCATCCCCTCCACCCCACTGCCTGGGCTACTGGGACAGGGAGGGCTCCAGCAGCTTCAGGACACCGCCCACCAGGTGCAGGCTGCCTGTGACCAGCACGTGAATGGCGGCAGCCTCTTGGAGTACCATGGCCCCACTGTCTGCCACAGGGTGGGCGAGGAGGCCCCGTGGGGGACTGGGCGGCTGAAAGAGAGGGTCCCGGCCTTGGGTGATCCACTGCAAGGCATGGGAGATGCAGCTGAAGACGAGGGAGCTGGCACTGTGGGTGTGGGGTGGGTGAGGCGCCAGCAGCAGAGATGCAGGCCCATCCTGCTCCTGGCCGGGGGTGCTCCAGGGGTCCGGGCTGACCTGCTCCTCATGCAGGCGACTCCAGTGCTGTTGGTGGGCGAGGCAGCGGAGCAGCACCTGGTCCAGTGTCACTGTGAAGTTCTGTTGGTCTGCGGGGCCCAGGGACAGACACATCAGTGAGGCAGCCCAGGGGAGGGGAGGGGAAGCATGCCGTGAGCCCCTGCTCAATGCCAGGCTCTATCCAAGCACCGTCCATCCTTAGCTCTGAGGAGACGGAGGCTCAGAAAGTTCGGTGACTGCCCTTTGTCGCAGAGCTGGTGAGAAACAGGCCCAGGCAGTTTAGCTTCAATGCCGGGGCTTCTGCCCATGGAGCACCTCTTTCTGTCCTACCTCACTGCCTTCCCAGACTATCCCCATGCCATCTGATGTGGGGCCTGGAGATCTGTATTTTTTAGATTATTTAAAAAAAAACTTTTTACATAACCCACAGTAAAAAAGAATACATTTTATAATAGTAATCCAGGACTCACATGTGTACGCGTATACGTCTAGAAGAGAATATCATCAGACAGTACCTACCCTCAATTTTGTGCAAGACACACTGACACTCTCTATTCTATTTTATTTAAAATGCTAGTTGAGACTAAGCTGATTTCAAGAACCATCACTGGGTTGTAACCTGCATTTTGAAAACTAGTTTCCCCAATAATTCCTTTTTAGTATTGCAGTCACACGCAACATTCAAAACGTACCAAAGGGTATTGATTTATATGATAAAACAAATCTAGTTCCTACCCAAGACCTCCAGTTTAAAAACCCCCACTGTCACCCACACAGCAATCCACCTCAGGGCCCTCTGCCGCCTGCCCACCCCAGGGACCATGCCTGTCAACTCACCTGCATTGTCTGTTGATGCCATCTCTGCCAGGTTAGGGCAGAAAATGGCATAGTCAAACTGGCAGGGCTAGAAGGCCAAAGGGAGAAGCTCAGTGTCAGGGCCTGAGAGGAGGCCCCCCACCCTGACTTCCACACAGCACCCCCAGAGTCCACATCCATTGTCCCCATCTCGAGAGACGCCACCCCCCGCCCAGCTGAACTGGAGCGCTACTGCATAAACCCACCCACAGCACTTCCACGCCCCCTGCCTCCCGATCTACCTCAGTGTACCCCGTATGGCCTGTGGCCTGAGAAGCATGGCCCAGCACAGACAGGGAGACAGACTGGAGGGGGCGTGCACATTGACTTAAGGTGACCCATCTACTGAGCACAAAGGAGCGAGGTTGTGGATATGAAGGACAGATTTAGCATCTGGGTCTATGAAATGGGAAACGATCCCTAGGAACCCTTTCAGCCTTGACAGCCAGGGCAGACTCAGTTTCCCTGGGCACAGTGGGGCCTCTCCCTCTATACTTATTAGTCCAGTGACCCCTTAAACCAAATTTTATTATTTTTTTAATCTTTTCAAGTTAGTGCTTTTATTTTCTTAGGATAAGTCCCCAGAAGTGGAATTGCCAGATCATATAACATACCAGTTTTTAACTTTTTTGAAAAACCTTTCTATTATTATCCTATTATTATCCATAGCTGCTGTGAAATGATATCCCACTAACAGTTCATAGGTGTTCCCTTTTGTCTCCATCCTCTCCAATGCTTACTTTCTCTTGTCTTTTTGATGACTGCCATTCTAACAGGTGTGAGATAATAATATCTCCTTGTGGTTTTGATTTGCATTGTACTGATCTGGCATGTTGAGTACACTCTCATATACTTATGGGCCATCTATGTTCTATGTGTCTTCTTGGGTAAACCAAAGTTTAGAAGCAGGTATCATAGTAACATCCCTGTTTTATGGTGAGGCAAACTGAGCTCAGGGAAATGCCATCTCTTATCCAGGGTCACATGCCAGTGGCGGAAGGGAACCTGACAAGTGAATCCAGAGCCTGCACCTCACACCACTTACCTGGTCCTGCCTATAATCCTGGTCTTGAGTGTGACCACAGAGAATGCGGGCAGTGACTTCCCTGTGCCCAATGCTTTTATAACACAGTTCAGGAGGGGAATGAGCAATCAGTGCCATTCTCCAGCTGAGGAAACAGGCTCAGGGATGAAGGCACGGCTGCTGGGGGTCAAAGCCAGCACCCGAGCTGGCCTGCCTGCTGCCCATACCCCAGCCAGTTCCTCACCTGCAGCAGCTTCAGCAGGGCCGCGGAATCCCGGTCCCCAGTGGAGTTGAAGAGCAAGACCCGCACCTCGGAACCGCTGGGAGACGGAAGGGTTAGAGGGCAGGGGACGTCAGAGAGGAGGCGCCTCCCACCCCTTCTCCGCGGGCCCCGCCCCATCCTTCCTCCAGAAACTGCCTCTCCTTCCCTGCTGTCCCAGTCCGAGCCTATCCTCTTGT
>NW_011494947.1:5150600-5159363 GCF_000754665.1 Bison bison bison
CTCCTCAAGGTCCCGCCCCTCTTCACAGACCAAGCCCTGCCCCATCCTTCCCCGAGGTCCCGCCCCCTCCCCTGGACCCCATGTCCCGGCCCCGCCTCGGCCCGCTGCTCACCTGTCCGGCCTCTCGCAGCGGTGCAGCGCCTGGCGGAACCAGCGCACACAGGCTTGCATGCTGCTGGGGGGGTGCGCGCCGTCCAGGTACCAGGTAAGAGGCCCGCGCCGCAGCAACTGTGTCCGACCTGGCCATTCCGTGTGCCGAAGCCCTGGGGTTGGGAAGCAAGGCAGTCCTCCAGGCGCAGCCCCGAGCCAGCCCTCCCGTATTCTCCCACTCCGGTCCTCAACTAACTGCTTGCCCGTACCCAGAGCCCTCGTTACTCGCCAATCTGATTGGCCCAGAAGCCTCTGGTTGGGCCCTAGTCGCTGGGATTAACTGTTTGGCTGCCTTATCGGGTGGAATCTTCCAGGCAGCCCTGAGAGGGGGGCTGCTGTCATATATTAGTCCCAAAATGCAGGCAGAGAACCCTGACTCAGAGAGATTAGGTCACTGAGCGAGTGAGTCCTGGGCTTGTGTGCTCAGTTGCTTCAGTTGCATCGGACGCTTTGCAACCGCCTGGAGCCCGCCAGGCTCCTCTGTCCATGGGATTTCCCAGGCAAGAATCCTGGAGTGGGTTGCCGTTTCCTTCTCCAAGGGGAGCTTCCCGACCCAGGGATTAAACCTGTGTCTGCCACGTCTCCTGCATTGCAGGCGTATTCTGCACCGTTGATCCCCCAGGGAAGCCCTGAGTCCTGGGGCTGGGATGTAAACCCCCTGGCTCCAGGACTGTCTCACGGCCCTGACACAGGGCCTGGCACACAGTGGGCTCTCTGGAACCATCTGCTGAAGGGCTTTAACAGCCACGAGGTCCTACTATGTGCTGAAAGCTTTGAGGGGAAGCAAGAAACCTGAAGAGTATCACCGTCCTCAAGACCCTCATGGTCTCCTGATGATGACAAGCATGACAGTTCTGGCAGCTACCATGGGCCACCCGGGCACTGTATCCCATATCTGCCAGGCTCTGGACTCAGACCTTTAGTGACAGCACCTCTCAGTGGATCCTATCATGGTCTCACTTGGCAGATGGGGAAACAGGTTCAGAGAGACTTCACGGACTCAAAGTGTGGGAAGTTTGCTGCCTTCAGCAGAGTCCTTTCTCTTAAGGCACCTTTGGCCCCACCTCTCTAATAGGAGACCAAAAGAAAACACCTGAAGGGGGCCCAGCTGGGCAGGAAGGTCCAACTCACCCTGCTGCATGCGGGGCGTGGGCTGGAACACAGGTGCCAGGGGCAGCTGCCCCGGGAGGCTGGGCCTGGATGCCTTCAGCTCCCCAGCATCTGGCAGGGAAGGGAAGGGAGAGGGAGGGCTTCAGTGGGCTCGGTCCTCACCTCTAAGGGCCCTCAGAGGCAGGTCCACCTGTCCCCTGCCCACCCACTGACCTGTCCACTTACCCTGGTAACCTTTCTGCTGCAGCCAGCAGCGGGCCACCTGCAAGGCCAGGGCAGCATTGGACCACTGGTGCTCTCCCTCCAGGCCCAGGGTCAGTGGTGGCCCCCCTTCCTCCAGGGCTTGTAGTGGTGGGCACAGGTAGAGGGGACACTGCGGGGGAGATAGGCAGCAGCTGCTCAGGGGATAGGCCTCCCTGATGCCATCAGCCCTTCCATCTACCAGAACCCACCAAACCCTGTTCCTAGAACCGAGATGCACCCCAGCTGGACGAACACAGATGAGCAAACCGAGGGCCCAGAGGATAAAGTGCCTCCCCAGGCAGTCCTCCTCCACCCCCGGCAGCTCCATCAGACTCACTGAGATCTGCTGAGCCCTGTCCCTTAGCACCGCCAGCGGCTCGTCAGGCTGGAGCACGGTGAAGGCAGGGACGCCACTCTGTGGAGGACACGGAGAGTGAGCCAGGGGCTGCCCAAGGTGCTCCACTGCCCATCTCTGGCCCCCACATCCCTGGTTCTGGGCAGCCCATTCAGCCTTCCCCCACTGGACCTTTGGGAGCCCCTCGATGGGGAGACTGAGGCCAGAGATGGGGCTCAACTTGTTCCAGTCCCACACAGAGTTCCCATGAGAACCCAGACCCCACTGATTCCAAGACCTAATTCTGAGTTAAGATACAAATGAGCACCCCTCCCCTTCCCTGAATCTTGAGGGCCAGGGTCAGGCCATCCATGTACCTCCCCTCCCCAGGTCACCTTAAAAATGCCCCCTTTCTGCCATGCGATCTTCTCCATCGTGTCCCCCAGAAGGCCAGTGTGGTCGATGCCAAGAGAGGTGATCCCACACACCACAGGCTTCCTGCGGGAAACAAAAGGGCCAGGATGCCCCTGGGCTCCTGGCCGCCATCCCTCTCCCCAAGCCATCGGCCTCACCTGATGATGTTGGTGCAGTCGTAAGCCCCGCCAATGCCTACTTCCAACACTGCCAGGTCTACCTGCAGAGGACCACAGGGCATGGCAGGGGGCACAGGGGCTCCCGGACACTGCATGGGAGCCCTTAACCTGCTGAGATTCCCCTTCCCAAGGTCTGGAACACAGGGTTTTGGGGAGGGGGCCATACACACCTTCTCTTGGAGGAAGACGTGGAAGGCCATCAGCGTGAGGAAGCGGAAGTAGCCGGGCATGGAGACACAGCTGCTGTCGTCCTGTGGACAGGATCATGTCAGAGCTCGGGGCCACTGCAGCCTCTGTGCTGGGGGAGATGGTGTCCTGGGATGCGCAGCGCCCTCTGGGTCTACCCACCCACTTGAGGTCCCCTAGCCTGCCCACCCACCAGCCCTCTGGCACAGGCACCTTGGTCTCCTCCAGCCGGTGGTAGAGGCGCCAGAAGTGCTTGGTGAAGAGCTCGGAGCTTATGGGCTGCCCATTGATGCGGATCCGCTCACGCACCTGCACCAGGTGGGGAGAGCTGTCGAAAGAACCAGGGTCATCAGGAAACTCCCTTCCCAAGACCCCCAGGCTGCCCCCCACCCCTGCCCCATAGTCAGACCCGTCTTTTGGAAAAACAAATCAGGCTATGTCACTGTCCTGCTGAAAACCCTTCTCGCTCCTCACCTCGGCCTTCTAGGCCCCAGTGGGGCTGGTTCCACTGGCCTCTGTACCTCACCTCTCCTGCATCCCTTGGAAGGTCCCTGTGCCCCAGCTCCTCTGGACTATTTTTTAGCTCCTCCAGCCCTGCTTCCTCCCCCGCCTGCCCACGTACTTTCTATCTCCAGGCCTACCTGTGGACCTGCCCACTACACAGATCTCAAGTTAAGACCACTCCTCCAGCAGAGAGAAAGGATCCTCCCCACCAGGCTGGTCTGGAATGCTCTCTGGGCTCCTATAGCACTGCCTCCAGCAGCCCACACCAATCAGCTACTCTGCCAACATCTGTCCCCATAATGTCTGTCTGTCTTCCTGTCCTTGAGGACAAAGCCTCATCAGCTGTGTTCAAGTTGCAGCCCCAGACTGGCCCATGAGGCCACATGGGCCCAAGTTGAAGGCTGAGTTTTTAACTCCTCAAATTATTTTAGATGAGATTTGGGGCTTCTATTCGAATCCTCAAAGACCCTCTCATATTATGAATCCTCTCCATTTCTCTATTTTGAACAAAGAACTGTGAAGGGAAAACACACTGATCTGAAAGGACTTCAGTCAGCTGGTTTCAGCTGTTTACAGAGGTCACTTGACAGAACTGGTAAAATAGAAGGAGGCACACATCTTGAACGCCCCAAGCCTAGGGACTGAAACCTGAGCGATTCGCTGGCATGTTAATTCCACTGCTTTGCCAGAGATGGGTTTAAGAAAGGCACATACAGCTTCAGGGAGAGGGACCCCTATCTATCCCCACCGGCTCACTCCAATCCTCTGGTGTGATTTTAGATGCTTGAATGTGGCCAAGACGGGGCGCTGCCCAGTGGGCAAAGCAGCGGCTAAGGCTGGCACAGTGACAGGGTTCCCTTCTGCTGCCCACTAGGGAGACCTCGACAGGGGCATCATACCCTATGCTTACTGTCTAAGCCCTTACTAGCCAGGCTTTCTGCTCCTTATGGCAAAGATACCCTAACTGATAAATATTTCTATGTGATTTAAAAACTGTGTAAGGAATTTAAGTTAATAAAAAGATATCTGAGGGGGCTTTCCTGATGGTCCAGTGGTTAAGAATCTGCCTTGCAATGCAAGGGACACTGGTTCGATCCCTGGTCTGGGAAGATCCCACATGCTGCAGAGCAACCAAGCCCATGCACCAGAACTATTGAGCCTGAGCGCGGCCACTACTGAAGCCCACGTGCCCTAAAGCCTGTGCTCCACAAGAAAAGCAACTGCGATGAGAAGCCCCCATACCACAACGAGGTGTAGCCCCTGCTTGCCGCAACTAGAGAAAGCCCGCACAGCAGTGATGAAGACCCACCACAACCAATAAATAATACATAAATCTTAAAAAAAAAAAAAAAGGAATCCCTTAGAAGAAATGGAGTAGCCATCATAGTTAACAAAAGAGTCCAAAATGCAGTACTTGGATGCAATCTCAAAAATGACAGAGTGATCTCTGTTCGTTTCCAAGGCAAACCGGTTATTCAGTATCACAGTAATCCAAGTCTATGTCCTGATCAGTAACGCTGAAGAAGCTGAAGTTGAACGGTTCTATGAAGACCTACAAGACCTTTTAGAACTAACACCCAAAAAAGATGTCCCTTTCATTATAGGGGACTGGAATGCAAAAGTAGGAAGTCAAGAAACACCTGGAGTAACAGGCAAATTTGGCCTTGGAATACGGAATGAAGCAGGGCAAAGACTAATAGAGTTTTGCCAAGAGAATGCACTGGTCATAACAAACACCCTCTTCCAACAATACAAGAGAAGACTGTATACGTGGACGTCACCAGATGGCCAATGCTGAAATCAAATTGATTATATTTTTTGCAGTCAAAGATGGAGAAGCTCTATACAGTCAGCAAAAACAAGACCAGGAGCTGACTGTGGCTCAGATCATGAACTCCTTATTGCCAAATTCAGACTTATTGGCCACCTGATGCAAAGAACTGACTCGTTTGAAAAGACCATGATGCTGGGAAAGATTGAAGGCAGGAGGAGAAGGGGATGACAGAGGATAATAAGATGGTTGGATGGCATCACCGACTCAATGGACATGAGTTTGGGTAGGCTCCGGGAATTGGTGATGGACAGGGAGGCCTGATGTGCTGCAGTTCATGGGGTCACAACGAGTCAGACACGACTGAGCAACTGAACTGAACTGAACTGAAAAAAAAGACGTCTGAGGGACTTCCCTGGCAGTCCAGTGGTTAAGTCTCCACACTTCCACTGCAGGGGGCACGGGTTTGATCCCTGGTTAGGGAACTAAGATCCCTCATACCGCACGATGTGGCCAAAAAAGAAATAAAAAGATATCTGACTTTTCCAGCTGTATATTTCTTTTATCCATTCAAGTTGCTGCTCCCCTCCCCAAGTTCTTTGCATTATGAAAATTAGAGATTGCCATAAACTTGGGCTAATACACTAAATGCTAACTGTATGTTGAATGAATAAACACTGGTCAGAAAGACATGCAGCTGAGTTCCTGTGGGTGACCCTGGCCCTGAGGTTCAGGTTGGATCCAGAGCCCCCCAGACAGCTAGGGGACACCACATCCCTCTGTACCTCAGTACCTAAAGAACCCTGTCTTCAGGCCATAGCTTCGGAGGATACGTTCAGTGAAGGCACACGTGGAGCCCTGTAAAGAAAAGGTCTTGTCTGGGCAGGTCCCAACCCCCCACCCCAGCCTGTGGACGCCCTACCCCTGGGTCCAGTGATTCACCTTCCCCTTGGTTCCAGTGATGTGGATAATGTTCAGCTGGTCCAAGTCCTCCACCTGGGACAGACAGACAAGGTCCCTGCCTCAGGCACAGGATGCACAGACAGAAGTGGGGGGTGGAGGTGGTTACAGACCCTTCCACCTTACCTGCAGCCCACTCCGTGCCAAGTACAGCTTCATGGCTTCCAGCTGTGTCTGGGGGTCACCCCGCTTACGCTTCACCATCTCCAAGTAGTTAGCATTGGTCTGCAGGGTGTTGAGTGTACGCACGGCATCCTGGCAGTGAGCCCCAGGTAGCAAGTTAAGGCGCATTAGGGGCCCACAGGGACAGAGGCACACAGCATGCCAGTGGCTAGGCCCAGGTACCAGGACTGCCAGGCCAGCCCTGGTGCCCCAGCCCAGAGGTTAGGCACCACTGAGAAAGAAGTGGCATCTTTCTAGCTCTGGCAGAAATGGGAGCCTGGGGCAGTTCAGCTTCACCTAGGGAGTGCCAGGCAAAAAGAGGTAAAATGACTAACGGGACTAGGCTTCACTCTCAGGCCTTTGCTCTAATTCTCTCCATGCGTGCATGCGTGTGTGCATGCTCAGTCATGTCCAGCTGTTTGCAACCCCATGGACCGTAGCCCACCAGGTTCCTCTGTCCATGGGACTTCCCAGGCAAGAATACTGGAGTGTGTTGTCGTTTCCTTCCCCAGGGGATCTTCCTGAGTCAGGGATTGAACCCATGTCACCTGCATCTCCTGCACTGGCAGGTAGATCCTTTACCACTGAGCTACTGGGGAAGCCCAATTCCCTCCATAGTTCACCACTATATCAGGCTCCTCCTAAAGCAGGGCCAGAACCACAGAAGGCTAGGATCTTAGAACTGACAGAATTAGAACTAGGAATTCCTGGAGGCTTCCATGCCTAACCCTGAGGATTGGGATCCCACATTCTGACCCAGAGAAGAGTTGCTTGAAGCAACCAGTTGGTAAAGAGGAGTCTCAGCGGGAGGAAGGGTGTGCCAGGGTTGCCCAGACAAGAAGGCAGGTAGGCATAGCCTCAGGACAGTTCACACTGGGTGGTGGAAGTGGGAGTGATATTTATAATCCTTCAGGGCCTCAATGGCAGGCCCTGGTTGCAGGCCCTACTCGTCAAACTTGTGCCACCTGCCTGGCCACCATCCTGTGCTGGTCTCTGGCAACCGGCCTTTGGCACAGAACCAGGAGGAAGTTTTTTATCTAACCACCGCCCCCGCTCCTGAGTTCTGCCTGTCCCCCAATTCTAAGCACTTGGATCTCCTTCTGCCTGAATCCTGGAGACTCCAACCCACATCTAGACTCCTGGATCTCCCAAGTCTGAACTCCCGAATCCCTCTACTCTCCCCCACCCCCAACTGCTGCTTCGGAGTCCGGAGACACTGTAATAACTCCAGAATCTCAGCTGAGCCGCTGGTCCTACCACCAGGCGTCCCCTTCCTCTCTTCCAACCGCGGTTCACTTCAGCCTCAGAATTTCCAAATCCGGTAGAGCGGGGCCCAACTTCCTGGTGCCTGTCACCACCTCCAGACTCCGGAAGGTTCCCGCCCGCCCCGCCCCTCGACCCCTGCGAGTCTCTCGGTCCCAGGCTCCTGGCCACCCACTCAGCTTAGCGCAGACCAGATGCTAAGTGACCTCAGGCTGGCTCACGAGTCATTGCGTGACCTCCCGCCGGGGGGCAAAGATACCTGATACTCCATGTCTGGCTCCTGCAGCACAGGCCACGCGCTCAACCCTCGCCGCACTGCGACCCTGGTTGTTGCACCACGCGGAGAAACCGCTGCCAGGAAGAGAGCGTGGCAGCGTGCCCGAGACATTGTAGAGGGCCAGGCAGCTGCACGCTAGGCCCGGACCAAAAAAAACTAAGCTCCTGGGCCCGCCCCCGACCCGCCTCCTCTCTTCGCCAATCAGAGCTGCCCATCGCCACTGCGACCAATAAGAATCTGTGAGACGCCATCTTTGTGAGGGGCAGGCGCCGGCGCGGGCCGGAGAGTTCGTTCATGTTTATGAGGGGTACGGTCCCGCAGGAGTCCTCCTCCCTAGAAAAATACGCACTCTTTTCGTCGTCTTCTCCAGGATCTGGCCGCACTCCCCCCACCTCCCCCAAATAGCCAGTCCCAGTCAGCAGCCCTGCTCCAGGCCAGAACCAGCTGCGAGCCGGGACCAGTTCAGTTCAGTTCAGTTGCTCAGTCGTGACCGACTCTTTGCGACCCCATGGACTGCAACACGCCAGGCCCCCTGGTCCATCACCAACTCCCGGAGTTTACTCAAACTCATGTCCATTGAGTCGGTGATGCCATCCAACCATCTCATCCTCTGTCATCCCCTTCTCCTCCTGCCTTCAATCTTTCCTAGCATCACGGTCTTTTCCAATGAGTCAGTTCTTCACGGTGACCAAAGTATTGGAGTTTCAGCTTCAGCATCAGTCCTTCCAGTGAATATTCAGGACTGATTTCCTTTAGGATGGACTGGTTGGATCTCCCTGCAGTCCAAGGAACTCTCAAGAGTCTTCTCCAACACCACAGCTCAAAAGCATCAATTCTTCGACGCTCAGCTTGCTTTATAGCCCAACTCTCACGTCCATACATGACCACTGGAAAAACCATAGCCTTGACTAGACGGACCTTTGTTGGCAAAGTAATGTCTCTGCTTTTTAATATGCTGTCTAGGTTGGTCATAACTTTCCTTCCAAGGAGTAAGCGTCTTTTAATTTCATGGCTGCAATCACCATCTGCAGTGATTTTGGAGCCCCCCAAAATAAAGTCAGCCATTGTTTCCGCTGTTTCCCATCTATTTGCAATGAAGTGATGGAACCGGATGCCATGATCTTAGTTTTCTGAATGTTGAGCTTTAAGCCAACTTTTTCACTCTCCTCTTTCACTTTCATCAAGAGGCTCTTTAGTTCCTCTTCACTTT
>NW_011494947.1:5159463-5181944 GCF_000754665.1 Bison bison bison
CCTGCATATAAGTTAAATAAGCAGGGTGACAATATACGGCCTTGACGTACTCCTTTTCCTATTTGGAGCCAGTCTGTTGTTCCATGTCCAGTTCTAACTGTTGCTTGGAATATTAGGTCCATGAATCAAGGCAAATGGGAAGTGGTCAAACAGGAGATGGCAAGAGTGAACATCAACATTTTAGGACTCAACGGGCCAGGATACAATGACAGAACTTGTGGACACCTCAGGGAGGTCACTGAATCGCAGCTCCCAAAACATCACGACCCAACACAGAGACAAACTGCAGGGATGTGGCCTCTGCCCTCATGAATCTGACAGCTCGACTGCAGGGTAACAGACCAAAAACCAGGCACCTACAGCTACTGGGTCCCCTAACCATTCCTGGGCAGCCTGGGAAGGCTTCCTGGAAGAGGCAACATCCTGACCTCATGAACTGTGGAGATTGAGCACAGTTAGTGAGCCCCAGGGTGACAGGATGCCAGAGCCAGCAGGATCTTGTGGCCTTATAAGAAATTGGGTTGCATTTAGATTTGGATTACAATAAAATGGTTCTAAGAAAGGATGACAAGATTAGATTTGCACCTTGGAAGATGTGCTGTTTAGAGAGAGCTGCCCTCAGAGAGGGCAGTAATCTGCCCTACCTGTGGGTGGAGGATCCAGGTTTGTCCTGGAGTTTTCAGAACTTTTTCTATGACTTAATTTTTTAAATTAATACTTTTGCTCTTGATTTAAAAATATTTTTACTTTTCTTAATCTTTTTTTACTTTAATTTTTGGCACCCCCATTAGATCCCTGACCAAGGGTTGAACCTGGGCCCCCTGCATGGGTAGTACAGAGTTTTAACCACAGACCACCAGGGAAGTCCCTGTATATGACCTTCTTGGTTCCAACTGGTAGCATGGGGAAAAAGTAGTATGGAGATTCCCTTTCTACAGTTGAGACTTGGAAAGGTGTGTGTGTTTGGGTAGTGGTGGGGAGTTGCTGCAAGAAGCTTCTAGAGAAGTTTCCTCAGATAAAAGGCAGTCCCTTAACAACTGATGGTAGTAGTCTCTCCCTCTTTCCTGCAGATACTGGGTCTAAATATTTAGCAGAGATTGTTTGATTTTGAAATAAACACATGTGTTGGGAAGATTCTGTCATTGGCTAGACTTCTGCTCTTCATATCACTGGTGGGTGCCCCACCCCTGCCCCATGGGAGATGGACAGGTTGTTGTCTTGCTTAGTTTTCTTCTTTTTTAAAAATCATTGAAACTTTCTTTATACATTATAACTTAATAACTGCATAAAATTGATCATAAAATGGCATTAAATGTTTTTTTTCTTTTGCTTAACCCTCTTTCTCCCCCCACCTTTGGTAATTCTTATTGACAGCCAAGGAGATCAAACCAGTCAATCCCAAAATAAATCAATCCTGAATATCCATGGGAAGGACTGATGCTGAACCTAAAGCTCCAACACTTTGGCCACTTGATGTGAAGAGCCAACTCACTGGAAAAAACCTGATGCTGGGAAAGACGGAAAGCAAAAGGAGAAGGGGGCGGCAGAGAATGAGGTAGTTAGATAGCATCACTGACTCAGTGGACGTGAATTTGAACAAACTCTGGGAGACAGTGGAGGACAGAGGTGCCTGGCATGCTACTGTCCATGGAGTCCCAAAGAGTTGGGCGCGACTTAGTGACTGAACGACAAGAACATTGACAACCAAGTGTGTGTCCCCTGGTGTGTGTCTGCTCGTGAAATCACAGACACAACTCGCTAGGGCCTTGGGCTTTTTTATTTTGGTTTTTCTGGGCCATGCAGCCCAGCTTGCGGGATCTCGGTCCCCCCACCAGGGATTGAACCCAGGCCACAGTGAAAGCCCCAAATCCTAACCACTAGACTACCAGAGAACTCCCTATAGAACCTTGCTGATGCAAATGACAATACTTTCTGCATCTTAACAGTCATACTCAACAATAAGCCTATAGGGATCCATAGACTTCCCTGGTGGTCTAGTGGTTAAGACTCCGTGCTTTCATTGCAGGGGGCATGGGTTCAATCCCTGGTCAGGGAACTAAGCTCCTGCATGCTTCAGGGTCAAAAAAGAAAATAAAACCAACCCCCTCAAAAAAAAAAAACCTAAAAAATAAGGAGGGATCCCTTTAAGACCATTACTTAGCAAACAGTTAAGTAGAACCTTTTTGGGCCAAGCACTGCTTTAAATCCATTCTACATAATTACTCATTTAATCACCAAAATCCTGTGAAATAGGTACCAGTATTATGCCCTGTTTCACAAGTGAGGAAACTGAGGCCCAGAGAAATAAAGGCACAGGCCCAAGTCAAAACATCAAAATTTGAGCTCTGGCCCCAGAGTCCTTATTCCTAGCCTCTATACCTTCCTCCTGGCCCGCCCCCCCACTGGAGGTGGGGGCACTGCTAGCTCAGAAGCAGTGGCTATACCATAATGCATTCCCTCCTTGCCTGCAGTGCTCTGCCGCAGTGGGTAGCATCTACACCAGGGGCTTAAATTTCTGAGGGTGAGATTGCATGGGATGAGGAACATTTGGGTCCAGGGGTATTTGCATTCCTTCCCCCCAACACTGGAAACGTTGCAGCCCATCAGTTGTGTGTGTGGAGAGAGCACCCCTATTCCAGAATGTCCCCCAGATGGCGGGGTGTGGAGTACCCTGTCATTCTTATCGTGTATTTCCCTGGCTACAGTGAAATTGAGCTTCTTTCCAGGCTTCTATTTCAGTAAACTGCTAAAACTTCAGGACTTTGGTCACTTTGTGAAGAGTTGACTCATTGGAAAAGATCTTGCTTCTGGGAAAGACTGAGGGCAGGAGGCGATGGGGATGGCAGAGGATGAGATGATTAAAGAGCATTACCGACTCAATGGACCTGAATTTGAGCAAACTCCGGGAGATAATGGAGGACAGAGGAGCCTGGCATGCTACAGTCCATGGGATCACAAGGAGTCGGTCGTGACTTAGCGACTGAACAACAAAAACAAGAAGCCTTGGCAAAGTCACCCAGTGGCCTTTCCTCCATGTTCTCTAAGGATCGTTTTTTTTTTTTGTTTGTTTTGGCTGATCCCATGACTGCTTCGGGATCCCAGCTGTCAAAGCACCATGTCCTAACCACTGGACCATCAGGGAATTCCCTCCAAGGACAATTTTTATAGCCAATGACACCTGGAAATTTAAGAGGGGAAGGAATACAATCGATTTATCTTCTTTGTTGTATTCAAACTGCTTCTTACTTTTTATTTTGTCTTTAAATTCTCACTTTTTTTTTTTTGGATGGCTAATACATCATATCATTTAAATAGTGAGAGGTACGAAAAGGTACACTGGGAAAAGCTTCCCTCCCGCCCCAGGTCCTAGCAACCTAATTCCTCCACCCAAAAGCAAAGTTATGCTTCTTGTGATTTTTCTAGAGACATTTTATGCAATTACAAGGAAATACAAATATATATTGATTTCTTATTTATACTCAAGTATTCTTGCCTGGAGAATTCCATGGACAGAGAAGCCTAGTGGGCTACAGTCCATGGCATCACCAAGAGTCGGACATGACTGAGCGACTAACACACACACTTCTTTATACTCAAAGATAGCAGCAGACTATATACACTACATTCCCATATAACTTTATATCCTAGACCTTATTCTGGACTGTGTTGCCACATAAGAGAGGCTGTATTGGCTAATTTGGTTTTTTAAAGCTGCATAGTACTCCTTGGTGTGGAAGTACTGTCGTGTATGTGGCCAGTCTCTTACTGATGGATGTTTAGGTTTTCAATATTTGGCCATCACAAGCAATGCTACGGCGGGTAACATTGTTCCTTCCATGTGTGAGCACATCTGATGGATAAATCCCAGGAAGTGCAATGGCTGGATCAAAGGTGATGTGCATTCGACACTTTCATACAGACTGCCACGTTGTCCTCCATAGGGACAAGGCCGGTTTCCACCCCCATGGCCCTGAGGGGCATGAGCCATCTATTTCCTCAGCAGCATACACCATTAGCCAACTCTGATCTTGCCAGTCCCATAGGGGTAAACATGTATTCTCAGGGTAGCTATCTTTTGCATTTATTTTATTATGAAGGAGGGTGAGCATTTTTTATCTTTAAAAGTCAAGGGCTTCCCTCGTGGCTCAGTGGTAAAGAATCCACCTGCCAATGCAGGAGACATGGGTTCGGTCCCTGGTCCAGGATGACCTCACATGCAGCAGAGCAACTAAGCCCATGGTCCACAACCATTGAGCCTGTGCTCTAGGCCCTGGGAGCCACAACCACTGAAGTGCCCATGCCTGGAGCCTGTGCTCAGCAACAAAAGAAGCCACCGCAATGAGAAGCCTGTGCCCTGCAACTAGGGGGTAGGCCCTGCTCTGCACAACTAGAGAAAAGCCTGCTTAGCAACAAAGACCCAGCATAGCCAAAATAAAAATAATTAATTTTTTAAAAAAGGTCATTTGTATTTCTTTAGCATTCCCCTCATCTCCTTTGCATTATGGCTTTTTTAAAAAAAATTTTATTTGGCTACACTAGGTCTTAGGTGAAGCTGCACCAGGTCATGCAGCTTCAATACTTTGGCCATCTGATGCGAACAGCTGTCTCATTGGAAAAGATCCTAATGCTGGGAAAGATTGAGGGCAGAAGGAAAGGGCATGACAGAGGATGAGATGGTTGGCTGGCATCATCGACTCAATGGACACGAATCTGAGCAAACTCCAGGAGAGAGTGAAGGACAGGGAAGCCTGGCATGCTGCAGTCCGTGAGGTCACAGAGTCTGACGCAACTGAGCGACTGAAAAACAACAACAAGTCTTAGTTGTGGCATGTGGGATCTAGCTCCCTGACCAGGATCAAACCAGGGCCCCCTGCACTGGGAGCATGGAGTCTTAGCCGCTGGACCACCAGGAAAGTCTCATCATTGCTTTTTATTTGAAAAGCTACAGATATTTGTACAAGAAAGAAGCTAAAGTATAAAGGAGAAAATCAAAAGCACTTTCATAGTGCACCCGGAGAACCACTGTTGGCCTTTTGGTCTCATTCTTCATAAAGAACAATAGAAACAAATCCACTGTGTGGAGAACAGAGAAAACAAGGACTCAGGGAAACTGGCAAGCAGGCCAGTGTCCACCCATGGGAGGCAGGTCTGCAGGCATGCACGGAGGGTAGTGAGGGGCCAGGGGGTCCTGCTTCAACCCTCCACCCTCCCAAAGGGAAAGGGTGTGATCCATCCATCCATTCATGTGTTCATTTGGTGAGAAATGGTCTCTGCCAGACCTGGGTTCGGTGATGGGGACACTGGCTTGTGGGGACAGATGACAAGGCTCTGCTCTTGGAGCACCCTGCCCAGGGAGCAAGAGAAGAGTGAAGAATGAAACTTGAAAAGAACAAAGATTTGTGATTTCTGTTTAAAGCCTGTAGGGACGGGAGGTTGGGGACCAGAGAGGAAGAGAGACAGCTTGGGGCCACACAGCAGGTCAGCAAAGGCACCATGCTGGGCTATCTAGACGCAGATCTGCCTGAGTTACTGCTCTCTCTCCTGCCTCATCGTGACAGCTGGCAAAGACTTCAAGACTTGGTCTTGGCCAAGCTCATGCTCACAACTTTTACCTCTGCCTGAAACACCTTTCCCCTAAACTTTTCCTCTTTGCTCTTTTGGGTGGGTTCCTTTAGCATTTATCCCTGGAATTGGCATTGCAATCTCTTTTTAATCCTCACAAAAAATATATGAATGAAAGATTATCCCCATTTGACAGGTTGCAAAATGGAGGCTCACAGAGGGTAAGCACCTCATTCAGAGTGAGACAGTGTGTGGCAGAGCTAAGACGCAAAGCCAGATTTCCTGGCTTTAAAACCTGCCCCAACTTGCCACCACCGGTCTGGTTAATCTCTGCTGTCGATGCTCTGTGTGACCTTGGGCAATTTGCTTCCTCTTTCTGATTCTGTCTTGACTTGCAGTCTTCTTAATAGGACAAGGCTGAAATGAGTTCTGTCCCATCTCATAATTTCCAGGGGAGGCTGGGTCTTGATGATGCCAAGAGTCTCCAAAGGCACTCCAGAGAGCCAGGACTAGAGGGGTTCCGCTGGCCATTCCCCACCCCCACCCAGGGTTCTGTGAAGACCAGACGAGGTTCAAGCTCTTTGGCAGGTTTATGCAGAAGACTAGCATTCAGAAGGGAGGGTACATTTCCAATGGCCACATCCAGATTCAGACCCTCTGATACATAAGGGCTCCCCTCACCTCTGAATGTCAGCTTATATCCAGGGACCTACATGGAAATTCTTTTCTGTCGCTGGGTGAGAAGAAACTTGCCTTAAACAGAATTCCATATCCTCAGTGGAGCAGCCTCTCCTTATCCTCACCCTGACTCTGGCTCCAGAGGTATGAATGGATTTAGTGTATTAGGAGGGCAGCGGACCTTAAAAATGGGCCTCCCTCCGACCCTGCGGTTCTCCTGCTTCTAAGGTTGACCCCGAGGAAACAAACAACTGGAGCTGTGCTCAGGGGCCCACGTGCTGTTTATCACCCTCCATCTCGGGTGGCAGGTGACACAGTTGATGACCTGATGACGCCCTTCTTCCTGAAACCCTTTGTTCTCAGCTTCCTGGACACCTCCCCTCCCCATCCTCCTCCTTCCTGGCTGGGTGAGCCCTGCTGGCTCTGCGTTCTCCCCTCCGACCTCCTCCCGTTGCGGCCAAGGACTCACACCCCTCTCCCCGAGGTGGTCCCTGCTGTCCCCGGTCACATGTCAAACATGTGACCATGTTTGACTTTCAAATGTCCCTCTTCGCTGGCTACCGACATGAGTGCCTGGTGACCGCTCAGCGTCTGCAAGCATCTCAGCTGCTCCCCAGGGCTTTTCAGTTTGGGGAACAGCTCCACCCAGGGGGCTCAAGTCTTAAGCTAGGCCTCGGGCTTCCCTGGTGACTCAGGGGTAAAGAATCCACCTGCCAATGCTGGAGACACGGCTTGATCCCTAACCCAGGAAGATCCCACATGCCGTGGAGCAACTACTGAACCCGTGCCCTAGAGCCTGGGAGCCTCAACTACTGAGCCCACGTGTCACAACTACGGAAGCCCGCATGCCCTAGAGCCCATGCTCTGTAACAAGAGACTCTGCCGCAATGAGAAGCCCACGCACCGCAACTAGTGAGTAGCCCCTGTTTTCACTGCAACTGGAGAAAAGCACAACCATAAATAAATACAATCATAAAGGTAAATAAATAAATAAAGCTAGGCCTCACTGCCATCCCTCCAGGCCCAGGCCATCACTGCTGGTCTAACCTATCACCTCCTTGCTGTTGTTCCTCTTGACCCCCACAACCACAATTGTTTCCCCTTTTTTTTTGTCTTTTTTTGGCCATGCCACGTGACATGGAGAATCTTAGTTCCTCAACCAAGGATCAAACCCGCACTCCCTGCATTGGAAGTGTGGAATCTTAACCACTGGACCACCAAGGAAATCCCCGTTTAAATCATTAAAAAAAAAAAAAACAAAAACAGATCTCCTCTCTCCTGCTTCAAATCTCCCCATGGATTCTCACTGCACTTAGGATGGTGTCCAAACTTTTGATCTTACCATTGCCCCCAGCCCTGCTGGTCTCCTCTGATTCTCAAACACACCAAGCTCACGCCCACCTTTGTGAAAGTCCACGTCTACTGAGCACTTAGCATGAAGTTCAGTTCAGTTCAGTTCAGTCGCTCAGTCATGTCCGACTCTTTGCAACCCCATGAATCGCAGCACGCCAGGCCTCCTTGTCCATCACCAACTCCCAGAGTTCACTCAGACTCACGTCCATCGAGTCAGTGATGCCATCCAGCCATCTCATCCTCTGTCGTCCCCTTCTCCTCCTGCCCCCAATCCCTCCCAGCATCAGAGTCTTTTCCAATAAGTCAACTCTTCGAATGAGGTGGCCAAAGTACTGGAGTTTCAGCTTTAGCATCATTCCCTCCAAAGAAATCCCAGGGCTGATCTCCTTCAGAATGGACTGGTTGGATCTCCTTGCAGTCTAAGGGACTCTCAAGAATCTTCTCCAATACCACACTTCAAAAGCATCAATTCTTCAGCGTTCAGCTTTCTTCACAGTCCAACGCTCACATCCATACATGACCACTGGAAAAACCATAGCCTTGACTAGATGAACCTTTGTTGGCAAAGTAATGTCTCTGCTTTTGAATACGCTATCTAGGTTGGTCATAACTTTCTTTCCAAGAAGTAAGCGTCTTTTAATTTCATGGCTGCAGTCACCATCGGCAGTGATTTTGGAGCCCCCAAAAATAAAGTCTGACACTGTTTCCACTGTTTCCCCATCTATTTCCCATAAAGTGATGGGACCAGATGCCATGATCTTTGTTTTCTGAATGTTGAGCTTTAAGCCAACTTTTTCACTCTCCTCTTTCACCTTCATCAAGAGGCTTTTTAGTTCCTCTTCACTTTCTGCCATAAGGGTGGTGTCATCTGCATATCTGAGGTTACTTAGCATGAAAGGTATTCATTTAATCCTCACAGCGGCTTGAGGAGTACTGTGATTATCCTCCTTATGAAGATGGGAAACTGAGGCAGAGGGGTTGCTCAGCCAGCCCAAGGTCATACAGAGTGAGCGCACGACAGAGCCTCAGGGCTTTTGCACTGGGATTCCCTCCGTCCGGAATGATCTTCCCCCTAAAGTTCACGTGACTAACTCATGATCATTTCAGATCTCTGATCAAATGTCCCCTTGCCACATTCTTGCCATCTACCCTTTTGTACCTTTTAGATTCTAAACCATGTGACTGTATCAGCATTTCAAAATAAATGTTTTCTAACAGAGCATTATAAATTTTGATGTAAGAAGCTTGTTAAGGGAACAAACCTTTTGATGACTCAGTATGGACACTGGGATCCCATTTTTGTTCAAATAATTACAATTTAGAAACTAGCCTGGGCATTTTTCTCCTAAAAGGTAACTATGATTAGCTCTGAGAGGTAAGGCTAGAAGTGACTTTTTATAAGTATATATATATATTTTTTTCTTTTTAAAAATTTTTATTTAGAGGTGACTGTTACCGTCCTTTTGCTTGTATGTATTTTATAATTTTTCCCCTGGTAACATGCCTAAGTGGGAAAAAGAATGAATGATTCCTTCCATGTTAGTTGACCAGCACCTCAGAGTTCTACTGTTTTTTTGTTTTTAAGATTTTTTGATGTGGCCATTTTTAAAGTCTTTATTGAATTTGTTACAATATTGCTTCTGTTTTATATTTTGGGTTTTTTTGGCCAAGAGGCACATGGGATCTTAGTTTCCCTACTAGGGATCGAACCCTCACCCCTGCATTGGAAGGTGAAGTCTTAACCACTGGACTGCCAAGGAAATCCCTCAGAGCTCTTCTTGATCAACATTCCTGGTCAGCAGCTGGGGGTACTGAGGCCCAGCAAGGGGCCAGAACTGACCTGGAAGCAGGTGTGGCTCCCAGACGCTCCTGGGAAGTTTCTGGGGTCTCCACTCATAGCCAAGAAGGCCTTTCGAAGGGCACCAGGTGTGTGGCGTGGAGCCTTGAGGTGGGACATGCCACTGAAAGGCTGGCTTCAGTTCTGCCACCTCCCCGAAGGGCCTGAGTGGTCTCTGAGCTGGCCGATCCTTTCTTTGCTCAAACCTGAGAGCAGATTGCCCATTTTCAGAAAGGAAAAAAAAAAAGTGTGGAACATGTTTTCTCAGTTTATGACACTCTGCAACCATGATTGTCCTTGGTACCTTCTCCCTGGAGGTAAGATTTACAGAGCCTCCTCCTTGCCTGGTGCTGTACTGAGCCCATTTTACAGGTGAGGAAACAGAGGATAGGAGGCAAGGAATCACCTGGGAAGGTCACCAACTAGCAAGTTGGTTCAAGGATTCAGCTCAGTTCCAGCCCCTTTTGATTCCAAATTTAGCCCCTCTGATCAAGCTAGGGAAACCCTGGCTCGTGGTTTTTTTTTTTTTGTAACATGGGTTTTCTTAAATAACAATACAAGTTCTTCCTAGACATCAGCACTGTGCAAGGACTTTTATACACATCTGTCTCCTTTGATCCTCACACCCACCCTGTGAGGGAAGGCCTGTTCTGGGACCCATTTCTCGGGAAGACAACAGAGGCCTAACAGGGGAAGTGGCGTAGTCATTCACAGGGGTCTGTAATACCAGGCCTCCCAATGGACATGAGTTTGAGCAAACTCTGGGAGACAGTGAAGGACAGGGAAGCCTGGCGTTCTGCAGTTCGTGGGGGTGACAAAAAGTTGGGCACGACCTGGTGACTGCACAATAACCACAGTGCACTCCAGACATCCCTGGACCCTGCCCACAGCTGCCCTGTGCCCTTGGAGTGCCTGGTCATCTGGTCAACTAACTGGGCTCTGGCCTTGAGCCGGCTCTCAGTTCAGAGGAAGATGAGAAGCCGTGTGAAATGCCAATACTCCCCAGCCCAGGAGGCTGCCCCTGGTGAGGGGACCACACTGTGTGTCAGGTCGCCTCACCTCTCTAGGGTCCTGGCCTCAAGAGCCAGGGGGCCTGGCTGACCTTGAAGAAGCCATAACTCCCATCCCCTGGCTTCTGGCGCTGCTCCTCTGTTGCTGGGCGGAAGGTCCTCTCTGTCAGGGGTTGGGGGAAGCGGCCAGCCTGGTGTGCAGCCCCAGTCAACGCTGGCTGAGCCACAACAGCCGTGAGATCCTCACAGGGCCTCGCATAGCCATCCCAAGAGGGAGACAGGCAATCTTGTGGTGCCTATTCTACAGAGGAGGAAACTGAGGCTCAAAGAGGCTAAGCAACTTGTCTAGTGTCTACAGACTCACATAGTCCAGCCTGGGGTTCCCACCCCCAGCTCTAGCTGGTCCCCTCCAAGGATGATTCTGCCGCTTCTGAGCTGGCAGTCTCCTTGCCCCTGAAGCCCTGTTTCCTCATCTGTAAAGTTGGGGTCGCAGTGCTGCTGGCCTCAGAGGTCTGGAGGTGAGCACACGACTGAGCAACTTCACTTTCACTTTTCACTTTCATGCATTGGAGAAGGAAATGGCAACCCACTCCAGTGTTCTTGCCTGGAGAATCCCAGGGACGGGGGAGCCTGGTGGGCTGCCGTCTATGGGGTCGCACAGAGTCAGACACGACTGAAGTGACTTAGCAGCAACAGCAGAGACCTTCAACAAGCCAAGTCCTTACAAGCTCCTACTCGCACCTTCCAATCTTTAAAATGCAGACAATAATGGTCTCAGATCATCAAACACAGACAACAGCGAGCACAGGGCCCAGCAGGTAGAAAGCTCTTTGATCAATAGTGCCACTGTTATTATCATTATTAAAATAGAGCTGACTGCTCTTTCTCATAGATCAGTCTAGAGAGTTAAGTCAGACGAAACCCGGTCTGTAACAGGGCCTGGCACACAGGAGGACCCTCAAGGCCGCCTCGGCTGCCTCCCACACCTCCTGCCCAGTCCTCCTTCAGAGCTTCCCATCCCCACACTGGGTGGGGGGTTCTGTGGAGCCTCCAGTTGGTGAAAAGGAAGCTGTGAGGCCCATGGGGCTGGGGGGCCCTGGACCACCCAGGCCTTTAGAACAAGGTGTAGGATGACAAGGCTTTTTTCTTGGGTCTCTGCAAAGTATGAGGTTATGACCATTGCTAATGGCTTGGATCCCTGAGGTCTATCTACACTCATTGCACAAAAGGTAGCCATAGAGAAGAAGGCCGCCTGTCCAAGGTCAGTGTTCTCCTACCTGGAAGGAGGCAGTTTTAGCCGAGAGAGGACACCCCGATAGGCCTGGCTCCTCCATGGCTGCTTCCCACCAGAGCGTCTCAGCCACTGGCCAGCAAGTAGCCAGGGACCTGGCACCTCTCATCCCTGGGCTTCCCGCTCCCCCACCGGGTGGGGCACAGAGTGACCCACGGGTGTGGGTACCTCTGCCAAGCCTGCCCTGGGCTGGGCCACAGAGGGGAGGGGGAGCTGGAGGGATTCCCAAGACCTGGCCTTTTCCCACCCTGGCCTTGGGGGAGTGTGCCTGGGGGTGTGGGCAGGGGCCTGGGAGAAGGTCTCACCTGATAGGCTTCTGCTTTCATCCTGGGATCAGCCCAGGGATCTCTCAGCCTCCCTGCTGGATTTCTGAGCAGGACTAAGTCAGAATCTTCCTGTGAGTTAAATAACAACCCGGTGGAGGTTAAAGGTGAGCAGGCAGAAGGGAGTACTAGGGAGGGGGCATGCGGAGACTTCCGGGCCTTGAGGCTGGGCTTCGTGCCCAGTGGGACTGGTTTTATCTGCCTTCTCTTATCGCAGCCCACCTCCCCTTACCGTTAAGGCTGTTTGCCCTGGCCCTGCCCGGCTGGGATCCCTGGTGAGGAGGGAGAGGCCACAGGGCTGCCCTTGAGCTAAGGCGTCCAGGCCTGCTGGGGGGAGGGCTGAGTCTCCCAATAATTTGATCAGAAAGACTCCAGGACACAGACCCAGTCCTCGGCCTACGGGGTGACATCGACGGCCCGGGCAAATGAGCTGGTGCAGGCCTTTCCCGTTTCCCCGGCCTTTCCAGTCATCCGCCAGACTGGTGGCTGGCTCGCTCTAGTGTTTAGGAGACTCCCAGGTGCCAGGCTGCCTCAGGTGATGCCCCCACGAGGCCCTGCCCTCTAAGAGCATTTATTCCTGGCTACATACCTTCCTTCCCAGGTGGGGATGACACTCACATCACCCCAGGGTTCAAGGATAAAGGGGATTAGACTCACACCCGCTGACTTCATCCCAGCCTCCTTTCTGGGGTGTTCTATGGGGAGATGAAGGGTGGGGAGAGACAGGAGCCAGAAGCTCCAGGGTTTAGAACCTGTTTTGCTTGTTTAGAATCTACCCGCAATGCAGGAGACCTGGGTTTGATCCCTGTGTTAGGAAGATCCCCTGGAGAAGGGAAAGGCTACCCACTCCAGTATTCTGGCCATGGACTGTATAGTCCATGGGGTCACAAAGAGTCGGACACAGCTGAGTGACTTTCACTTGGTTGTTTTAATTTTTTTTTAAGTTTAGATTTTTTTTTTTTTTTTTCCAGCTGTGCTGGGTCTTCGTTATTGCACTCTAGTTGCGGCAAGTGGGGGCTACTCTTCACTGCAGTATGAGGCCTTCTCATCATGCTGGCTTCTCTTGTTGAGAAGAGCCTGGGCTCTAGGTGCGTGAAGACTCAGTAGTTATGGTGCTCGGGCTTGGTTGCTCCAAGGCATGTGGAATCTTCCTGGACCAGGGATGGAACCCATGTCCCTTGCATTGCAAGGCTGATTCTTAACTGCTGGACCACAGGGAAGCCCTGGTTGTTTTTAAAACATGGTTTAATTGCATGAGTAAAAATATTAATTCAGGAAATATGAGAAAACACAGAGAAGCATAAAGGATGTGCTGTGTGCTCAGTCACTCAGTCGTGTCTGACTCTTGGCAACCCCGTGGACTGTAGCCCACAAGACTCCTCTGTCCATGGGATTCTCCAGGCAATAATATTGGAGTGGGTTGCCATGCCCTCCCAGGAGATCTTCCCGACCCAGGGATTGAACCTGCATCTCTTACATCTCCTGCATTGGCAGGCGGGTTCTTTACCATTAGCGCCACCTAAAGGACAGAAACACCTTGATAACCATGGGTAATGTTTTAGTGTGATTGCTTCCATTTTTCTTACAAAAGAGCAGAAGCAGGAGATACTGGGTTGGCCAAGAAGTTCATTCGAGTTTTTCCATACGATCTCATGGTAAAACCTGAATGAACTTTCTGGCCAACCCAGTATTTTGTAACCTGCTCTTTCTATCTGTTGTCTTTGGAACGTCTTCCTGCCACAGAGCATATACTTCTTGTCCTTTTGCATGGCCGCCCAGCATCCTGTCACAGGGCCCTGCTCTACCTGTGCCACCCAGATCCTGGGCAACAGCGTAGCATCGACCGTCAGCTTGTTAGAGGTGCCCCACACAGACCTGTGAGTCAGGGATCGGATATGTGCTGACCTTGGGGGAGTGCTGCTCTAACATACTGAAGCTGATGGGGGCTCATGCTTTTCCACAAGCAAAGTTGCCCTGAACCTCATGGACGAGTCGGGCAGAAGTGGCAGAGAACAGGGTAGGGGCACGATCTTTTGAGGTTGTAGCCCTGGCGTGGCCACAGTGCACTGGGCCACGTGGCTCTTCTGTGTACAGGACAAGAATTAACAGGCATCCTCTCCTGCTGGGCTTTCTATGATGCGCTGGCTCCTATCTTAGAATGTGCAAGACTAGCTCCTTCCCCGACCCTCCTACAGTAGATTGTTCTACTTCTTGTCTTTGGTTCCTCTCCTCCTGTTCTCCAGGGATCCTACTGCTCCCAGAGGGGTTTCATCTGAAACAATCCATCCAGTGGCTGTTGCCAAGGTCACCACTGAGGTCCGCATGGCTAAACCTGACAGTCAGTCCTCATCCCCATCTCCTGGGCCTATCAGCAGCACTTGTCTAAGTGATCGATCCTGTGTCTCAGAAACACCCTCTGTCTCTTTAGCTCCTGGATCCCACTCTTCTTACAGTCTCCCTCTCTCTCTTTTTTTGGCCATGCTGCCCGGTTTGCAGGATCTTAGTTCCCCAACCAGGGATCGAACCTGGGGCCTGGCAGTGAAAGCACCAAGTCCTAACCACTGGACTACCATGGAATTTCCTCTATGGTCTCTTCTTTTTTAAAGAGTATGACTTTTTTTTTAAGTCTTTATTGAATTTATAACAGTATTGCTTCTTTTTTTTTTTTTTTTTTTTCCTTTTGGTTGCACTGGATCTTGGTTAGCTCATGGGCTTTTTCTAGTTGCAGGAAGTGGGGCTACTCTTCACTGTGGTGTACGGGCTTCTCATTGCAAAGTCTTCTCTTGTTGACAAGCACAGGCTCTAGGCGCTCAGGCTTTGGTAGTGGCAGCACGTGGGCTCAGTAATTGCGGCACTGGCTCAGTAGTTGTGGCACATGGGCTTCGTTGCTGTGCTCCATGCAGAATCTTCAAGAACCAGGGATCGAACCCTTGTCTCCTACATTGGCAGGTGGATTCTTACCCACTGCGCTACCAAGGAAGTCCTGCTCCCGCCTTTTGTTTGTTTTTATGTATTGTGTTTTTGGCCATGAGGCATGTGGGATCTTAGATCTCCAACCTGCACCCTCTGCATTGGAAAGAGAAGTCTCAGTCACTTGACTGTCAGGCAAGTCTCCTATGGTCTCTGATTTCTTTTAAAGAGTAACTCTTTTATACAGTGATTTATCTTTGGCTGTGGTGGGTCTTCGTTGCCGGGTGGGCTTCCCTCCAGTTGCGGTGATCAGGAGTACTTTCTAGTTGCCGTGCTAGGGCGTCTCGTTGAGGGGTGACTTCTCTTGTTGGGGAACACTGGCTGTAGGGCGTGAGGGCTTCACTAGTCACAGCATGTGGGTTCAGTACTTGCGGCTCTTGGGCTCTAGAGCACAGGTTGATAGTTGTGTCACATGGGCTAAGTTGCTCCAAGGCATGTGGGATCTTCCTAGATCAGGGACTGCGCCGGTGTCCCCTGCAGGTGGGTTCTTTACTGTTGAGCCGTCAGGGAAGCCCCCTCTGGTCTCTTCTTATTTTGTCTGTTGTCCTCAACTCCCTGATGACACTGAACCCTGGAGTGTCCCACTGGGCCTCATCTCTTCTCCCTTCTTCATGTGATGGGAGTTGAAAAACCAACTGGGAGTTCTGACAACTCCCAAATTTTGTGTGTGTCTAGACTTTGGGGGGCCCTGAACTAGACACCAGATGTATGCCTGCCATCTCAGCCTGGATGCTGAAGCCCTCTTTGTCTTGGGAGTGGCAGAAAGTTTATAGGTCCGGTTCTGTTCTAACTCTTGAGAGGTTTCATTCAGGCTTGTCTGTTCATGGGATTCTCCAGGCAAGAATACTAGAGTGGGCTGCCAAGCCCTCCTCCAGCGGATCTTCCTGACCCACGGATTTAACTCAAGTCTCTTACATCCTGACCCAGGGATTGAACCCGAGTCTCCTGCATTGGCAGGCTGTTTTTTTTTTTTACCACTAGTGCCACCTGGGAAACACCTGTAATTCAAATAGTTGAATTACAGTGTTGTATTAATTACTGCTATACAGGAAAATGACTCAGTTATACATGTATCTACATTCTTTTTCATATTCTTTTGTTATGGTTTATTGGAGGAAATTGAACATAGTTCCCTGTGCTGTACAGTAGGATCTTTTTGTTTATCCATTCTACATATACTGGTTTGCATCTGTTAATCCCAAACTCCCAATCCAACTCTCTCCAACCACTCTCCGTCTTGGCAACCACTAGTCAATACTCTGCGGCCCAGATTCCATTTCTGTTCCACAGGTAAGTTCATTACTGTCCTCTTTTAGGTTCCACATGTAAGTGGTATCATCTGGTATTTGTCCGACTTGACTTAGTATGATATTCTCTAGTTGCATCCCTGTTGCAGCAAATGGCATTATTTCCTGCTTTATCTGTTCAATTGCTCAGTTGTGACTCTGCAACCCCATGGACTGTGGCACACCAGGATTCCCTATCAGCAGCTCCCAGAGCTTGCTCAAACTCATGTCCGTTGAGTTGGTGATGCCATCCAACCATCTCATCTTCTGTTGTCCCCTTCTCCTTCTGCCTTCAGTCTTTCCCAGCATCAGGGTCTTTTCCAATGAGTCAGTTCTTAACATCAGGTGGCCAAAGTACTGGAGCTTCAGCATCAGTCCTTCCAATGAATATTCAGGGCTGATCCCCTTAGGATCGCCTGCTTGGGTCTTCTTATGGCTGACTAGTTTCACTGTGCATGCGCACCACATCTTTATTCATTATCTGTTGATGGACATTAGGTTGTTCCATGTTTTGGCTATTGAACACAGGAGTGCATGTCTTTTTGAATTATAATTTCATCTGGATATATGCCCAGGAGTGATTGCTGGATCATATGGTAATTCTATTTTTAGTTTTCTGAGGAAACTCCATACTGTTGTTTTCTTTTTAAATAATTGTATTTCTGGCTGTGCTGGGTCTTCGTTGCTGCTGGGCTCTTCTCTAGCTGTGGTGAGTGGGGGCTCCTCTCCAGCCGCACTGTAACTTCTAGTTGCAGAGGAAGGTCTTCTCACTGCAACGGCTTCTCCTGTTGCGGAGCATGTGGGCTTAGCGGCTGTGGCTCCCGAGCTGGAGAGTGGAGGCACCATAGTTGTGGTGCAAAGGCTTAGCTGCTCCGCAGCATACGGCATCTTCCCAGATCAGAGATTGAACCTGTCTCCTGCACTGACAGGCAGATTCATTACCATTGAGCCACCGGGGAAGCCCCATAATGTTTTCCACTGTTTTCTTTTTAAATCAGATTGTGGGAATTCCCTGGTGGTCCAGCGGTTAAGACTCTGTGTTCCCACTGCAGTGGGGCACGAGTTCTATCCCTGGTCAGGGACCTAAGATCCTGACTACCATGCGGTGCCATCAAAAAAAAAAAAAAATTGGATATTTTTTAAAATCACCAGAGTGTGTTCCTCTCTGTACAGAGCTCTCTGAAGGCTTCCTGGGCTTGGGGCTAGAATAGATTCTCCCTAAGCCTCCAGAAAGAACCAACCTTGCTGATGACAACTCCAGATTTCAGACTTTTCTCCTCAGAACAGACAGTAAGTTGGTTATTCTAAGCCGCTGTGTTTGGCAGCCCCAAGAATCGAATAGGCTAGTCATTTTTTTTTTTCCTTTCACTTGCCTTTTGTGAAGCTGTGACCCAGGTTAATACCTACCAGGAAAGCACAGTTCAGGTAAAAGGTTTTGCCAATCTTTTTTCCCCAGGTCCCCTTTAAGAGGCCCCCACTGGACAGAATGTAGAATGTGCTTCATATGTGCCTATCTCAGATTTCAGACTCACAGGAAATGTAACAAAGGTATTCCACAGAGTGTGCTGTTCCTGAGTGTCCCAGCTCAGAGCCCACATGATCCAAGCTTCTGCTAACTGTTCCCTGTCCTCCCGCCTGCTTGCCACCCTAACTCTTCCTATTGCCACCTCCGCAAGGCCCTGGAGACCCTTCAGCTCTTTTGGTCATTTCCTCTCTTGCCACTCTCTGGTCAGCAGCCTGAGAACTCCTGCAGGTTACAGATCTGTTGTCATTCCACTGGCTAGAAGCCTTTCCAGCCTCCTGTGATTGTAAGTCAAGTCTGAACACATCTGTCAGCCAAGGCAGGCTGCCCCGCTGGGTCATCACTGCAGGTGCGGCTCACAGAAGGTCTCCCCGTTTCCTCCTCAGCAGACTGGGTCCCTTTTCTCATCTGTCTCCCTGCTTTCTCAGACACTGAGTGGAGAGGAGAATAAGGGAGCATCATGGTACCTGCCACTTGGGTACTCAAGAAAAATAAACAAGAGAGACAGAAGTCCCCTGAAGGTATGTCAGGGGACATGAACTGGGACAAAGGAAAGTACCACGTCCTGACAAATCAAATCTCAGTGGTCAGTTACAGGGTTAGCTGGCGGTCTGAACATAGAACACAGCACACAGCCATTTACTGAAAAAGAGTCAACTTTAATTGTAACTGACCAGCCTGTACCCAGGAATGTCTCTGAACAATTGAACAAAATCAACACGATAAAACTGTCCTATCGAAGAAACCAAAAGCATCCATCGGCCTCAGAGGTTCTGAGGGCTACGCTCAGAGCAGCCCGTTCCCATTCCTGCGGCTGGTTCTGCGCCCCACAGAAGTTTCTCATCCCACAGGGAGGGCCGGGGTGGGTGAGGGACCAGTCCCCTCCTCCTAGGATGCTAGGGTATCTCAGAGTCACCAGTGGGGCGTGCCTTTCCCCAACCCCAGTCCTGTCCTAAAGTAAAGGGAGACCCTCTGGGCATCACCGCCAAAGCCAGGGAACAAGGTGAGGCAGCTCAGGTGCCTTCCTGGACTCTCCGCCAAAGTTTTACTCCAGTCTGCTCGGTTGGTGCCTGATGCCCAGGGTGTGGATTAAATAAGATATGCGCTAGAGGAAAAACTCACATGCCCCATAATCTCCACGCTGCAAGTCACAGAGCAGAAAAAAAAAAACAACCACGGCCCTAACGAGAAGCAATAGCAGCCGGCCCTCAGAAGACGCGCTCAAACTCCGTCTGGTTGGTGGTGGCGGGATTCCGGCTCTGGTTGGTGGACTGCTGGGTGATCTGGCTGCCCTTCCGGCGTGGAGGTGCCAGGTACTCGAACATGGATGTCAGGTGGGTGGACAGCATGCCCTTGAGGTCCGAGGGCATGGGGTCAGACCAGAAGAAGTCGTGGTTGAGGGCGTCGTCACTGTCGATGCGCTGGGCGGGGTCCAGCACCAGCAGCTTGTCGATGAGGTCCAGTGCGTAGGGGTCTCGCACGTAGGCCTTCAGCCTGTCCTTCACCTTCCGCTTCTGGCCCTTGACCAGCTCCACTTTCTCAAACAGCTCGTACTTGTCCACATTTGGCCATACCTGGGGCAGGGGGGAGGCATGGAAAGAGGGGAAGACTAGTTCAGCAGGGTATGTGCCTGATCCACTGGTCAAGTACATATTCAGTGACTGGATACGTCTCTGTTCAGGACTTCCCTGGTGATCCGATGGTTAAGAACTGCCTGCCAATGCAGGGGACATGGGTTTGATCCCTGGTCTGGCAAGATTCCACATGCCATGAAGCAGCTAAGCCCGTGCGCCACAACGACTGAAGCCCGGGTCTAAAGCCAGTGCTCTGGAGCAAGAGAAGCCCCCCGCAATGCAACTAGATAAAGCCCAGGCGCAGCAATGAAAATCCAGAGCAGCCAAAAATAAATAAGGAAATACTACAACTTGCTCAGATGCTTCCAGACCACCCCAGAGCCCTCTGCGGCCAAAGCATCAGTAACCACAGATGGGACACAGGCACTGAGTACCAGACCCTTTAACATGAATCATCTGGGATACGTGTGCCAAGCGTGACAGAACCACAGACGTCTCACGGCACAGGTCAGGTCTGAGGCGAGGCGCTCAAGACACCTTGCCGGAAAACCCCAGGAACCGGGGACGCAGCCCAGACCTGACGTCACCATGGCTAACAGTAGACTGTGACCCTCCATCAGCCGCCTGTCCAGGTCAGGGCTTCGCCTCTGTTCCGTGCTCCGCTCCTCCCCTGCTAGGGAGCCTCCCCCACCCACCTCAGAGGTGTGTGGCCCCAGGAGGCGGGCTGTGACGCACCTCGGGGGTGATGGAGCCGCAGAGCTGGCTGATGAGGGCGAGTTGGTGCTGCTCCGTGTTGCCCTGCATGATGGGGCTGCGGGTCCACATCTCCGCCATGATGCACCCAGCACCCCACAGATCAATGGGGGGGCCGTAGTCCCGCTCCCCTGGGAATAAGAGCACACCAGGGAGGGCCCCCTGAGCCCCACGGCCTCCTGAGAGGCCACGCCCCTGGGGCCGGTGGCTCAAGAAGCCCTGGCAGTTGGGGTGCTGAGACTGAGCTGAGTGCCCAGCCCCTGCTCCCCTCTGCCAGCTCGGGAGAGTCCTCACCGAGCAACAGCTCTGGGGGCCGGTACCAGAGGGTCACCACACGGTTGGTGTAGCGGTTGGGCTGGCTGTTCTTGGCCAGGCTGAAGGCCCGGGCCAGCCCAAAGTCCGCCAGCTTCAGAACCCCATCGCGGGTGATGAGCACGTTAGCCGCCTTCATGTCCCGGTGCAGGATCTGCAGGAAGCACAAGGCGGAGGGTTCCCAGGGATCCCTTAGCCATGCCCACCCCGCAGTGAGCTCAAAGGCCAGCCCAAGCCTTGCTCTCTCCTCCCCGACCAGGGCCCCACCTTGTTCCTATGGATGTAGTAGAGGCCGTTAAGCAACATCTGCATGACCCTCTTGATCTCAGATAGTGTGAACTTGACTAAAACGTTGCTCAGCAGCCCAGCAAGATCATGCTCACAGAAGTCAAACACCAGGTATATACTGCCTTTGCAGCGGTTATAGGGGGAAGCTGAGGCAGGAAGAATGAGGAGAGAGGGGGAGGCAAGAAAAAAAAAATCAGAAACCTTATATGCAACTCATTTCCTCCAAACTAGCTCCCAACTCCTCCAACCCATGGCCACCCAAATATCCGGGTACGAATTCCTTCACGGGTAAGGTATTTTCTGAGTGCATTCTCTGGGCTGGGTGCCGTGGCAGGCCCTGGGGAAGCACCTGCTCCGATGAAAAGACCAGAGAAAGCAGTCACAGTTGGAATGTCTGGGTTAAGAAGAGGCAGTGTAAATGTGTCCAGTGTCAACTCCGCAAACAAAGCCTCAGTTTTTCCATCTGAAAATGGGGACATGATCCAAACAACTTACCTTTGGTTCGACAGATCTCAATCAAGTTGACCACATTCTCGTGTTTTAGAAGCTGGAGGATCTTGATCTCCCGCAATGCTGTAATGGGGAACTGGGTGGGAGAAAAGACAGGAGGAAGTCAAAAGTGGGTAAGCACACTACAGACCCATGAACTGGCCATGGGGTCCACGCGAAGGGTCAAAGGTTCAGGGACAGAGTAAATGCACAGGCTCTGAAATTAGTTGTCTCAAATACCACATATGTAAAATGGGAGTAACTATGTACCCCTCATAAAGAACTGAATGAAATGAATCAAAATAATTCAATGAATGAACCGAAACAGTGATACTTCACACAAAAGTTCTGTTACCAGTCATCAGACGCTCTGCAGTTTCTTCAACCTTATAAATTTTAGCCCTATGCCTGCATTTAACCTGTTTGGCAGTTAACAAATATTAAAGAAGCTGGTCTCTGGAAAGCTGAACCAGAACTAACACACGTGTGTGGCACGAGAAACTGTTACTTTTCAGCTAAATGCCAATCACCTTTTCAAAACCACTGCATGTAATTATTAACATTTTCTATATATATATATATATATGAAAAATATATATATTTTGCGTTCAACAAAATTAAACCCTAAACAAAAAGTGTTTAAAGACTTCCTAACTCCAAAAACCCAGGGGCACCAGGTACAAGCATGGGCTCCCCCTCCTGGCACCAAACATATTCACCCAAAAATGAAGTACCAAAAGCTCTAAGACATCTGAATTCAAAGACTGAACTGGGAAGTCAAACTTCCTGGAATATGGAAATTTCCAAACACCTAACCTGAATCTATTACGTTGAGAGTCCCCAAAGCAGAAAGGTGGAAACGCAACCTCACGCCCAAGGGAGCTGGGAGACCTGCCCACCCCACCCCATACTCACCCCCTCTTTCTCGTTCTCCATCAGTACCTTCTTCAGGGCCACCTTTTGGCCAGTCTTGCGGTGCTTTGCCTTAAACACCTCCCTGCAGGCGGAGAGGGGAGACCCAAGAGGGATCTTAGAGGACGTCTCCGCAGAGCCCGCCCCTCCCCCACCAGAGAAGGGCCGGAAAGGGAATCCCGGGCGGGGCTGGGCCGGGTCTCCCAGGGCACTCGGCTACCCCACCACGCGGTGACTCCGGTCCCTTCTCGAGTCTCAGCCTCCTTCCCTCTGCTCTTTGCGCCTCAGTAGGGCGTCTCGCGGAGAGATCCCGCTCCACTC
>NW_011494947.1:5182229-5182365 GCF_000754665.1 Bison bison bison
GGGGGTTGGGGGGGGGGGTGCCCAGCCTTACCCGAAGGTGCCTTGGCCGATTTTAGCGAGCTTCTCATATTTGGTCACCTCATCACAAAAAGGGCACTCCACCGAGTCGTACTGCTTTGCCATGGCTGACTCCAGT
>NW_011494947.1:5183046-5206203 GCF_000754665.1 Bison bison bison
GCCCTCGGCGCGTCACCGCCCGCGGCCCCTCCTCCGGCTTCGGAGGTGGGGCCCCGCGCTCAACACCTGGCTTCGGGGCGCGACTTACCGCGTGCCTCAGTTTACCCGCACATGCCAGCCGCAGCGGGACTCCCTTCCTCCCCTGCTCGGGATTTCCCCACCCGCCCCCCACACCCCACTGTACGCAGGCGAAGACTAGAGGTGCCGAGAGAGCGGCCTGGGGTCCGGGGAGGGGAGAACGGGCCCCCACCGCCGCCTCCCCGGGCCCCAGCCGACCCGCCGTTGATATGGCAACCGACGGCCGCCAGGGGGCGCGGCGACATTGAAGGTGGTGAGCCAGCAACGCCTGGGCCTTCCACTCCTGGATCCCCACCCAGTTCTCTGGGAGACAAGAGATGAGACCCACAGGACTTTGGTTCCAGCCGAGCTGCTCCCTAACTGGTCGCGCCCCGGGTTAGTAGCCACAAAGGTAGCTGGCATTTCGTCTGCCCCTCTTGTGTGCTCAGGAAGTGCTGGGCATTCCTGCTGAATCCTGAATCCACCGCCCCATAGTCAGGATCACTAACCAATTTTACAGAAGAGCACATTAAGGCTCGGAGAGGTGAGGTCATTTGCTCAAGGTCTCACAGTAATAAAGCTGGGACTCGAACCTTGTCTATCTGAATCCGAAGAGGATTCTCTTGATTCAGGCTGTTTACAGTCTGTCCAGCAGTATAGCAAGTGGTGCTGTTTGAGGCCTGCTGTCCTTATGCCAGGGTACCAAGCCCACCACCGTCCACCCTCTCCTTCTTTGATCCTATGCCTGCTTCTCCTATCCTGGCCCTTCTTCCCCAGCAGCTTTCTGATACATTCTGGCTCCAGGAGCCTCCTGTATTTCCCTCCAGCCTTTAACACCCAGCCCCCCAACAAGGCTGCCTTCAGACCTCCTCTCCACCCCTCTTCAATCTGCACCCCCCACCCCAGTCCTCCACGAGTGGATCCTAAGACCTGTCTTCCCCAGTCTGTCCCCCTGCCAGCACCCATCAGATCATTCTGAAGTGATGTCTGTATGTCTTTCTCTCCACTGTCATCAGAAAAAACCAAACTATGACATTTGAGGCTCTTTGCATCTCCCCACCTAGGCTGTGGCCACATTGCTTCCTACACGCCAGGGCCCCTTGCTTTCAGGGCTGTGCTGTCTGATTGCACCCCACTACCTTCTCTTCTGCCAGGAAGGTTCCTGGGTTGCTCTCCAGCTCTTAGCTCACATGGCTTGGCCTTGAAGCTTCTTTGTAGGAGGAGTCAGGAATGGGTCTGGTAATGCTGGTGTCCCAGGAGACCCTGTTCTGCTGGGAGGCAGGGGGACTGCCAGGGAAGGTCTTCAGGATCAGGTGAGGAGCAGAGAGCCCTCTCCTGAAGGCAGTGTGGACCAGCGAGGGTTTGGGGCATGTCAGGGAGTGATCTGGGGTCAGTTTCTTGGGTGCAGTATTAGAAGCAGGGTGGCCATTGGCTAAACTGGGGGTGGGGAGAGCAGGGAGGGAGAAAATAATAATAATTGTAGTAATTATAGTTTATGGAGGGAAAATAAATGGTCCAAGCTGTACACTTAGCACTTTATGGGAATTATCTCAATTCTCACTCAGCAATATTATACTATTATTACCTCTATTGTACATAGAAGAACACTGAAACTCAGGGGTGACATCACTTATTGTTGTTCAGTTGCTAAGTCGTGTCTGACTCTTTGCAACCCTGTGGACTGAAGCCCACCAGGCTCCTCTGTCCTCCAGTATCTCCTGGAGTTTGCTCAAATTCATGTCCACTGAGTCCGTGATACTATCTAACCAGCTTATCGTCCGTGATACTATTTAACCAGCTTATCTCCTGGAGAAGGAAACGGCAAACCCACTCCAGTATTCTTGCCTGGAGAACTCCATGGATGGTGACATCATTGGCCAGGGTCAAATAGCTGGCCGGTTGCCACATTGATATGTAAAGCCAACACCAGCCAAAGTCTGGTGCCAACCCCAAGCAGTTACCCATGTCAGGACTCCGCCCACCTGGGCTGAGGGTGGAGCAAGGGCACTGTCATGGCACAGCATCGCCAGCTGGGTGGCCAGATGCCAGTGGGAGGTGTGGGAGGGGATAATCGCATTGGGTGGGAGGGGGAAGTCTGCGTGGGTTTGGGTGGCTTCCACCATCAGATTCTCAGGCTGGGGCCCCTGCTTGTTTCTCACAAGCTCTCCCTAAGTTACATCCTGTGGGCAGAGGCCTCAGCAGAAGTTCCGGTGGTGTCATCACCTCCACCGCCCCCATCCCTGGCCTGAACCCTGACATTGCCAGTCACTTCCCCTCAGGGCCTCGGGCCCTCAGCCCTCCCTGCGGGATGATGGCAGGCAGGAGCAGTCAGAGCCCTTCAGAAGGCTGCCGAGTCAGAGTGAGAAGAAATTAGATCCTAGCCAGAAACAACTTCTCACCGACTCTGACTTCTTCGCTGGCTGGAGGGAAATGTTTCCTGTTTCCATGGACCGGTTAGGCTGGCAAGGCCAGGCCTGTGGCCAGTACTCAGGAAATGTTTGCTGACTGACCAGGCTCTGAGAGAGCCTCTGGTCCTGCTGCCATTTAGCATTTAGGGAAACTGAGGCACAGAGTAGGAAAGGGAGCGCCTGGCCAGCTGTTTGACCTGGACCTTCTGTTTTCTTCCCCTGACCAGGAGCAGGGTACGGGGCATATGGAGGGAAGAAGAAGGGCTCCTGGGGGGGTGTGCTCTTGTTGCTGGTCTTCCTGGGGAGACAAGGGTCACCGGATAGGGGGACATAGAATAGAGAATGGCTGGGTGATGTCCACGGCCCTGCAATTCCATGGACCTTCTGCCCACACCAGCTAGGTACTGACTGCATGCCTGGCCCCATGTCAGACCTCTGGAACTTTACAGCACCCGTCTTAGAAAGCTGCTGTTAGGGGACTCAAGTTACAGAAGAGGAAACAGTTTCAGAGTGGTAAAAGTGGCCTGTCCAAGGCCACGCAGCCAGGGAGCTATGGAGCTACGATTCAAAGCCAGGTCTCTTTGGCCCCCCATAGAAGACAACTGAGAAAAGCTGTGAAAAGATATCTACTGAGTCCTACAGTTGGAGCAGGCCTGCGGCCAGTGTGGAAGCTTGAGGCCAGTGCCTCTGACGGTGCATGAAGTCTGTTCAGAACATGCATATAAAGACACAAGTGAGGGACTTCCCTGGTGGTCCAGTGGCTAAGACTCAGCTCCCAATGCAGGGGGCCTGGGTTCGATCCCTGATCAGGGAACTAGATCCCATATGCCAAACTAAGAGTTTGTATGCCTCAACTAGAAGATTCTGAATGCCACAACTTAAAAAAATCCCTTCTACAGGAACTAAAGATCCCATGTGCTGCAACCAAGACCCAGGGTAGCCAAGTAAATAAATAAAAATATTTTTTTAAATGATGACACAAGTGAATGTAATACAGATAGTATTCTCAGTGTAGACATCTTATTTCATGGCCACAGGATAGTGTGAGAGATGTCGAGTTTGTCCCATTTTATTGATGGGAACAGTGAAGCTCAGAGAAGTGACGTGACTTGCTTGAGATCAGGCAGGTGGCCGTCTGGACTCAGGTGTGCCTGGGTACAGTGACTATGACATTGAAAGGCTCCAGTCTCTAATCGTGCTTGACCAGGTTGCTGACACCTCTGTCATAGATTGGGGAGGGGAGGACGGAAGGGCTAGAAATCAGAGCAGGGTTCCTGGGGCACTGTGCCTTAGTCTAGACCACAGGGACTCAGTGGAGAGAAAGACGAGCCGGTGGAGGGGTGTGTGCGTTCCGAGTGTGGGTCTAGCCCAAGCAAAGGCCTGAGGCTGGAAAGCGCTCGTGTGTTCAGGGCTGTGGAGTGGGGTTGGGCTGGCCTCCAGCGCCGGCTGAGGAGGGCCTGGGGACAGCCACCGGCCAGCAGGTCCCCAGCCACACTCCCAACGGCCACTCGAGGCGGCACAAAGAGGGCTCTGAGCTCAGCGGAGCCGCCACACTGAGCAGTCACACTGAGCCCCATTCATTCTCCCAGGGATGCAGCAACTACCCTGGCGCCTGGGCCAACGGCAGGGCTAGCCTGGCGCAGGCAAGGCCCCTCCACCACGGCAGCACAGCCTCGCCCTGGCCGTGGCTGGGACTCCCGAGTGTCACCCAGTGTGCCTGCCCCAGGGTTTTCCTGACCTGAGCCAGTCTGCCCCTGGCCTGAACCACATCCATCCTTCAGCAAGAAGTGCCAGGGTGTACTGGCCCAGGCCATCATTTGCTCTTTTTGTCTTCCCAACAACTCCAGGAAGAGGGGGAGAGGGGGGATTACTGTGACCCTATTTCATAGATGAGGAAACTGAGACTCAGAGAGGTAAAGTCTCTTATGGAGGGTCACACAGCAAGTCGGGAGTGGGTCTGGCCAGGAAGCCAGTACTGGCTGATGCCACCACTTCAGCAGTGAGCCCAAATCCCTCCAACTGCCTCCTGAGAGAGAAGCTGGGGGATCCACCCTCCAGCTCTCATCAGGAAGATCTCTCTAGCTATCACGAGGCTACCAGCCCCTGTCCTTCTTCCGACAACAACCAGAGACGGGAAGGAGTTAAAACACCTGGGTATCTGTCCAGCCTCTGCTCCTTGTTAGCCTCAGTTCCCTCATCTGTGAAATGGGACAGTGCCAGGATCACCTCACAGATCTGTGACAATCTGTGGGGGCTTCCAGATCCATGCCTGGATCATGGTTGACGCTCAAGAGAGGGAACTGTAGTTGTACCCCCTTTTCCTCCCAAGTCCATGGTCCAGAAGCCCCCTCCTTTCATTTGAACTTTGTCCCATCCAGGCCTGTTTGCTGCCTCCATCTCATGGGCTGTGTCCCTTTCCCTTCCAGGGCCTCAGGTTCCCCCTTGTCCCATCGAGAAAGTTTGGCAGGCCCTTCTCCCACCAAGGTCTATCATCCAGCTGCCAGAGGGTGGCAGGCACTCTGAGTGTGCAAGTTAGGACCTCAGACTCCATGGCTGGACACGCAGGTCCCAATTCCAGGTCACTTGATTTCGGGGCATGGCCTCAGTTTCCACATCTGTAGAATGAGGACAAGAAAAACAGTATTTGCCTCCTTAGGGCAAAAGAACTGAGCCCTTTGGCTGGCCCGTACTAGGTGACCAGAAAACGTTAGTCATCAGTAGTCATTATTTTTATGGAGGATGTACAAGGGGCCCCACCTGACCTTGAACTTCCCCTTTCACAGCCCAGTGGGCCAGTCCTGGAGCCAGGATAATAATGTCCGATCATGCGAGAGCCTCCGTGGGTTGACTGTGTACCTTATGCTCGTGCCTAGTCTAGAAGTTAGGTAACCGAGTCTTCAGAGGCAGAAGTAACTCCGCACTCAGAGCGGGGATCTGAAGCCCCTGGTCTTTCAGGTACCCCCCCAGCAGTTGCTGGAAGCTTCTGCAGGTGGCAGGGACAACCTGTGTAGGGGAGGTTTCATTTCCTCATCTCTGTCCTGTCCATGTGAGCGTGCACACACACACACACACACGGGGTTGCAGGGTAGAAAAACACCAGGCTGTGGGTTAGGGGCCTGAGAGGGCAGGTTGTCACTCAGTCTGTGCTACCAACCCGCTGTGTGACCTGGGGGCCTTCTGCCTGCCTGTGTCTCGGTTTTCCTATCCTATCCTTGTACAGCGGGGTGGTGGACTAAATTATCACCATGTCCCTGCCAGCTTGAAAAGGAGTGACCATGCCTTGAGGGCACTGATTCTGTGCCAGGCTTTGCACCAAGCGCTGGACCCTGTGAGGTGGGCATTGCAAATACCCCTCACTCACAGAGACAAAACTAAAGCTCGGGGAGGGATTTGTCCAGGATCACACAGTGACAGAGGGGGGCAGCCAAGAGTTGAATTTGGGTGGCCTCAGGGCCCACGGGCCAAACCATGGCACTCCCCTCGCCACCACTGCCAGTACATCCCCCGGCACTGAGGCTTAGAATAAACCCCTCTGCCCGCAGGCCTGACTCCCTGCACCCTCCCAGCCCGCTGGCCAGACCCCCCAACAGCAGTTGTCAGGTCCCTGGAGGCCCCCAGCCCAGTAGGCTCTGTTCCCAGAGCCTGCGGTTTCTTTCCCAGACCTTCCAGATCTCACGCGCTTGTGGTCTGCCCCCTGCCTCCCCCCGCTGCCGAGGCCAAGGAGGAGGCCCACAGGGGCTGGGACTTGAGGGGGGGCGCCCTGCCTCCGCCCCCCTGCGGAGAGGATGGGGAGGGTGGGGCTGTGAGAGTTTCACTGGTTTAAAAATACACAGAGGAAGCTAGCGAGAGGGCGCGAGAAAGGGGAAGGGGAGGTGAGGGAGGCATCCCAGCACTGATGTCCAGAGCTTCGAGTGGCCACTCGCCTTTCGGCCAGGGGCTCTGCACGGCTTGCCAAGATGACGGAGGGGACCAAGAAGGCCAGCAAGAAGTTCAGTGAGTGTGGGGTGCCGTTTGCACCGTCCTTCATCCCTCTGTCTGTCTGTCCGTCTCAGCCTCTCTGCATCTGCTTCTTCCCACTCTATCTCGTTTCTGTTTCTCTTTCTGTCCATCTCTGGCTCTCTCTGGAGGACTCTGAGAGTTTCCATGGTGCCGTCTCTCCATCCCTCTGGCCTGATCTCTCTCTCCATCTCTGTTTCTGTCTGGTCTGTCTCTGTCGCTATTCCTCTGTCTCTCCACCTGACTGTCAGTCTCTCCATTCGTTTGTGTGTCCTCTGGCTCCCTGTGACCTCTGGGCTGTGCCAGGGAAGACCTCCACGCATTCCATTGCCTGCCTCTGTGCTGGTTCACACGGAGGTCTCAGGTTGGGAGATGCTGGGGCTGGGGCGGGGGGAGGGGTGCGTGCCATGGGTTAATGTCCCATGACCCCACCAGCAGTGACGCTGGGACCCAGAGCATCTAAATGAGGGGCCACACCCACCCATCACTCTTCTTTCCCAGGTTGCTGATTCCTTCCTGGTCCCAGCAAACTTCAGCTCCCTCTGATTCTTTTAAGATTTAGATACGGATTTAGCTGTGCTGGGTCTTAGTTACGGCACTCGGGATCTTCAATCTTCATTGTGGCATGCAAGATCTTTTTAGTTACAGCATGTGGGATTTAGTTCGCTGACCAGGGATCGAATCCCAGGCCCCCTGTATTGAGAGCACAGAGTCTTAGCCACCGGACCACAGGGAAGGCCCCCTCTGATGCTTTGGACCTGACAGCACATGAGGGGAGTGCACAGGGCAAAGATTATGACTGTATTCCACAGACAAAAGACCCAGAGACTTGCCTGAGGTCATATAGGGCTACAGAGCAGGGCTGTCTCACGTCCCTGGACCCTGGACTTCAGTTTCCCTCCCTGCCCCACTACTGCTTCCTCCAGACCCCGGGTGCCCAGGAGACAAAACAAGTGGTACAGAGAAAGGAGGCGATTCGCTCGTTGGCATAGCTTTCTAAGAGCAGAGCCTCAGCATCTGCTGATGGCGCTTGTCAGGAGGCAGAGGCTATAACTGAGGGTGGGGTGGGGGGTGGGCAGGCCTGGGAGGAAAGCCCCAGAGCACTGATCCCAGCACTCCAGCGCTGCGGGCCCTCGGCCAGGCTCCGCTTGGCTTTTTGACCCTGGGCAAATTCCTTCCCCTCTCTGGGCCTCAGTTTCCTCTCCGTCAAATGGGGCCATCCCACCTATGTTCCACCGTGGTCGTGAGGATCTGAGGAGGTGGAGGATGCCAAGGAAGTGGGAAATGCCAGGGTGTTTTCGTTTTTGCTTATGGAGGGGCCGTAGTGAAGTCCGGCAGATGGCGGTGGCTAGGAGGAGGGGCAGTCCCACAGCTGGGAGCAGGCAGGAGGGCGCTCAGGCGCACCCCTGCGGAAACGAGGAGATGGTATCACCCGAGCACTGCCGCCTGAGTCCCCACCAGGGCTCAGCTGACAGGAAGGAGAGAACTGCGGGGAGTGGGACCCTCAGGGACCCGACAGCCCCCTTCTCATTTCATCCGCACCTCAGGGGCACCTCAGAGCCTCGTTCAAACACCCACATCACGACCCCCGCCCCGACCCTGACACGCACGTCACACACACACACACACACACACACACACACACATATGTGCTCTCAGCTATGTGACTTTGGGCAGGTCATGTCACCGCTCTGAACTTCAGTTTCTTCATCTGGAAAATGGGGGATTAAACTTGTGCCATGGGGTTGTGCTGAGAATTCAGGGAAGTAATTAATGAAGGTGGCATGTTTGACAAATGCAAAGGCATTCATTGTGATCGTCATCACCATCTTTCTTCATTACTTCTGACTGCTATGAAGCATGTTATTTACATGCAGAGTTCATGGCTTTCTTCAATTCTTCCATTGCTCAGAGGGCAGTGGTCCCCAACCTTTTTGGTCCCCAACCAGGGACCAATTTCGTGGAAGACAGTATTTCCACCATCTGGGGATGGTGGGGGGGATGGTTTGGGGATGATTCAGGTGCATTAGACTTATTGTGCACTTTATTTCTAGTCTAATGCTGTTGCTGATCTGCCAGGAGGTACTGGTCAACAGCCCAGAGGTTGCCCCCACCCCCGCCATGGGGGACGGATACTATAGTCTCTATCTTACTGATGTGGATGAATGGGGCTCAGAGAGGTCAAATGACTTGCCTAAGGTCACAAAGCTAGGATGTGGAATTGAAAGGCTACGGGATCCCAGTGGTGCCATAATATACCATAACTCTTAGAGGGGGTGTCAGTGAAGCTCCCAACCCTCCATGAACCCTCAGTGAGTGGAACTGCACAAATGTTTCATTGCTTTTATTATTACTGCTGGCGATGTCATTAACTCCTTTTCCTCCCCTCCCCCCTTCCAGAGTTCTTCAAGTTCAAGGGGTTTGGGAGTCTCTCCAACCTTCCGCGGTCCTTTACTCTGAGACGATCTTTGGCCCCCAACAGTATCCGGCCCCAGGTGGAGGCTGACACCTTCGATGCCACACAGGATGACATGGTGACAGTCCCCAAGAGCCCCCCGGCCTATGCCCGCTCCAGCGACATGTACAGCCACATGGGCACCATGCCTCGCCCCAGCATCAAGAAGGCTCAGGGCAAACAGGCCACCCAGAAGGCCCAGGAAGTTGGCCCTGAGCCCCAGGTGGTACCCCGAAGCCTGCCTGACCCTCCAGGCTTGGAGGCAGCTGAGAAGGTGGTGCCAGGGACCATTGCCTCCAGGGAGGACACCCCAACAGTGGGACCCAACCCTTCAGCAGTGGAAGTGGACCCCACAAGAAAACCTGAGGATGCCAGGCCAGACACAGAAGAAGGGCGAGACCCCAAGAATGTGCCCTCAGAAAGGTAGGTGCCCATCAGGGGAGGGTGAGGGCAGAACCTGCGGGGATGGCATGTCCAGCCTCCTGTCAACAGAGTCTGGAGAGGACCGCCCAACACACACATCTGTAGAAAGAAAACAGAATACACACACGCACACACACCCCCTACACATTAACTAAGTGCTTACTATAAACCAGGCTTCCCTAGTGGCTCAGATGGTAAAGAATCTTCCTGCAATGCAGGAGACTCAGGTTTGATCTCTGGGTCGGGAAGATCCTCTGGAGAAGGGAATGGCAACCCACTCCAGTATTCTTGACTGGAGAATCTCATGGACAGAGGAGCCTGGTGGGCTATATATAGTCCATGGAGTCACAAAGAGTCAGACACAACTCGCAACTAACACTTTTACTTCACTTTTCACTACTATAGACCAGGCTCTGTACTTAGCCCTTCACATGTAATTAATTCTCAGAAAAAAAAAAAAATCCAGGGAGAGGATACTGTTATTTCCATACCACGGATGAGGAAACTGAGATTCAGAGAAGAAATGCCGTCTGCCCCTGTCAGATTGCACATCTAGCAAATGACGAAATTAGGACTTGACCTAAGACCCACCTGACTCCAGCGCCCTAGGCAGCCTCCAGCATGAGCCCTCAGCACTGGGCCCAGCCCAACCACTGGATCCCTGCCCTGGGCCCCCACCTCTGAATCTCCGCCTTTAATTCTGCTGGACAACATTGCTCCCCTAGGTCTGGTAAAGCGTTTGCTACCTAACTTGGGTACAGGGTGTGTTGAATTGTTGCAAAAATACAAATAGTGATGTGACCATAGCCCTCAGTTAGTAAGTACCTGTTTTACTAGGTGTCAAAACAAATGTTACTCACTGAAAATTCTGTAAAAGATTATATCAATACTATAACCTGCCCCGCCCCCATCTTACAGCTAGGGAGCCTGAGACTCAGCCAAGGTTGCAGGGGTGGGATTTGAGCAGGAATCTGCCTGTCTCCAGTGGCTGCACACTCATCCATCACATGGTACCCACCACATTCTAAGCCCTACAGCCCTTGGGAGACCCCTCAGCCCCAACCAAAGACATCTTTGTCTTTCCAACTCTCAGAGACTTTGTCTAAACCACACTGGTTATTATAGATGTACTTACTGAAATAAAGAGGGAAAAAGAAAATCTGAGAAAAATTAAACTCTAGGGTTTGTTTTGGAACCTCTCTTGAGTGATTTTGCCCTGAGACACCAAGCACAGCTTCTGTGCGCTGGGATAATTGGTCCTTCAGTGGGGAGGAGGAGAACCTTATAGAGCTGCAGAGTGAATCCAGACCAGACTGCCTCTTACTGACCTTGGACAAGTCTGTTCCCTTCTCGGAGCCTCGCTTTTCTCATCTGACAAATGCGCACAACGATACCACCTACCTTGTAGGGCTGTGTTGAGAATTCAAGAATAACGTACTCGTAAAAATCTTAGCACAGTGCCTGGCACACAACAAACAACGCAATAAATGGGAAGTGCCTACATTTATGATTTAAAGAACGAATGCTTTCTCACCATCTTTACCTACTCCAGGCTGCCTTCTCTTGCCATCCTCTTAAATTCTGCCTCATTCGGGTGTGCAACAAGGATTGTATGTAGGGGTCCAGTGCGGGTCGGGGAGCGTTGTGAGGTAACCCAAAGCCTGAGGTTTGCGGAAGCGGGGCTGGCGGGGCGCAGGGGCGTGTCTGGGAGGCGTGGCCTTTCCATGCTGCTCGGGGACTGTTGGGGAAGCTGGCGTTGGAGAGGGGCGGGGCGAGGCGGAGGCGTGTGCTGGGGGCGTGGCCTTCCCATCCTCCCCGACCCTGACGGACAAGGAGAGGCGAAGGGCGTGTCCGGGGCGGGGCACGTCCTTCCCAGAGGGCGGAGTAGACGGTGGAGAACGCCGAGGGAGGGCGGAGGGGGCGTGTCAGAGGCGTAGCCTCAGGCCAGGCTCCGCCCCTGGAGTCCTGCTGTGAGCTCCACAGCTCCGTAGCCTGAGAAAGGCGGGAGCCTTGGAAACAGGAGGTCCCCGGGTTGCTGGCGGCGACGGCAGGGAACCATGACTGCAGTGGGCCGGAGGTGCCCCGCACTGGGATCCAGAGGGTGAGTGACCGAGCTGGGACCAAGGAGGGCCACCGCCTGGGACCGGGAGTTGGCTGTGGGGGAAATCTGTGCCCCTGGGGCAGCTGACAAACCTGGGTGCGAGTTTAGCATCTGGCACTTTTAAACTTTCTTTTGGTGCAACTCTGACCCCGCTTCAGGCTGAGCATCTGCTGGTCACAACAGTCCCAGAAGAGAGACACTATCACTATCCCTAGTTTACAGATAAGGAAAGAGGTTTACTTGCCCAGTTTGACACAACTAATGAAAGTCAGAACTAGCGTTCAACTCCACCTTCCCGGATCAGACCCCTCAGCAGGTCTTGAGACACCTTTAGAATGCCAGGTCTAGGAGCCAGCCATCCTCCCCTGTGGGCAGAGATAGTCCTGGCAGTGCCTTGGGGTATCAGGCCTGGCTTAGAGCTGACAGAGGAAATAGGGGGACTCTCCCTTCCTGCCCCTGATCACCTGGGATGTCCCGGGGTCCTGAGGAGGGTGGATTAGCAGATCGGATTGAGCCTCTTCTTGGTGCCCTGGGACCCAGTGTCCCACCTGCCTTAGGCCAAGTAGAAGGTGAGGAACTGTTGAACATTTCTTCTAAGAGCCTGTGAAGCTCAACTCTTTGCCAGAGACAGGAGAGCTGCTTTGCAGGTGTGATCTCAGGCTTGTCCTGCCCTGCTCTGGGCGTCCATATCTCCAGCAGCCAAGATAGGTCTGGGATGGTCTCTGAGGATCCGTCCAGTTTGGGGATGAGGGCGTTTGAGAACTGCCACTGAGTAAGACCAGGGGCCTCGTTCCTGAGTGTCCCAAGGGGGGTCATCCCTGTGGCTGTTCAGCCTAAGCTGGGGGAGATGTGTCCCTCCCCTACCCCCTAGGAAGCAGGGTGCACCTGGAGCAGAAGGAAGGAAGGGGAAGAGGTGAGGCTGCAGGAGTTTCCTGGTGCCCTGTACTCTGCTGAGATCATGGAGGATGAGAGGAAGGAGGGAGGAGGGGCCAACGACACAGGCAATGAAGGGCCTTTAGCTCCCAAAAAGGAGAGTGCGCCGCCCAGCCTGCCCCCAGCCCCCGTCCCCTCAGCTGCCTGCAGGGAAACAGTGACTCTAGAGAGTCCTGACACTCAACCCTTCAGTTCATGCTGTAGAGGAGGAAGCGGCTGCTTAGAGAGGGAAGGGAGGTCCCCCAAAGCCCCACACTATAGCCACACCCACACCCAGGAATGGTCAGGCCAGGGTCCCACCAGAGGCTGGCCCTGCCTGGAATACTCAGTGGGTCCCCTCTACCACATGGGCCCTGTGAGGTGGAGCCTCTATTTGCTGCATTATACCAGTGAGGAGACTGAGATTCAGAGAGAAAAAGGGACTTTCCTGGGGTCACAGAGAGATTAGAACCAAGGTTTGATTCCAACCTGACCAGCTCCCAAGCCCAAACTCTTAACCACTAGGCCATGTATCACCTGCTGTAAATAAAAATCTCAGAGCTGTCTCTCTCATTACTTCAAATGGCTTCCCATAACCCTGGAAAGGCGGTAACAGGAGCCCATTTTACAGATGAAGACATCAAGGTTTTGTGAGGTTAACAACTTGCTCGAGATGAGACAATGGAGCTGGAACTTCATTCATTTTAATAGTTACCAAGATGTAGCTATGCCCTAGACACCCCTGTAGATTCTGGGGAGAGAGCCGTGAGCATAGCAGACAAAACCCTACTCTCATGGAGCCCCCATTCCAGGGTGGGGGAGACAGACGATAAACCAGATAACGAGTTATCTGGTCGGCTAGAAGAGAAAAGCACTAGAGAGGAAGATTTAAATCAAGTAGGGTAACTGGTCTTGGGGTAGTGGCTAAAAGTTATCCAGGGAAAAATTCTCAGTGAGAAACCGATATTTGAGCAAAGGAGATGAGGGAATAGACCCCCCTACCCTCCCTTTTTTTTTACTTGAAATATAGTCGATGTACAATATTATGTTAGTCTCAGGCATCCTGGGAACAGACCCTCTTGATGGCTAGGGAAGGGTATACTAGGTCAAAGGAACAGTAACTACAAAGGCCCTGAGGTGGGAGCATACTTGGCGTGTTGGCGGAGCAGCAGAAAGCAAGCTGGGGGCTGGGGAGAGGAGGGGTGGAAATGAGGCCAGAGAGGAAATGGGTTCAGATAAGCAAGGCCTGGAAGGCCCAGCAAGGACCTGGCTTTGACTGTAAACGAGATGGCAGCCGTCGCTGGCCTTGAGCAGAGGACGGCCCCACTCTGACTTACGTTTGACAAGCACCTCTCCTTTGAGGAAGATTGGCCCGAGTCTTACTCTTTTCTGAGGTGTCTCACTGGAGCATCCTTCCCTTCCTCCCAGAGACCCAGGCCCCTCTGCTCTCACTCTCAGGGCCATTCAGCAGGAAACTTGAGACTTGGAGAAGGTAGCGCCCCATAGGAGAGCCAGGGGCACCCTGAGCTGCCCGCGCCGGGCACTGAGAATAAGCCAAGACGCTCCCCCCACCCCCATTTCCTTTTGGAATGTTGATTCTGGCCCAAGAATTCCCAACACTCCCCCGAGTCCCACGACCCTCTCGGCCCTGCAAAGTGACGTCAGTTGCTGGGCATCTGGTAGTGATTACCCACCAGGGGAGGGGGCTGTGGTGGGCCCAGCCTGTTCGGTCTCCTCAGGCTCTGGGCGGCTGGTCCTTGTCTTCCGAAGGGGCCCAGCTGCTCCTGGCTCTCATTTCCTGTGGAGACTTTCTCACAGCCCTCGAGACCCCCAGACGCCTCGGGCTGTGGGAATTGGGCTGGCTTGGGATAGACGGACGGTTCCCCCATCCCCAGCTGGAGCCACATCCCCTCAAACCCTCAGGGGACCCTGTTTACAGAATGCTGGATGCTCGGGGCGTGAGAGCTGGGGAGGACAGGGAGGGGTGCGGGGGGTGGGATACACCAGCTGCTCAGAGGCCCGCTTGACTGTCTTTATAACGTTGAGAGACCCCCTCCCCTCTCTGACCCTCAGTTTCCCCATCTGCTTCTCCAAAAACAGCACCTGTTTCACAGGGTCATTGTGAAGAGTAGACAGAGTAGAGCATTTTTCCTAGACATGGCCTGAAGAAATGCCAGAATACGGGATGCGCGGGCTACCAGCACGACTGTGTAGAGGAGAGGAGACTGGGGCCCGACGAGAGCGACTCACGCAGCGCCATGCAGCCTCTTTCACCCCAGCTCGGTGCCCTCTCCCGAGCCCCCAGTGTCCTCTTTCTGCTCATGCCCACTCCATGTCCTCTTCCTGATGTCAATTTGGGGCTCCTGGTCTGGTCGAAATATTGGTTTTCGTCGCTTTCCCCTCCCCAGTGTCTCCCTGTCTCCATCCGGGGGCTCCCCAGTGTCTTCCTGTCTCCATCCAGGGGCATCCCCATCTCTAGGAGAGCCTGCCTAGGGCAAGGAGAAAAGCAGAACCAACGTGAGTCTCCTCTGAGTAGCCGTGTGCCCTGCTGTGAAGCGAGGCTTCCACACAGGACCTCAGTCAGCGCTCAGCACTTGCTTTCCCCATTAGCCCTTGGCCAGCAGCTGTTGAGTCCCAGCAACTCCTGGGACCCAGACCCCCCAGCTCTGCCCTGGGAAGAGTGGCCACTGATCTGGCCTCTCCCCACAGGTCTGGCGCCCTCCCTGAGCTCTGCCAGGGAGCTCACCCCTGTCCAGAAGACTGAGGGCACAGGATGGGGGAGGGGAGCAAGGCTGTCTCCAGGACAGTGGTGGCTCCTTGTTCAGGAGAGGGGGTGGGGCAGGGGCTAACGTCAACGGCCTTCCTGACAGGGAATCCCAAAGGCCCACGGCTGGGTGTCCCCAAAGAGATGGGGGTTTCCACCCCCAGCTCTGTCTGCTCAGAGCCTTGAAGGACTAAGGAGCACAGAGCAGGGCTGTTGCTCTGCTCGGGTGAGTGAAGAAGGGAGAGAATCTCTCTAGCCCCCAAGAAAGGCAGGATGGGAGCTCTCTGGGGTCAGGGTGGGGTGGCAGAGGGAGGAGCCTCAGGGGGCTCCCTGGGGTTAAGGGGTTAAGGAACCTTGTACCTTTTCTTCTCATAGGATGCTTGCAGCCACTCTATGAAGACACTTAAAATATGCCCATTTCACAGATGGGGAAGTCGAAGCTCACAGAGGGGAGGGCGGGGGGATGCTGAGAAGCAGGAGGCAGAGGCTGGGAAGTGTCCACTAAAGGCCATATGACCATGCCCCGGGAGCAAACTGGGGGACAGATAGAGGGCAGGAAGACCCCATGGCTCTGCAGGGCAAGGCTACCCGTGGCGAGGAAGGGCCAAGGTGGAAGAGGACAGCAGCCTCTTCTCCAGAGTCCCTGTGGGAGCCTCACCCTTTCTCTCAGGCCAGGATGGAGACCCTGAAGGTAAAGCTTGGACTGAAACCTGCGTTGGGGAAATAAAGGGTAATGGACTGTAATTGCAGGTCATTAATTCAATTAATTAAGCTAATGTATGCAATAAGTGGTATCAGTTATTAGAACAAATCAGCTAATACAGGCAATTAAAGGGGTTGGTTATTTAAATAATTGATGCAGCTGATTAATGGAACTGATTTAGCTCAATTGTCACTATTATTTATTAATTGATTTCACCACTAATATTAGAGGGGAAATGCCTTTGAAATCCATAAAATAAGAAATTAATTAATGAATTAATTAACGGAGCTGAGTTTTTAAACATGGAAACTTCGATTCCTGGATTTAGTCATTACAAAAGGAGGGAGAACATTCTAGAAATCTCCAAGCAAACTGAGATCTGCAGGCTGAATAGAAATTCCTCTGACTCTAAGGGAGAGAATTCCTCTGGGCAGAAGGTATATCATGTGCAAAGGTCCTGAGGCTGGAGGCAGTAGTGCTCTTTGGAGGAAGGCTGAGGTCGGAGTGCCTGGAGGACCCTGAGGAAGAGTGGAGGGGTGGCTGGCAGGGGCCTGGTCACAGAGGGCCCACCAACCAGAACTAGAGCTTGTCCTCAGGACTTCAGGGACTGCTGTGACATTCGTTCATTCAAAAACATCTTCATGGGGTTCCTGGCACCATTCCAGGAAGAACCCAGCCCCTACCCTGTGGAGCTGATGTTCTGATGAGAGGAGACAGCACAGGGCAAGTCAGATGAAGCCCTACAGAGAACAATGAAGCAGGCGGGGAGGTGGGGAGCCTTGAGTGGGCTCCCTTCACTTCCAGGTGGGCAGCCAGGGAAGTCCTTACTGAGAAGGGGACGCTTCAGTAAAGACCTGAAGGAGGGAAGGGCAGGAGCTCAGTGGATATCTGGAGGGAAAGTATTCTAGCAGAGCAGTCAGGAAGTGCAAAGGCCCTGAGGTCGGGACAAAAGGCAGTGAGAAGCTCAGCTTGGCTGCGGTAGCATGAATGAGGGGAGTGTTGTTGGAGAGTGACGGGAGAGGTGGTGAGGAGCCAGTGTGCAGAGGCTATTATGAGGACTTCAGCTCTTATTCTGAGTGAAACTAGGGGCCACTCTAGTGGGTTGGAGCCGAGGAAAGGTGTGATCTGATTCATTTTAACAGGACTGCTCTGGCTGCTGGGGTGAGAACAAGTCACAGGGGCACAGATGCAGGCAGGGAGGCAGTGGCGAGGTGGTGGCCATAGTCTGGGCAGATGATGGCCATGGGTGGTAAGCAGACATGGTCACTTTAGGTCTTAGAAATCCTGGAGTGTTGCAGAGGGGCAGGGAGGGGCCATGGCGAGTTCCCGGGCCTGGGCCTTGACCCGAGCACCCAACTGGCTCTGGCCACCTGATATCCCTGGGGCGGGCACCCCCTCCCCAAGACTCTGCTCCTGCCCAGCTCCTGAGGGGAAGTGGACAGGAAGCAGGAAGAAATGCTGGGGCAATCCCAGTGTCCTGGCCAGTCTGTTCCCAACAGAGGGAGGATTTCCGGGCCTGAATGGCCGGAAATGCTGGGACAGGACACCTCACCCAGGAAGAGCAGGGAGGTGAGCAAGGGGAGGGGTCCCTACTTTACCCCACCCCACCTTGGCTGGACAGAGAGAACTCACATGGCTTTTGGAGCCTGCAGGGGCCGGGTTGCAGCTTGAGGGACGATAGTTAGAGATCAGGAAGGACTTTGCAGGAAGGAGGGACAGCCCCAGGGACTCTAGAATGTCCAAACAGGGAGGACTGTTAGCCAGCATCCCAAAGAGGAGCCCCTGCCCCAGGAGCTAGGGGGAACCCTACATGAAATCACACCCTGGAAACACACCTCACCCACAGTTTTTATTTTGTCTCGTTTGTAGCTCAGCTTTTTCAGTTTGCAACTTATTTTGTTAGATTTATCACATTTCAGTTTAAATTTGGGGCTTCTCTATTTGGGGAAGTTTGACCTCCCTCCCTAGTTTGCAGATGGGAATATTGAGGCTTGTGTCAGCCAGAGAACCAGGGTCCAGCCTGACAGAATTAATAATAATAATAGTGATGAATACTGGTTGAGGGTACACTCTTTATACATTTCTTAGGCAATAAATGTGGGCTTCTCCGGTGGCTCAGCAGTAAAGAATCTGCCTGCAATGCAAGAGACACAGGAGATAAAGGTTCAGTTCCAGGGTTGGGAAGATCCTCTGGAGGAGGGCATGGCAACACACTGCAGTATTCTTGTTTGGAAAATCCCATGGGCAGGAGGAGCCTGGTGGGCTATGGTTCACGGGGTCGCAGAGAGTCAGACACGACCGAAGCGACTGAGTACCCGTGCACGCATAGTTGCTTTACAATGTTTTTATATTAGTTTCTGCTGTACAATGAAGTCAATCAGCTATGTATATACATATATCCCCTCCCTCTTGGACCTCCCCCCCACCCCCACCATCCCTTCTAGATCATCGCAGAGCACTGAGCTGAGCTCCTTGTGCTATACAGCAGGTCCTCACTAGTGCATGCGTGCTCGGTCGTATGTGACTCTATGCCACCATATGGACTGTAACCCACCAGGCTCTTCTGTCCTTGGGATTCTCCAAGCAAGAATACTGGAGTGGGTTGCTGTACCCTCCTTCAGGAGATCTTCCCGACCCAGGAATTGAACCCAGGTCTTCTGCATTGTAGGCAGATTTTTTACCCACTGAGCCGCTGTGGGTCCTCACTAGCAGCAGGAAACAACTCTCAAGCTCCTGCTGTGTGCTGGCGGCTCAGCAGTGAACGAGACAAAGTCAGTGCCCTGGTGGAGATGGCGGGTACCTGGAGTCAACAAATAAATGGAAAGTGATTGTTTCGGGTAGAGACTGAGGAAAATAAAACAGGGTTGAGGACAGAGAGCGAAGGACAAGGGACAGTTCTAGGCACGGTGGTCAGGGAAGGCTTGGGGACATTAAGCAAAGCCCTAAATAAAGTAGGGGGAGGAGCAAGCTATGTGATAATCTGAAAGAAGAACTTTCCAGGCAAAAAAACAGCAAGTGCAAAGGCCCAGTGGCCTGGAGCAGAATGAGGAAAGCAGACGTATTTTGGGGGTGGGAATTCATGAGATGGGCAGTTGGGTCACCACGGGGCCTTGTAGGCTGGGGCAAATATAAGCCTGTTTATGCTTGTTTTTCTGGCATAAAAATGGCTTCTCTTTACTCTCACAAAGGAAGTCTTGGTTTAGATGATAAATTATGTGGCTGGCTGTTTGCAGGCCATGGAGTAGGGTTTAGATTTCATTCCTTGAGAGATGGAAGGGTTGGGGGGTTGTTTTGGTTTTGCTTCATTTTAAATTAGATGAGATTGCATTAAAAAATAAATTTATGCTTATTTAATTGGCTGTACCAGGTCTTAGTTGCTAGTTGCAGCACCATCTTGGTAGTTTTTTTTATTGCAGCATGCAGGATCACGTGGGGTCTTTAGTTATAGCATGCGGGATCTAGTTCCCTGGCCAGGAATCGAACCCAGGAGCCCTGCCTTGGGCTTCTGGAGTCTTACCCACTGGATCATCAGGGAAGTCCCAGGGTGGGAAGTGTTTGTGCACAGTGGCCTGCCTAGCTTTTTACCCGAGCGCCACCAGGGCAGCGGAGGGGAGGCTGACCGAGGGCTGTGAGGGCAGACCCGGCAGGTGGCAAGAAGTCTGCTGTGTGCTCCAGGAGGACAGAGAAGGCGTCCCAGATGGGGCTGGGTTGACATACAGAGAGAAGTGGTCAGGACCTATTCTGGAAAGAGACCCACAGGATTTCCTGATGGATTGGGCGTGGACTATGAGTGAGAGAGGAAGCACAGAGGACCACAGGGTTTTTGGCCAAACAAAGCAACACAAAGCATGAAGCTGACATCTACTGAGATGGGAAGCGGATGTGGAGAGCAAGGGCATGGGGGATTGGGTGGGGCGGGGGATCTGTAGTCCTGCTTTGGATACAAAAGTCAAGTTCAGACATCTGAGAAGAGATGCTAAGGAGGCAGTTGGGTTTCTGAGTCTCGTTTTGAAGGGGAAGTCCAGGCTGCATCAGAGAAGGGAGGGCATTTAAGGCCAAGGATTGGGGATGTGGCTCATGGAGGTCCTCATCAGGAAGGGTGATATTTATTTGGGAGGAACAAATAAATATGTGTTTACTTGGGAACAATAGCCACCCCTGGCCTCTGACTTCTCCAGGCTCCATCCAGGCCACCCTTGAGGGGAGGGGAATCACTTTCACAGCCAGTTGTCACCAGCAACGACAAGGTGATGTGCCGCTGGGTGGGTCCCTCTGATGAGGGGATGAGGGTAGAGCTGGAGGGGAGGAGGTTGAGGCCCAGCCTGGGGCCACCAATGTGCGGAGTCAGGGAAGAGGTGGAGAGTGAACATCGGGGGACCACAGTGTCCTAAAGGTGAGTCAAGACAGCAAGCAGGCGCTATGTTAAGCATGTGACATTCATCAGCTCCCAGAGGCCCCGAGACAACCCGATGAAACACAGGCTCAGAGAGGTGAAGGGACCTGCCCAGGGTCACACAGCTGGAGAGTGGAGAAGTAGCCCAGCCTGCCAATTCCAGCCAGTGCTATCACCCGTATGCTCAGTCCTGCAGGCGCTCAGTGCTGGCACCAGGCAGGTGGGCAGAAGCTGGCGGCTGAGGATCCAGGCAGGGCTGGGAGCCACTCACTTCTCTTCTCTCCTTCCAGGGCCACTGCAGAGCCGGAGGCTGGCGGGGACTATGTGAAGGTAAGAGGGGCTGGGCAGGGGACACTGAGGGGGCCCAGAGCCAGTTCCAGGAAGGGCAGAGTCCTTTTCTGGCCTCATTAGAAGTCAGACCTCACCCACTGTTCTCAGAAGGAGAAGGTCTAGGGGTCAGGGCAGCCTAAGGGGTCTGCTTTCGCTCCAAGCATCTTCTTCCCAGGCCTGCCATCATTCTTTCCTGGCCTCAACCTCAGGACTTCCCAATGTTTGTTCCCGCCAGACCCCATCCAGCCACCAGCTGGACAGGGCCCCAGGGGTGCCCCCATGGGAAGACGGGCTGTAATCCCACTTGGTCTCTGAGCTGGAACTGGGAAGGGGGAGCAGGAAAGGATGACTCAGTTCTTCATCACAGATAACACAGTCGCCTTGATCAGAAACTTAACTTGTCCTGAGCACAGGAAATGTTGAAAATGCAGTTTTGAAATAATAATGATAACAACCATAATACGATGGAACATTTTGAGTGCCTACTGTGTGCAGAGTCCTGTGCTGGCTGCTGGCACTGAAAGGGAGTCAGCTCTGAGCTATTTATATGAATGAGGTCTTTGATTTCTCCCCTCATCATTGGGCCTTCTTGTGCACGTGTATGGATGGGAAACTTGAGGCCCAGAGAAGTGCAGTGACTTGCCCACAGCTGCACAGCTACTGCAGGGCTGAACTGGGATTGCTGTCAAAGTTTATTTGCTCCCAAGACCATGGACAGAGCTCTTGGCCTTCCTCATCCAGGAGTACCACCCTGAGCTAGGTCCTCTCTCTGAGTATGGAGCACGGGGCAAGGAGCACCAGGCCCTGTGTTTCAAGGGCTCCTGGCCCATGTGGGATCAAAGGAGAACCACTCAATGGTCTGGGCTTGTGTTTTGTCATCCAGCACACCCAAATTTTCGAGTCAGACCTTCTACTTATTTGCCACATGACTTTGGGTGTGTGTGTCACCTCTCTGAGCCTCAGTGTTCACCTATGTGCAATGGGGTAACAGTGGTACCTCCAACCCAGGGTTTCTATGGGCTCAATGAATCCATGCCCATTCAGGGGGGTATCTTGTCTGGTTCCTGACCCCAGGGACTTTCCATCACCCATAATACTGCCTGGAAAGCCCTGTGTAAGTGATCAGTAATGAGCACTGTGGGAAGTGCTCAGATTGCTGTCCCTTAACATCAGCAGAAGGCTCGATAAGAAGCCACTGGGGCTGTGGAGGTAGGAGATGACTTTCAGCTCAGGAGCTGGGAATGAGGAGATCAAGGAAGGCTTTCTGGAGGAGGAGGCATTGAAGCCAAGCCATTGCAATTGACCAGGAATATGCACCAACACCCTCTCTCCAAAGAGAAAGCTGGAAAGAAGATAAAGATAAGCAGAGATGGGTGGTGGAATGATCCAGGCAGAGGTAAGAGTGTGGGTGAGGTCAGAAAGTGAGCTGAGTGAGCCCAGGAAATGCAGCCCAGGGCTGCAGCAAGTGGAGCTGGAGCTGCTGCCAGAATTTGGGCCCTGGCTTCTCATCCAGAGCCCTGGCATCACAGTGGGACAGAGGCCTCAGGGAGAACCAGCCCCAAAGCCAGTGGTAGACCACAGAGACATGTATTTCAGCACCTCACAAATCCCAGTTGCAAGGTAATGAGATCCCCATCACCGATGGTAGTGAGATCCCTGTGAGGATTATTAGCTTTGTATTTTTCCTTTAGTTTATGGGGCTGAAAAAATGTAATTAAAAATGCTATAAAAGAAAGAATACCCACACACCAGAACTGATTAAACAGTCCCCTAAAGAATGAACTCAAAGGAATATTAGTTTTAGCTTTAAGCCTCAGAAGAGAATGGAATCAATAGTCAGTTACCCAAAGTCCATTCCTCACCTTACATGCTCAGCTGCCAGAACTCCAGGGTTCTCAGATCATGATGCAAGTACTTTGATTCTAAGGCAAGGATTCTGAAGTTCCAAGACCATAAAATTTTATATCCATGCTCAGAGCGTCAGATGTATTTACAGAAAATAATCAAACATCTGAGAGGTGAACAGAGAGGTGAACTCATCTACCTAAGGTCACACAGCCTGCCACAAGATTTGAACTCCAGGCCTGACTGATGCAGAGTCAGCGATGACTCTCTTTGCACTGAAGAGCCTACGACCAAAGGTCCGGATTCTAAGACACTAAGCTTGAAAACAATAGCAGGCATTTCTTGAGCACTTGCTTAATGTCTGGCAGCTTATATGCATCAGCTCAGCCAATGCTTACCCGAGTTCTGTGAGATCGGCACAGGTATGTTTTCCAGATGAGTAAGTCTGGGCTGCAAGAGAAGGGACTGGTTGGGTGGAGGTGGGGGCACCGCTAGTTGAAGCCAGGCTGATTCCCAAACCCCAGAGCCTTACTGAGTTTTCTTCCCCACCCCCAGTCTGTCAATGACATCTCGCATTTCCCAGAAGAGTGTATGATTCCAAGTCAGAGATGAGAAATCCTGGACTCTGGGAGATTTCCTTAGGCCACAAAGGATTTGGTCAAATGTCTACAGGGATTTTTCCAGCTTTAGACATGGTTTAATTCAAAATCTCTGCCCTCTCCGGGTCAGTAAGGGGAGAGGTGAGTGGGGGAGGCAGGACCACTGCCCCC
>NW_011494947.1:5206823-5224063 GCF_000754665.1 Bison bison bison
GCCTCACCTTTGGGCGCCCAGACGCTCCGCAGGGTGAGGGTCCAGCCGCCCCTCCCGAGACTTGGGGCTGCGGAGGCTGCCATTCCGGTTGCTTCTGCCTCCTCCGCAGGGAGGAGCTGAGCTGGGGCACTGGGTACCAGGAGATGGGGTCTCCGGCGTCCTGCCGGTTCTCCTGCGAGCACTCCGGCCCCTGCATCTGACCCGGGCAGACTGACTCCCGCGTTGTACCGGGGGGCGCTGGGCCGGGGTCCAAAGGCTGAGAGAGGGATGAGAAGCTGAGGGGATGCTGCCGCGGCTGCGGTCGGAGCGCCCGCGACTCTCTTGCCCTCTAGGTGGGCTCGGGCATGCTTGGGGCGCGGGGCTCCTAGCCCAGCTGGCCGGGCAGTGCGGGACGGCGCTGTGGCAGTGAAAGGGTTAAATGGAAGGGGGTGGAGGGGAGGACCCGGACCCCGCCTCTCTGCGGAGCATCATCTGGGGATGGCTTTGCTTAGGGTTGCCTGACTGAAGGGAGCTAGAGGGGTCTGGCTGGGCACTGGCTGTTGCGAAGGGGTTAAGACCTTGACCCGGGGTCTCCGCGCTTTCGCCTCTCAAGCCCTGTGGGGGACGCTGGGCGCATCACTTCTGCGCTCCCCCAGGCTCACACACACACACACACACACACACACACACATATACACGCACGCTTCGAGCCCGCCTGAATGACTGCCCTGCCGGCGGCTGAGCGCAGCATCCCTGCACCCGCCAATCAGGCGCTCGCAGGCCGGGAGGCGGTGAGATCATCTCTGGCCAATAGCAATGCTCCCGGGCGCAGGGATGCTGCATTCGCGCCCCAGCACCCACTCCCTTTGGGAGCTAGGGACCCCCGGGTCGAAGGTGAGGAAGAGGGCACAGGGACCCTAGGGTTCCCTAACTTCAGGTGTGTGGGATGACCCAGTTCGTCCGCCAGATTCTCCCTAACCGTTGATTATGGTTGGAAAAGCAGAGCCCAGTCTCCCACCCCCTATTTATGGCCCAGAGAGGGAAACTGACTGGCTCAAGGCCACACAGTGGCAGGCAGAGTCTTGGGACCCGGTTCTTTCCCCCGAAGCCCTCTCCCCTTCTTTGCCCCCCGTCCCTCTTGCTGCAGCTGTGGTACTGGGGCAACTTCTCAACTGCATGCTCTTTGTCAAGGAGGAATCTCCCCCATGACTTGCACTCTTCCCTCCCCAGGGTGTGGTGTGGTTTAGGAGAGGGGCCAGGACCTTGAAGACTAGGGAACTCCATGGGGAAGTGCAGGAACCTGAGAAGGCCCAAATGTCAGCTCACCCTGAAACTCCCTGCCTTTCTGGGGGATCAGTTTCTACCCTGGGCAGGGGATGTTCAGAATCCCCATCTCCAGGCCCTGCCTTTTCCTGAGCACTCATCTATGTCACCCACTCCCACCATCTGTCCCCAGAGCCTTACAGGCTCCTCACAGCTCAGAATTTTATGAGCCGATCGTCAAGCTGCTCCTGCCACCAGTCTTGCCCACCTTGGAGAGTGTTTCATTGTCTTCCCAAGCTGTCTGCCTAGAATCCTCTCTGACCCACGCCACCCTCTTCCCTGCACCCCATCAATGGTTGTCTAAACACCCTTCCCCCAGTCCCCACCCCAACACTCCACCCTGCCCTGCCATTGCCTGGAACACACTCCAGGCCCTCTCCACACAGCTGATCGAACCTACCCCAATGCTTTAAAAACCCTCTGCAGCTCTGCTGTGGCCTCTGGGTTAATCTCAGCTTCCCAAGGCAGATTCACAGCCCTGCCACGCCTGCCCCTGCCACCCCCCAGCCCTTCTGAAGCTTCTTCCCCCACCCCCAGGGCCTTAGCTCTTTCTACAGGGCCCTGAGTTTGCCACTCTCTTCCCAGAGCTCTTTCTTGCCCACCTGGTTGCCTGTCAGTCCCCACTGTAATCCTTTTGCTTGGCTCATTCAGGTCTTGGTGGAGACATCACCTCTTCAGGGACTCCCTGACCAGATGAGGAGGGACATGCTCATCTCCTCCTGGAGCTCCCTGTGTGTCTCTGAGCATCCAGAAACCCTAGGATTGCTTGTCAGTATCTGCGTAGCTCCCCTAGGGCTGAGGCTGCCTTTACTGATGACCTTGGATTCAGTCCCTGTCCTAGGGACTGTCCTAGAGTGGCATAAGACCTGTCCTAGAGTGGGGGTTCCATCAATGTGGACATAATGGAGTCAGAAATTCAAGATATCTCTGAAGCTGGGAAATGGGGTGTCTTAGGAGCAGTGTAGACTGAGGTAAACTGAGGCAGTAGAAGCAGAGGGATAACAAATGGAGTGGCAGGGTTAGGCTCTGAGAACTGTGAAAGGTCAGAGGAGGCAGGGAGTGGACTGGAAGCTGCTGGACCCTGGTGAGGAGTGGCTCCTGGGGAGAGATTGCCCTTTAGTGACCCCCTTCATCTGTCTTGCTGCCTGGTCAGTTCTGGGCCAGATCTATCCGTCCTGGGCCAGCCATCTTTGGGGCCTGGAGTTGGGGAAAGGGAGCAATGTTACATGTTCTCAGAGTGACAAGCACATCTGTGGGCTGGTTGCAGTGCTTTGAAGTATTGTCTCCTTTCATCCTTGCAACCTGGTGAGGCAGGTTCTGCAATTGTACCCATTTTATAGAGGAAGAAACTGAGGCCCTGGGGATTCATACAACATAGCCAGAATTGGGCAAGGGCTTCCCTGGTGGCTCAGATGATAAAGTGTCTGCCTGCAATGCAGGAGACCCGGGTTTGATTCGGGTCGGGAAGATCCCCTGAGAAGGAAATGGCAATCCACTCCAGCACTTTGCCTGGAAAATCCCATGGACGGAGGAGCCTGATAGGCTACAGTCCATGGGGTTGCAAAGAGTCGGACACAACTGAGTGACTTCACTTTCACTTTCTGTGGTGGGAATGTACCTGGCAGCAGGGATTCCCATCTCCCTGTTCTTAGGCTTCCAACCCCAAGCCACAGCAACCAGGAAACCAGGAATCTCCACCTTGGGCAGGTGGAAAGGGGGATCCTGGGCATTAGCCCCAGTGAGTGACCTCAGGCTTCCCTGCTGGGCTGGTTGCCCCATCTAGCAGGGATTGCTTGGGATAGCAAGGAAGAAGGGGCTTTGTGAACAGTAAAGGACATCACAGATGCCTTTGGCGGGGGCCTCTGCGTCCCTCTTTGTAGCTGCCTCCTCCACCCCTGTATAATTCACTGCCCCAGAATGTATCCTCATCCACACAGCCCTGTTTTTGTCCACGGTTTTACCTGAGTACTTGCTGTCTTATCCACTTGTAGAAATCCTCCCTCCCCCTACTTCCAGATCAGTTTGGTGTCCTTGGTACAAAATGAATTTCATGAGTGCCATCTCCTCCAGGAAGCCTTCCTAGACCACTCTACCTGGCCTAGACTCCATCTCCCTTTTGAAAGCTACCCAGCTCTTTGCCGCTGTCCAGTACTGTGGTGCTGACTGCAGTCTGCTGAAATACTTGTGTTGCTTTTGCCTCCTGTCTTAGACAAGGAGCTTCTTTGAGGTCAGGCTTGTTTATTTCCCTGTCTACCCTGGCAATAATGCAGTGCCTAGCACACAGTAGGCACTTTTTGGTGGATTTAATTGAGATTCCTCTACACCTACTGGGATAGGGACTCATGGGTGAGAACCTTTCTGGCATCTGTACCTAAGTGTTCCCAGAGTCCCGGGATAGAATGAGTTCACCTGAGGTGGGGGAAGTTGAGAGGGAAGGGGGAAGGGGCTTCAGACTGGATGCCAACTTTTGCTGTCTTCTGCCTAGTTCTCCAAGGAGAAGTACATCTTAGACTCATCGCCTGAGAAACTGCACAAGGAGTTGGAGGAAGAGCTCAAACTCAGCAGCACAGATCTCCGCAGCCATGCCTGGTACCACGGCCGCATCCCACGTGAGGTGAGTGGGCCCTGAGCTGGGACCCCAGCCCTAGACCCTTCCCCCCACCGCCTTGGCCAGTCCCAGACCAGAAAAGCTCCAACTATCGTTCGGTGGGTTCAATCAGAGTAGACTGGGATGAGGTCTAGCTCTGCCATTTAACTTACTGTGTGACCTTGAACAAGTCTCTTTACCTCTCTGAGCCCCAGTTTCCTCACCTATAACATTGAGGATATGGGGCTTCTCTGGTGGTCCAGTGGTTTAGACTCTGTGCTTCCACTGCAGGGGCCACAGGTTTGATCCCTGGTCAGGGAACTAAGATCCCACATGCTGCAAGGTGTGGGCTAAATTAATTAATTAATTAAGTGAGGGCTAATAATAGTACCTATTGTAAAGGTTGGTTGTGAGAATTCCCAGGTGGCTCTATTGGTAAAGAACTCTCCTGCCAATGCAGGAGGCATAAGAGATGCAGGTTTGATTCCTGAGTCGGGAAGATCCCCTGGAGGAGGGCATGGTAACCCACTCTAGTTTTCTTGCCTGGAGAATCCCAAACGCAGAGGAGCCTAGTGGGCTATGGTCCCTAGGGTCACAAAGAGTCAGACACAACTAAAGTAACTCAGCACGTGAGAATTAAATGAGTTAATTCATGTGAGGTGCTTAACATGATGTCTGATATGCAGTGAGCTCAATGAACATTGTCCTTTATGGTGGTGGTGGTGGTGATTACTATTAACACTAATATTTTTAGTTACTGTTATAGGTCTATACATCAGCCTCTTATGTGTTTGGTTAGTGAATATCAGCACTTCAGTGATTCAGTTTTGATAAGGTTGACTTTCTGGGCTGAGGCATAGGCTTGGGCTAACGGTCACCTGTTCTTCCACTTTTCATGCTTGCTATAAATCTTTGTCAATTATCAACTCTGCCAGCTCCTGTGCTGGGCACCAAGGATGCAGAGATAAAATAGGTGGTGACTTCCCTCGACAGCTGGTAGTCCAGGGTAGGGGTCGACAGGCAGGCAGTCAGAACCCAGTGGGAGAAGCTCAAGAATGGATTGCCAGACAGGGGGTGTGGGCTGCCCCAAGGAAGGGGTGCTGAGGAGACAGGCCATTGTGGAAGGGATAGTTCACCAGGTGAGCAGGAATGGGAGGATATTCAGCCCAGAGACATGCCAGAGCCCTGGCTGTTTGGAGGAAGAAGGATGGGGAATTCACTGTGCCCAGTGAGATCCCTGAGAAGGAGTAGGTCTGAGACCTGAGTTTCAGATCTTGGGGACTCCCTTTCCAGAGTGCGATGTCCCTCCATGTCTGAGCCTCTGTGCTCAGACCCATGGCTTCTGGCTGAGATGCACCCTCTGAATCTGGGTCGTTGGGTCCCCCTCCCAAGCTTCAGCTGTCTCTGTTGACTGTGTGCCCCAGACCCAGGGTCTGGCCCTCTCCTGCCCCGCTCCAGCCTGACCCTTGCCTCTTCCAGGTCTCGGAGACCCTGGTGCAGCGCAATGGTGACTTCCTCATCCGGGACTCGCTCACCAGCCTGGGTGACTATGTGCTCACGTGCCGCTGGCGCAACCAGGCCTTGCACTTCAAGATCAACAAGGTGGTGGTGAAGGCGGGTGAGAGCTACACCCACATCCAATACCTGTTCGAGCAGGAGAGCTTCGACCACGTGCCGGCCCTGGTGCGGTACCATGTGGGCAGCCGCAAGGCTGTGTCGGAGCAGAGCGGTGCCATCATCTACTGCCCGGTCAACCGCACCTTCCCACTGCGCTACCTGGAGGCCTGCTATGGCCTGGGCCAGGGTGGGGGCAAGGCCGCCAGCCCTGCCAGCCCCTCGGGCCCCAAGGGCAGCCACATGAAGCGGCGGAGCGTCACCATGACCGATGGGCTTACTGCTGACAAGGTCACCCGCAGTGATGGCTGCCCCACCAGGTGAGTGAGAACCCAAATTCGGCCTCAGTCTTCCCATCTGTCAAGTGGGAGTGTCAGTAATGTGAGTGCTGGTGGGAAAAGGAGAGGCCTAGTCACACTGGTCTGGGGTAAAATGACTGCCCTGGAGCCTCAGTGTGTGCAGAACAAGAGGAGGAAGCTCCCGCCATGCTGAGTGGGGTGTGGAGCCCAGTCGCAGTCTCAGCTCTGCTACAACTAGCTGTGCGCCCTTGGCCCTGACCTTCCTCCTCTCTTGCCTCCACGTGCCGACCTATAAAGAGCCCTCACTCAGAAAGCTCCCTCGGGTCTGGAGGAGCCCTGGGTGCTGTCCTGTCCCAGGCAAGGACCTGATCCCTATTGCTAATGCTACCCCACCTCACCCCACCTGACTAGGCCCAGGTGGGCATCAGAACAGAGCATTTTGCAAACCATCGCACAGGGAGTGGAATGTTTTCAGCGACATTTTTGATGATACCCAGATGTCAGGGGCTTGGTGACACTGGGCCCTGATCCGAGGACAAGCCACAGCTGCAAATCATTCCTGAAGCCCTACTGTGCACCCGGCCCTCTCCTGATGCTGTTCTCAACCTCACTGATTCCCACGTCCCCTGGGAGGTGGCTTCTGTCCATTCTGCCACTTTGTAGATGAGAACTAGGCTTGAAGAGGGGTAGCTACTTGCTAGAGAGTCGTAGGACCAAGATTCAGACCCAGGTCCACAACTCCAAAGTCTGTGCCCCTAGTTTCTATGGCTTCCCTGGCTGTTTGCAGCAAGACGTGCCATCTTTTGGGGCTTCCCAAGTGGTGCTAGTGGTAAAGAACCCGCCTGCCAATGCAGGAGACAAGAGATGCAGGTTCGATCCCTGGGTCAGGAAGATCCCCTGGAGTAAGAAATGGCAACCCACTCCAGTATTCTTGCCTGGAGAATCCCATGGACAGAGAAATCTGGTGGGCTACATTCCATAGGGTCACAAAGAGTCAGTTACGAATGAAGTGACTTAGCACTCACGTGCTTGCTTCAGCACTTCGATAGGTCCCATTTCCCTGGACCTGGACTGCGTGCTGTCAGCCAAGGAACTGCTGGTTGGATACCCTGTGGGGAGTAACCACTTGGCCTGTGGTTTGGAACCAGTGATTAAAACAGTGCCAGGATCTACAGGCCATGTGTGCCCAAGGCATCCTGAGTAATAGTGTGGGATCAGTGAGGAGAGGCCAGGACCGTGGGTTTGGCTCCCTTGGCCTGGCCATCTTTCTTGCTAGCCTCTCTCCCCAGACCATTCTTCAAGTTGGGGGCAAGGTTCCCAGGGAAGAGAACAGTTGTGCAGGTTGTGGACTGAACAAGCCCTTCCTCCTCTGGGCTTCAGTTTTTGTACCTGCCAGGTGGGAGGTTGGACGTGATCATTTCTAAGCCTTTTCTGCCTCTGAAGTTCAGCAGATCTAGGATAGAGGCAGAGGTGGGTGTCCTAATGCTAGCTGAGGACCCTGACCTCTGGGCTCCTTGCTCATGAAGGTGTCTGCTCCACAGCACATCACTGCCCCACCCCCGGGAATCCATCCGCAACTGTGCACTCAGCATGGACCAGATCCAAGACCTGCACTCGCCCATGTCCCCTATCTCCGAGAGCCCCAGCTCCCCTGCCTATAGTACCGGTATGGCCAGTGAAGGGGGGCGCGTGGGGGTCTGGTGGGGGTGGCCTCGTGTGCCCATGTGTGCACTGTCTGACGATTTCTGTTACAGTGTTTGATCATGTGTGCCTCTTCCTCTTATCTGAGAGACATGCCCTGCAACAGTGGATACTAAAACTATCCATGTTGACATGCAAAACATAGCCGTGGCTGGTTCATTCTGCAACAATTCACTGAGTCCCTATTGGATACCAGGCACTGTGGATGTGGTTTCCATGCATTCTCTTGAATGCTACTGAATCTGGGCTTCAGTGCTATGAAGTTTGTGCAGTCAGCAACACTCAGTCCCCATTGGTCAAGAGCCTCCGCATGTGAGGAGCCACTTGACCAGGCCCTGTTATTGGCTGGGATTTAATGTATCCCTGATTCCAAATGGTGGGATCCAACTGGACTGGTCAAGCTTGCTTTATTCATTTATTTTTTCTTTTAAATAGATCTTTTCAGAGAAGTTCTACATTCCCAGCAAAATTGAGCAGAAAGCACAGAGCACTGTGCATTTTTTTTTAATATAAAGAAGATTTCTACTGTAGAAACATGCCACTAGCTCATTTCTGGAAGAAAAAAAAATAATGTTTTCAGCAGGCCATACCACATATTGTCCACATGGCAGGCAAAGCGTGCAGAGGGGCAGCCCAGGGGAACCTTTGCTGGGAAATGCCCTGTTGCCATGTAGTTGTCTATATGGGTTGTCACAAATTCTTCTCTAACCACGGGCCTGCCAGCTTGTCATAACTGCCAACTTGCCTTCCAAACAACACCCCTGAGTGTAAATGTTAAGATGCTTTGCCACAAATTATTTATTGGACAACTTCTAAGCAACATGGCACAGGGAAGTACCCAGGAGTGAGGACTCGACACCTGGTTTTGAATCCCAGCTCTACCCTTTGCTGGTTGGGTGACCTTAGGCAGGTCAGCTGGCTTCTCTGAGTCTCACTTTTCTCATCTGAAGAATGAGGATCATAAAAGTACTCATGCTCAGGATGTTGAGAGGGTTAAACAGATTAAGGGGCAGCGAAGGATCTCGCAGGCAGTTAGAACTCAATAAACATCACCTCTAATTTTGGATGATGGTTTTACTGTTTTGACTGGTGTAGCTACAGCATGTCACCAGCTCCCAGAACACATGTCCTCAATAAATCCTTATTATTAATTCATTGAGAAATGATTCCACATAGTGAACTCCAGCAAGTGCTTAGCTTCTCTGAATCACAGAAAGCTCCTTCAAGTAGCTCAGTGGTTCCCCAAGGCTGCAGCAGCCTTAGGATAAGAAAGTCTGACCCCTGGGGTCCAGGGAATTTGAGAATATCACTGAGGGCTGGTCAATGTGCCAGTGTCAGCTGGGCCTGGCCTGGGTACAGGGAGGCGGGATATCACCCCTGTAGGGTGGGTGGAGCTTGTCCTCTGGGAAAGCAGTGGGGGAACCACACTGGCTAGGGAGTCATGGTAACTAGTTGTCTCTCTTTATTTCCCTGCAGTGACCCGTGTCCATGCCGCCCCTGCCGCCCCCTCAGCCACAGCACTGCCCGCCTCCCCTGTCACGCGCCGCTCCAGCGAACCCCAGCTGTGTTCCGGAAGTGCTCCAAAGCCCCACGGGGAGTCGGACAAGGGCCCTTACTCCAGCCCCTCCCACACCCTCTGCAAGGCCTCCCCATCACCGTCGCTCAGCAGCTACAGTGACCCGGACTCTGGCCATTACTGCCAGCTCCAGCCTCCTGTCCGTGGCAGCCGAGAGTGGGCAGCAGCTGAAGCCTCCGGCCGCCAGGCCAGGAGCTATGGGGAGAAGCTTAAGGAACTGTCAGAAAACGGGGCCTCCGAAGGGGACTGGGGCAGAACCTTCACAGTCCCTGTTGTGGAAGCCACCTCTTCCTTTAACCCGGCTACCTTCCAGTCACTGTTGATCCCCAAGGATAACCGGCCACTGGAGGTGGGCCTCCTGCGTAAGGTCAAGGAGCTGCTGGCAGAGGTCGACGCCCGGACACTGGCCCGGCACGTTACCAAGGTTGACTGCCTGGTAGGTGCTGGGTGCACACTGGGGCAGGGGTATACCTTTATCCTCTAGCTTTGGGACAGGGGTTAGGGTGGTGAGGAACTGGCCCCCACATCCCCAAGTAGAGTGAGTGGTCCTGGATTCTGACTTCATGGCTGCCCTTTACTTGCTGTGTGACTCTGACTAATCACTTTACCTCTCTGGGCTCCCATTTTCTCCTTGAAAAAAAAAAAGCAAAAGCTGAGATACTCTTGCTTCCTCCAGATGTCAGTTTGGCACTGGAACCGAGGAGTCCTGAAAACTAGTGGTGTCTGGCTCCCTGGGACATTTTTTGAGCCCGGTGAGAGTTGGTCTGGCCGGTCCAGGGACTATAAGAGGCCAGACTCCCTACCCCCACCCCCCTAGTGGACAAAACTCATTGTCTAGGTCCATAAATTGTTAATGCCTGGGCCTTTGCTTTGAATGAATCCTGCCCATCTAAGGACCCTAACTTGATCTATGCCTCAGTTTCTCCCTCTGAAGTTTGGGGGGGGTGTGTGTGTGTGTGTGTTGGGGAGGGGAACACTGATTATTTGGTCACACTTGTCTCTGAGCTCAAAAAGAAAGAAAAGAAACAGCGCTGAGATGCGGCGCTGTGAAGAGTACTAGGCATGAAGGAAGAAGCCCTGGGTTCTAGGTCCAGTGTGTGACCTAGGACAAGCCCTTTCCCTCCCTGGACCTTATTTCTTCTGAAATAAGAGTGTCCTGGGCACCTCTGGCACATGTCAGACCCCATTGGGCATTTTTCCATTTATCCTGCGTTTCATAGATGGGGAGAGTGAAACTCATTTGCTCCATGTCAGAGGGTTAGTCATAAACCTGGAATTCAGAGCCGGCTTCCCAGCCAGGCTGCCCTGCTAGATAAAGCTCTCTGACTCCCAGATGGCTTGGGCTAGCCCTGACAGGAAATTAATCAGCCCTCTGGGCGTCCTTGTAGGTTGCTAGGATACTGGGCGTTACCAAGGAGATGCAGACCCTAATGGGAGTCCGCTGGGGCATGGAGCTGCTCACTCTCCCCCATGGCCGGCAGCTACGACTAGACCTGCTGGAAAGGTAAGGCGCGCGCACACGGGAGTCACCGGGAACCAACCCCCTGGACTACCTCGCTGCTCTTCAGTGTGGCCGGTTGGCCAATCGCAGTCTCTCACCCCGGCTCCCAGATCATAGCCACGCCCTCTATCCCATTGACCAATTGTTCCTGATATCCAGTTCATTCAGTCAGTTCAGTCGCTCAGTCGTATCCGACACTTTGCAACCCCAAGGACTGCAGCCCGCCAGGCCTCCCCATCCATCGTCAACTCCTGGAGTTTACTCAAAGTCATGCCCATTGAGTCGGTGATGCCATCCAACTATCTCATCCTCTGTCGTCGCCTTCTCCTCCCGCCTTCAATCTTTCCCAGCATCAGGGTCTTTTCGAATGAGTCAGTTCTTCGCATCAGGGGGCCAAAGTATTGGAGTTTCAGCTTCAGCATCAGTTCTTCCAATGAAAATTCAGGATTGATCTCCTTTAGGATGGACTGGTTGGATCTCCTTGTAGTCCAAGGGACTCTCAAGAGTCTTCTCCAACACCACAGTTCAAAAGCATCAATTCTTGGGTGCTCAGCTTTCTTTATCCAGTTCCAAGTAATCCTGGTTTTTCAAAGACTGAGTCCTTTATCTCCGAATTCACTTTCTGTATTCTCTTGACTGACCACAATCTGTGAGCCTTGGCCCGCCCATCAGCTCCGGCTTCTCTTCTTTCTTTTCTTAGAACAGCTCTGTCGGATGATTTCTGATGATTTCCTCTGATCGGTCCCACGGTCCTCAGCCTGGCGCTCACGGGTGTCTGGCCCCGCCCCCTGACTTATACTGACCAATCAGAACCCCTTAACTTTGCTTTATCCCCGCCCACACTTTGGCCGCACCCCCTAATCTCATTGACTCTTTACAACCTCTCACTTTTGGCTCTATCCTCCACCCCTCGGCGCCCAACCACAGGGACCCCAACCCTAGATCCCTGGCCCCGCCCCTCTGACCCGGCCGCTCCAACAGGTTCCACACCATGTCCATCATGCTGGCTATGGACATCCTGGGCTGCACGGGCTCCGCTGAGGAGCGGGCAGCGCTCCTGCACAAGACCATCCAGCTGGCAGCCGAGCTTCGAGGGACCATGGGCAACATGTTCAGCTTCGCTGCGGTCATGGGTGCCCTGGATATGGCCCAGGTACTGAGGGGCCCACGTAGCACTGGACATAAGCTAGTCTCTGTTGCGAGGAGCCCTGATACGTGTCCCTTTGGGACGGCTGTCTATTGAATCAGGAAGAACTTGAGGACCTTTTAGGCAGCATTGGTGACAGAGTAACTGGGAGAACTGAGTCCTTTTGGTGCTGACCTGCTTCCAGACAAAGTCTTTCCCTTTCCCTGCTCTCCGTTTCTCCACCTGTAAAATGATTGAGGAACTTTATAAGAGTTGAAAGAATAAATATAAAGTGGCTAGCTTTAGCAAGCACTGACTATGCGCAAGGTACATTGAGTACTTAGAAACTGATTCCTTAAAGCAATCTCATGAGGGGAGTGCCTTTATTGTCCTCTCTGAGCCTTAGTTCCCTCATATGTAAAATGGGTTGTTGCGAGGACTTATGGGGACCTGTGAAAAGCCATCAGCCCTGTCCCTGAGACCTGAATGGTGATTATACTAATAATTACTATCCCACATCTGGGTGTCAGCTCAGCATACTGGCCTGTGGCCCCAGCAGGCCCCTTCCCTGGCTAGTCGCTCATAGCCTGATCTCCCTAGATTGCCCGGCTGGAACAGACATGGGTGACCCTGCGGCAGCGACACACAGAGGGTGCCATCCTCTATGAGAAGACGCTCAAGCCATTCCTCAAGAGCCTCAATGAGGGCAAAGGTACCTCCCCCATCTTGCTGTGTGGCCTCGGACGGGTTCCAGCCCTCTCTGGGCTGGCCCAGACTCTCCCAGTAGGGAGGATGTTGAGGGCTTGACTGAGCTCTGTGCAGGCCATTCTTGCGCTCACTTTCTGCACCTGGCAAGTGTGTATGCCATGTCCAGGTCCACCCTCAGCCCCTGGGCTGGGCCAAGGGGCAGTGGGTTCAGCTGGAGGAATCCAAAGGGCGGGGTTTGTCTCATGAGTCAGAATCCTGGGGGCTCTTGCTGGGACCTCAGGCAGGGCCCTTCCCCTAACACATCCTTGGTTTCTGGACCTTGGTGGACGGTGGGTTCCTCTGAGACCTCTAAACGCCATGCCTCCCTCCCTGCAGAAGGCCCGCCGCTGAGCAACACCACATTTCCTCACATCCTGCCGCTCATCACTCTGCTGGAATGTGACTCGGCCCCCGCCGAGGGCCCTGAGCCCTGGGGCAGCACGGAGCATGGCGTGGAGGTGGTGCTGGCCCACCTGGAGGCCGCCCGCACGGTGGCACACCATGGCGGCCTGTATCATACCAATGCTGAAGTCAAGCTGCAGGGTGAGTCACTGGTTGCGTCTGGGGGGCAAGCCACTGCTGATCCTGCAGCCTGGGCCTCCCTCCGCATAACTGGCTCTCCCTTCTTCTCCAAATATCCCTTCAGATTTCTCCATCCCTCTTTGCTGCCCCGTCTCCTTGACTTTTTTTTTTTTAATTGTAGAATAATTGCTTTACAATGTTGTATTGGTTTCTGCCTTACAGCAACATAAATCAGCCATAAGTATACATTTGTCCCTTCCCTCTTGAACCTCCCTCCCCATCTCAGCCCACCTCTCTAGGTTGTCGCAGAGCACTGGTTGAGCTCCCTGTGCTATACAACAACTTCCCACTAGCTCTCTATTTTACATATGATAATGTATATGTGTCAGTGCTACTTTCTCAATTCGTCCCACCCCTCCCTGACTTCTTTTTCTCACCCCTTTTCTTCACTCATTCAGCAGTTTGACAAGTAATTGTTAGTGGCAGGCACCAGGTCAGCTTGGGGGACATAGAGATGATTCAAAGAGCACAGTAGCTGTGTATCTTAGCTTCTCTGAGCGTCCGCTTTCTCATCTGTGAAGTGGGCATCCTGACAAGCCCACTTTACAAGGCTGTTTACAAAGCAATAGGTCTGGGGCCCCGGGTCTGAGGCAGACTCACCCTGTCTTCAGGGAGCTCTCAGTTTAATCAGAAAATAGAATGCCTTCTCACAGAAGAAGCAGAGATAATGGCTTCAGACAAGCTACCTTTTACTTCTTTAGGCAATATTTAAGTCACAAAAGTTCACTGTAGACAAACTGGAAATAACAGCTGAACAAAACCCAAATAAACAAATCACCAACACTTACCTGGTGATTGGTAAATGTCGTTTTGGTATACGTCTTTCCTATCTTTCTTCAGAAAGAAAAAAACAAAACAAAAATTTGTTTATGTTTACTTACAGAATGTATATATATTTCTTATGACAAATTTTGGAGCTTACAGAAAAATACAAAAAAGAAAAGAATCACCCAGTATCTTACCCCAAGTTAGCAGTGATATTTTATCTTCTAGTTATTTTATTGTTTTTTAATATTTATTTTTATTGATTTATTTATTTGGCCACACCAGGTCTTAGTCAAGGCACGCAGGATCTTTCATCTGCACTGTAGGTTGTGGGATATTTAGTTGCAGCATTTGGAATCTTCTAGTAGTGCCATGTGGGATCTAGTTCCCTGACCAAGGACTGAACCCAGGCCCTCTGCATCGAGAGTGTGGAGTCTTATCCATTGGACCACCAGGGAAGTCCCTCTAGTCATTTTAAAATTATATATTGCAGGGACTTCCCTAGTGGTCCAATAGTTAAGAATCCACCTTCCAATGCAGGGGATGCAGGTTCGATCCCTGGTCAAGGAACTAAAATCCCACATCCCTCAGGGCAACTAAACCCACAAACCACAACTACTAAGCCCGTGTGCTGCAGTGAAAGAACCCACATGCTGCAACTAAGAAATATTTTTTTTAAATTATTGAAAGTGAAAAGTGAAAGTTGCTCAGTCGTATCCGACTCTTTGCGACCCCATGGACTATATAGTCCATGGAATTCTCTAGGCCAGAATACTGGAGTAGGTAGCCTTTCCCTTCTCCAGGGGATCTTCCCAACTCAGGGATCAAACCCAGGTCTCCTGCATTGCAGGTGGATTCTTTACCAGCTGAGTCACAAGGGAAGCCCAAGAATACTGGAGTGGGTAGCCTATCCCTTCTCCAGTGGATCTTCCCAACACAGGAATCCAACCAGGGTCTCCTGCGTTGCAGGTGGATTCTTTACCAACTGAACTATCAAGGAACAGTAGGACAAAGACCAGGTGTTAAACTGCTTGGTTATGTTCATCCACAAACCATGTGGGATTCCTGGCAGAGGTGGGGGAAGGTCCCTTGGAATGGGGCCCTGAGGGATGTGGTGGCTCCGAGTAGGAGCCCCAGCTTCCCTAGCTGGATGGTGGTCCCCTGACCCCTATGCCCCTCCCTGCAGGTTTCCAGGCCCGGCCGGAGCTCCTCGAGGTGTTCAGCACCGAGTTCCAGATGCGCCTCCTATGGGGCAGCCAGGGCGCCAGCAGCAGCCAGGCCCGACGCTATGAGAAGTTCGACAAGGTCCTCACTGCCCTCTCCCACAAACTGGAGCCTGCCATCCGCTCCAGTGAGCTGTGACCCCCACGGACCCTTCCCCTCTGCAGCTACGGGCAGCAACGGGAACAGAAGGGCACAGACCTTGCCCCAGAGCACCCCAGGGACACTGTGATCAGCCTGAGAATATTCCAGGTTCAACTCCAGGATCTCCTGTGCATCTCCAGGGTCTATGCAGACTCTGGGCTCCGTCCTACCTGCTCCACACTCACCAGGCTTCTCTTCAGGAAGAACTGGAACCCCTGTTTCTCCCTCCAGTTTCTGCTTCTCCCCTTCCTGCTGAGGGTGCCCTGTGTTTGAGCCACAGGAGGCTTCTTATACCTCCTCACTCTTCTCCGGGCATCTCTTCCCCCCACCCCCCTAGCCCACAATCCAAGCCTGACACCAAGGCCTCCCTCTGGCTGTAAATATATCTGTCTGTTCTGTAAATATATGTATAGAAACCATGTTCTTTCTTTCATAGAATAAACTTTTATGACTCTTTTTTTTTTTTTCCTGTCTCTCAGGGGGCTTTGGGGTGGAAGTGTCTTTTCTCAGGTGAAAGGTGGAAACAATTCATTCAACAAATACTCATTTTGCACTTGACACATTTCTAGATTGTACCAGGAGCCAGAGTTACAGCCAATACTAAAACCCAACCCCTGTCCTAGAGTCTTAACCACTTGGACCACCAGGGAAGTTCCATAATGGGTTTTCAGTGATCATTTATTCATCACTTTGTGAGCCGAAACACTCCATGTGCCTGTACATCATGGCATATCACCATTCCTCACAGGCCAGAGGGTGATAAATAGCTAATTCCCACCCATAGGAGAACTACTGACTTGCACCCATTCCTTCTCCATTCCCTGCCTCCAGAACCCAAATGTACAGTCCAGTATCCCAGATGTTTGGGGGTGGAAGGGCTTTATGAAATCTAAGATTCCAGCTTCCTTCAGGAAAACAGAACTGGAGGAAGAAGGGACTTTCCCTGAGTCATGGCAGCAGAATTAGGAAGGCTGGAACGGGGGCATCCTGACTCGGAGTTCTTGCCTTTTCTCAATAGTGGGAACTACTCACTTCTTTTCAAGTTTTGGAATGTGGCCCCAAAAGTTCGTGTGTGTGTGTGTGTGTGTGTGTGCACGTGCACGTGAGGTGGGTGGGGCAGGAATCGTTGAGGAGGGCCTTGAAGGCAGTTGTCTTGATTACATGGGCAGAGGAGAAGGGCAGTGTGCATCACCACCCCACAGTAGGCTGGAGGCCTGGGGAGCTTGGTCACTGAATTTGAAACGTCTGGGGCCCTTTGCTTCATGAAACTGACCAAGTTCAGTTCAGTTCAGTTCAGTCACTCAGTCAGGTCTGACTCTTTGTGACCCCATGAACCGCAGCATGCCAGGCCTCCCAATCCATCACCAACTCCTGGAGCCCACCCAAACCCATCTCCATTGTGTCGGTGATGCCATCCAACCATCTCATCCTCTGTCGTCCCCTTCTCCTCCTGCCCTCAATCTTTCCCAGCATCAAGGTCTTCTCAAATGAGTCAGCTCTCTGCATCAGGTGACCAAAGTATTGGAGTTTCAGCTTCACCATAAGTCCCTCCAATGAACACCCAGGACTGATCTCCTTTAGAATGGACTGATTGGATCTCCCTGCAGTCCAAGGGGCTCTCAAGAGTCTTCTCCAACACCACACTTCAAAAGCATCAATTCTTCGGCACTCAGCTTTCTCTATAGTCCAACTCTCACATCCATACATGACCACTGGAAAAACCATAGCCTTGACTAGACGGACCTTTGTTGGCAAAGTAATGTCTCTGCTTTTCAATATGCTATCTAGGTTGGTCATAACTTTCCTTCCAAGGAGTAAGCGTCTTTTAATTTCATGGCTGCAGTCACCATCAGCAGTGATTTTGGAGCCCCCCAAAATAAAGTCTGACCCTGTTTCCACTGTTTCCCCATCTATTTCCCATGAAGTGATGGGGCCAGATGCCATGATCTTCATTTTCTGAATGTTGAGCTTTAAGCCAACTTTTTCACTCTCCTCTTTCACTTTCATCAAGAGGCTTTTTAGTTCCTCTTCACTTTCTGCCATAAGGGTGGTGTCATCTGCATATCTGAGGTTAC